>NC_054372.1:89981818-90300151 GCF_017654675.1 Xenopus laevis
AAACGTCTATATGGCACAGGTTAACTAATGGATAACAGTTAACATCATTAGACAGACAGAGCTTATTTGCCATCTGCTGTGTAACTTGAGCTTTTAAATTAAGCCCATAAAGGAGGTTTCTCATTCACCTATCACAACAGCTCTACTACAAATGAAGCTGGGTTACGAAATACAATGCCAAGGAGAAGTGATGATTGATACATTTGTCTTATATGATGGATTTAAAAACCATATACAGTTCTGGATTAACAAATCACTAAAAGAATCAATGAGGTGTCCATGGGATTGTGACAGACCTCATTCCTAACTCTGAGAGGACCCCATGGGCCCTTTCAACAAAGAAGTGAGAAACAGTGTAGCATTATAAATCCAATTTTTTCCCCCAAATAGTTACCAACGGATATGGGCAGAGAAGGGAGGGGAGATTAAGAAAGTGAAAGAGGATATTGGGGAGAAGAGGAGAGGCCACTGTACCAACTATTATATTGTGTTCATGGTGTTTAGTTATAGCACTACCAGTTGTAACAAAGTACCTTGTTTTTTGATCAAACCTTGCCAACAGCTTTAAGTAAATGGTCTGAAAAGCAAATGTAGAATGCCGAGAAAACAGCAAAGTAAATACAGTAGACATGGAAATAAGGATATTTTTTTCAAACATTATTCCTATTCAAATGAATCATTGCCAGTATGTAAAGGACATCACAGTTATTCATCCAAAAGGATTATTTGCCTTTATTCAAACAAGAGGTATACACTTTTTTGTGCAAAATGCACTGTACACCTTTATCCTGAGGAAATTACATCTAGAAATGGCTCTGCTACCCCAGAAATTTTGCGGATATGATGTCACAGGCTTGGGGACAAAGTCTTTCCATTGGTAACCTCGGAGCAGTTGGCATTTCCAGCCACTCAATCTCAAGTAACAAAAGCAAGAATTACTCAGTAGGAAGTCTGTGAACACAGAGATGCTGACCAACTGCACCCAACAACCCATCTCCCCATTCCCTCCAAAATAATATTAAAAAAAATAGCTTTTTTTTTTTTTTTTTTTTTAGAAGCAAGGAGTTAAAATCTGAACTCCAGTGTCACCGGAAACCCTGCCATTAAATTAAAAAATAAACCTGAATACATAGTAGAAAATTCATTTTTTAAAAATTCACAATCTGTAAATGTATATATTTTCATCTTTAAACATAAAAGTTTACTATATGGTAAAACAAAGGCTCAGAAATATCCCTCCCAAAACAAAAAACTAAATAAAAAGAACAAAAACAAACCCCAAATTAAACCTGAAGAGTTCCATTAAAGCTGCAGATGTTTTCAAACCCTGTTTGGAACCAGTGACTCATTGGCTTTATTTGTGCTGATGGGTCAGAGAAAGATCTGAAAACTGTAGTTCAAATACCCACAGCTTCTCCTTCAAACATAGAACTATAAGTCTATAAGCAGGATGTGTCTTCACCACGTGATTGTCACAAGTTCAGAGGTGGAAGCATCAGCTCATCGCCACTTTGCACAATTCTGCCTGCCTCATATTAACGCCTGTAGGGATGGAATCCTTGTACATTGTGATTCTGTCCTCTGCCCAAACCACTTCCCACGGCGGCTGGGCCTCCCGATGCTGGTGTGGAGGGTCCTGTCGTGTAAGGGGGCTGCTGGTTGAGGTCCGGGAAACTTTGCCCAAACCCACTCATGTCTTGTCCATAACCTATGTCAAAAAAAGAAATAATGAATATGGAAACATTCTATTGAAAAACACTTGGTATGGAGGCTTTATACAACCACATACTGTATAAATACAAATCTACTCTACACACCCAATATATAAAAAAAAACACGCAGTATATCGCAAAAGTATTCAGACCCTTGACTTTTTTTCATTTTATTGAACGTCTACACCCAAAAGCAATGATCCCCAATCAGTAGCTCTTGAGCAACATGTTGCTCTCCAACCCCATGGATGTTGCTCTCCGTGGCTACAAAGCAGCTGCTTATTTTCCAATAAGGCAAGTTTTTGTTGTTTAAAAACCAGGTGCACTGCCAAACAGAGCCTCAATGTAGGTTGACAATCCAAATAGGGGCTACCAAATGGCCAATCACAACACTTATATGGCAGCCCAAGAATATTTTTCATGCTAGTGTTGCTCCCCAACTCCTTTTACTTCTGAATGTTGCTCACGGTTCAAAAGGTTGGGGATGCCTGCCCAAAAGTAAACTAAGCTCATTTTTTTGTGATAGTCTACTTTAGATTATAAATAAATATAAATAAAGCATGCTGTTTGCATAGGTATTCAGTCCCACACATTTGCTGAAATCAAATCTTGAAGTATTTTAGTGTGACTATGCATCAGCTTTGTATATTGTACACAGGCAATTTTGGGAATAGCTCCAATTTGTACCCATGCATCTCAATTTTTAAATTATGCCAGAGATTCTCAGTGTAGTACATTAGAGAGCTTTAGGAGTTTGAGCCACTCTAGAACACTGTTTTTTAGCCAAATGAGGGATCACTGACCAGCTTAAAGATAAGCCTTTTGTCTAACTTTACATTTTTAGCGGACTAAAAAAGGCATTTACCTGTAATCTGAATCATCCATAGTTATTCCCTTTTATCAAGATACATAGTTCCTGCTAATATAAAGAAGCTCCACAGAATATACTACCTTCACTTATATTGCGTTGAGCAAGTTTGTAATTGGGTCCTTATTTTTTGTTTTATAGATTTTAAATTAAGTCTTTTTGTTCAGCAGCTTGCAGACAACTTCTCTTGTAGGAGTGTCCCTATAGTCACCCATAGTAACAGCTCCATCATTAGTTTGCACATTAAATTGTTACCCAATGTCCTCAGATACTGGGGCATGACAGGTGCAGCTGGGATGCCCCTGGATCACTTCCTGCAGTTTGGAATTTCAGCTGCTTAGGGTAAGGTCACACTGGGATATTCGGGGAGATTTAGTTGCCCGAAATGCTTCCCTTCCGCCTGCTAGAATGAAAAATTGCTTGCAGCATGGCACTCGAGACACTTTGTTTTCCAAAGTCCCCCAAAGTTTCCCCGTGAGGCAACTTCGGAAAACGAAGCACCACGAGTGCCATGCCTGCAGGCAATTTTTCATTCTAGCAGGCTGAAGAAAGGGGGAAGCAGTATGGGGAGATTAGTCTCCCCAAAGAAGAGGCGATTAGTCTCTGGCCGACTAAATCTCCCCGAATCTCCCAGTGTGCCCCAACCCTAGCTGGTATAGAAGGGGTCCCCAACCTTTTTTTTTTTTTACACATGAGCCACATTCGAATGTAAACAGTTGGGAAGCAACACAAGCATGAAAAATGTTCGTAAAGGAGAAGGAAAGGTTAAAACTAAGTAAGCCTTATCAGAAAGGTCCATCTAAATATACCAGTAAACCCTCAAAGTAATGCTGCTCTGAGTCCCCTGTCAAAAGAAACACTGCATTTCTTTCCTTCTATTGTGTACACATGGGCTTCTGTATCAGACTTCCTGCCTTCAGCTTAAACCTTATTGCCCTGGGCAAGAGCATGCTCAGTTTGCTCCTCTCCCCCCCCTTCTCTACTGTAATCTGAGCCCAGAGCAAGGAGAGACTCAGGCAGGAAGTGATGTCACACAAAGCTAAAACTGCAGCTGCTATCTTAAACAAACAGAGTTTCTAGAGCTTTTTACTCAGGTATGGTAAAACATTCTACAGAATAAATGTAGCATTCTAGCTTGCACTATTGCAGCTAATCTATTGCCAATAAAATGCCTCTGTAGCTTTTCCTTTCCTGCCAAATAAGTGTTGTGATTGGGTGTTTGTAGCCCTATGTGGACTGACAGAGAAGGCTCTGTTTGGCATTACATCTGGTTTTTATGCAACCAAAACTTGCCTCCAAACCAGGAATTCAAACTTAAGCACTTGCCTTGAGGCCACAGGGAGCAACATCCAAGGGGTTGGCGAATAACATGTTGCACATGTGCCACTGGTTTGGAACCCACTGCCCTAGAGAAACAGGACAGGGCCTAAATAGAAAGATACATATAAACAATAAATGTATAGTCTTAAAGAGCAATAATTTTTTGCTTCAAGGGCACAACATACTAAAATGTGAACTGCACCTTTAAGATAAAATAATTATATCAATAGAAATATGGAATTAATTATAGCATTATTATTTATAGCAGTTGTTTTCCAATTAAATAAGAGTATGTCAACGAGTCTAAAATACTTTTGCAAGGCACTGTACACACATACATACAGTTTGACTATTATTCCTAGAGTTCCCTAACAGCTATTGTTTGATGGAAGGTAAATTTGTGGACGAGTCAACTATCAATTATATCTAAGGCTAGGTTAACATCCATAAAAACAGATGAAAGATGTAGGGGGTCAATTATTAATGCCGCAGACACAAAAGCAAGAGTATTAAGAGGTGCTCATTCAACAAGCAATTGTGTCAAGGGCATAGCTCTGCTGTGCAACTTGCTTTTTATTATTAAAAAAACAAAAAAAAAAACCGCATGAGGTTCAGAGCAAAGTTCTGGAGGGCAGGCATAAGGAAGCCCAATGCTTCCCCATAGTCAATAAGTCCTGTGGACCCCAATGCCAGTAAATACTGGTTATATTATTTATTTATTTTAAAGAATAGTTAAACACATTTTTTCAAAGGAATGACAATATAATGTACTGTTGCCCTGCACAGGTAAAACGAATGTGTTTTCTTCAGAAATAACTATAGTTGATACAAATAAGCTGTTGTGTAGCCATGGGGGCAGCCATTCAAGCACAGGATACACAGTGGATAACGAATAAGTATAATACAAAGCTTATCCATTATTTACTGTGTATCCTGTGCCTTTTCAGCTTTGACTGGCTGCCCTCATAGCTAAAAAACAGATTTTTTAAATTAACTATAGTAGAGTTTCTGGAGCAAACACACCAGTTGTACTAGTGTAGGGCAACAGGACATTATAATTGTATTACTTTTTTGTGTGTTACGGTTTCTTTAAATGATTTGAAGTGTTAATCTACATGAAGGCAGAGGCACACTGGTTGTTTGCAGAGAAAACAAGAGTTATTTTTTGATATGCAAAAAACTTTTGTAAAAGGAGTATTCTTAATCTTCAGTAAGAACATTTAGAGGCAACCTGAGACTCTTATGATCAGAAATGTAATCAGTTCTGGTAAATGTTTTATCAAAAAGAATGCAATGTAGAAAGGCCTACTGTATGTCATAAGGAGTTTTAATCATTGCTACTTGTTAAAGCAATGTAATTCCACTAAAACTGGAAGCCCCATGAGTCTTCTGACAACAATGATTAGCTCTCAAAAACATGTGGCTGTGCTTTTTTATATTAAATATTAATTCATACAATGTATGTCACTTTTCTACAATTGATAGAATGCTTGCTTGACTTTACCAATAAATAATTGTAACCATTTTGCTGGAAACTAGTTGTTAGACAACATGCTTTGTATGAAAAATTAAGAAATGTAGGTTCTACTTTGGCAGAATTCTGTAACTCTCCTTGTCAACCATGAGTAATCTAAGCAGATGGCATGGTAGTTATACCAGGCATCTCAGATATGGAAATACCATTACTTAGGAAGCAAATCCATCCAAACAATTCATTCTTAAATCAAGTAGTTGGCACAATGTAGCTGAAAACTAGTCTTTCACATATAGGATGAGTGATGACTAACACATGCTTTTTTTTTTTTTCCATTTCTTAGAGAACTAGTTTTTAAGGACTGTAGCTGTGAGAGGACTGTGTTTAAGGACAGTAAGCTGTGCAAAGCACATGAACAAACAGTAAGAAGTGGAAAGGAGCTTCATGGTGCGTAGGCTGTCATGGTGTGTCAGCAGATTGTGTATCCGATCCTCAAATAGAAGGTTTGGGAAATGGTTTGCAAGAGTCAAATACAGACTATAAAGGTTTAATCTGTGGAATCGGTTATGTCTGTGTAATAAAGCAAATAATTACATTTTTTGGTGGTTCAGATAGTATTTATTTGCAATCGTAACCGAATGAGGCAGTATATTCTGCTTTTAACGGGCTATTCATTGCATCTTTGTGCACACTAAGAAGGGTTGCTGTTAATGCTGTGCCTAGAGCACTCCATTACTGGCTGTTTTCAGCTAGCAATGCCCCTGTTGTCATAAAGAAGACCAAGCCCACTGTCTGGAAGGACGTTTCCTGCTGGGTGACATGCTACTGGATTCATGGTCCTCTGTGCACCAACACTGGGAAACACAGCTTGAATTATAGAAGCCCACAAGAAACTCTGTAAACACCCAGCCAATAAACAATAGCGCATTAGGCAAAACTGAAACTTGAGTCAGTAAAACACATTTATACTGTATAAGCTACGGAAGTTATATCATTTGACAACGCATAGCAAAAAGATACTTAACGCAGTAATATGTACTTTAAAAAAATATATTAAGCGTTTAACAGCACAAGGGAACATTCAGAAGGAGAAAAAAAAAGTTAACCTATATTTAATCCGTTGCTTCCTGAACATCATGCAGTATAAATCAAAATAAAAACCTGCTGTGCTGGAAGTGTGTATACAAATGAGTCTCACCTTGTGGCAAGCAAGTAATGCATGATAAAATGCGATCATTTTAAACAGGTACACCAATCAAAACTGCTTTCCAATATACATTCATTAAAGATTTGCAATGGTCAAAGTTATTTGTAGAAGATATTGCTATCAAAAGCAGTGTTTATGTTTTCTGATTCCAATTCCCTAAGTATGAAAAAACTGTAGGTGTACTTTCTTCAGCTGGTTTCAGGGGCCAAAGGCAGAAGCATAGAGATTGTAAAAAGTCAGACATACTGTATTTTGCTTTTAACCCTCTCCCTGCTGACAATTTCAGGAGGTTAAATGTGTTTCCCCCCCCATAGTGTAGCCCTGGACACAGAAATGTATGTACTATGCTGTGGGCAGAAAAAGGTTAAATTGCAATAACATTTGCAAATAACTTTAAAACCAATCAACATTTTAATTCATGTAATAGGAAATGTTGCCTAAAATTGCACTCTCATTATGAATGGGGACCTCTGATTTTTCTTTTCTGTAATTTTATCTGTCTCTTATAATGAATAATGAATGAATGTGCTGAGTAACTTGGTGGCACTATATAAATATATGATGATTGTGTGAACACAGAATTTGGGTGGTAGGCCACTTTAAGGCCCATAAAAGGAGTTATATTTTCACAATATCCTATTTTTAATAGAAATTATGAATACTGTAGTAATTAGGATAATTTTATATGGAGCATTTAGGTGTATGAAAGAACTGGATATACGTATGTCATGAACTTAATTTGACATTCATCTGTGGGGATCAAAATACTCAAAAATCACTAACTTCCTTTAGAATTAAAACAAATAAGAATTCAAAATCAATGCTACAGACTAGTTAAACAGGACAATAAGCACATACTACAAGATGCAAATGCCACTAGGCTCAAAGGTGTAAGGCCACCCAAAACTCTCAATTTAGTACTCAGGCTTTTGCCATTTGCAGATGCTTCCCTTAGTTCTGCAGCATAAGGGACCATCTAACACTACCTACCATCTTCTTACCTTTGATGGACTTCGAGAGGTCAAATCCACTCGGACAATTTCACAAAGCAGGCATTTCCTGGAAAGAGTGATTTCTTCAGGCTTTTTATGAGGCATGGTTTAGGCATGCAGTATAAACCCCACTTGATCTCCCACACAGCAAGGCAGGAGGCTTGGTGTTTTGCAGAATCAGACATAGAGCTGTCTGCCTAGTTTTACAGCACTGCATGGCATTTGAGGTCTCAGGTCATACAAAGTTTGAGGAGCAGAAGTGCATAAAGCACTTCTAGCTTCAACACAATATCTGGAGGACTACAGGACATGCTAGAACCCCCTCATATGAATTTTTAAATTTGCAGAAGCATGAGGGGTCCCTTTCCCACCCACTGAACCAACGGATGTAAACAGGGACGGAGTTGGTACAGAAGGACAGCACTTACCAAACTGGCTAAAAGGAAAATCCTGCTGACCACTGGGGGGTTTGCTCAGATCCTGAGCTGACTGCCCTGGGGGAGGAGGGAACGCTAACGGTGCTGCTCCTGGTGTACCAGGAGGTGGTGGAACTCCTGAAGAGACGAACTGATCAGGAGGGGGAGGGGGTGGCCCATAGCCATAGCCTGCAATAAACATCAAAGGACACAGAAGAATACACAGGGATTCAAGTACATTTTTGAAGGGCATAACTATCGTACAAAAAAAAAAAACCCCAGAAGACAGAATGGCCAGAAAAACAAATTATCACTTACCAAAGGGAGGCGGTGTGGCATATCCAGGAGGAAAGCCCTGCGGTGGTGGGAAAGGTCCAGGGGTTGTTGACACTAGGAATGGCGCAAAGGAAGGTGGTGGAGGAGGACCCCCCCGGCCTGCAGGTTGCCCATACCCGCCTGTGGAGAAGACTGCATTAGGAAGAACCAAAGCAGAGGATGAAGTGAAGAGCTCCTGTATAACACAGAAATCTCATATTCAAAAGTAAAAGCTTACCAATCGTCTGTCCTGTTGGCATCCACATACCTAAAATGACAAGCATAGAACAGCATTTTAAACACAAATCTCATTAAAGTATGCATAGCATCGAACGAAAAATATATCCTATATAGTGCTATTCTCACTTTCACTTAAAAGTTCACATAATTACAGTAATATTAATTACTTGCTGAAAATAAAAAGAAACAGTGTATTGCACAACAATAAACCCACATTGGTGGCAAATGAATTATAATGGCTTTATTTATATTTATTCTAATATACTTTATGTATGGAGATCTAAATTATGGAAAATACCCTTATCTGGAAAACCCCAGGTCCCAAGCATTCCGGATAATAGACCCCATACCTGTACTGAATTACATTTAAAACTGAAAGACTAGTAATATCAGGCTTACTGTTAAGTCCTATTACAGTTTTAGTAGTAAGTGGTCTCTTATTTCAAATCCAATAGCCAACTGTAGACAGACCTTCATAGTGTTTAAAAGAGAAGTTACATCAAAAAAGTAAAATTTCATGTAATCTAATTATATTTCATTAAAATACTTTTACTTTGAAGTGATAAATATCTAATATATATTGCTACAATAAGAATAAAAACTGACTTTTTGATTAGGTCACACATTAAAGGGATACTAAAGGGATAGACTTGTTTTATAGCTGTGGTTCTAATCTAGATACACATACATGATCAGAACACAAACTATGCCTAAACCAGTAACACTAATGGAATCTAGGGGAACAAGTAGAAGCCAGTTTTCAGTTCCTCAAGCACTAAGGACCACTGTAGTAGATCACAACAGTTGCCAGCTTTTGAATAAGTGATCTCTGACCTCTGGTTTTGAAACTGCTTTAGTAAACAGCTGTTTCAAGTTCCAAATATAGTTCTGCAACAGAACCCCAATGTCATTGTCAGATTATAATGATAGTTAAACAGATTTTGGCACAGAACCTGTCCTGACTGCTTTTTTTTGGGTAGAGTAACGAAAATGGGAAGAGATATAGAGGAAATTATCTACTACAAGCAAGAGACAGTTTTATCAGCATAAAAAAAAAAGTGGATACTGCTTTACTTATTATGCGACACTCTGCTTATACCAACCAGTGGTTACAGGTATAATACATAAAGCCAATTCTGACAAAAGAACTAGACTCGAAAAAAGAGAAAATGGACAGCACTCTGGTTAAAAATGTATTGCAGCAAACTCAGGATAGGTGTAACCTAATGCGTTTCGGGAACAATTCCCTTAATCATAGGCTGGACTGTAGTTAGTTATCCATGCCAATTTATGTTCAACAGAAATGTCAATATGTTAACACAAGCACTGGCCATTCACGAATTTAGCCATTTATGGTGAGAACTCAAAGCAGCCTGCTTTTGACGGACAAAGAGAAGTTCTGGCCTTAAAATGCTTTTCATCAGGACAAATCAACAAATTCACACCATGGAGTGGCTTTCATTCCAGGACATCAAAATGCCACTATTTGCTGAAAGCCAATGTCAGGGGAAAATCAACTAAATATTCACAATAAAGATACAGAAATCTCAGCTGTTGACGGATCCTTACATGACCATCTAATAGCTTCCTATGAAACAAAATACATATCTAGATATAGCATTGTTTCGATTCAGCTTTGATATTAACTAATGTTCTACCATAGTAATTGTTCTGCGTGGCATGTACACAAAAATAACAGTACAACTGTGCTATATGTATTATGTGAATTATCCCGAGATAGCTGAAAAACAACTGTGGAGTACCTTGTGGACTGTAGCCCTGCCATGTTTGAGGAGGTTGCCCTGTCCATCCATTAGCTGTGCTTTGCATTGCTCGGCTTCCCCATTGGTTTGATCCAGGAGGTCCTGGAGTTTGGCTTTTGCTATCACGTGGTTCTGCCCGTTTGACTTCAACCTGAACAAAATGTGTTATTAGTTAAGGAGGAGTTCAGTGGTTCTTGCCACCAGCCCACCCCTTTGACCCAAATTGTACTTACAATTAAACTTAGCACTTTACAACTTAACTCCTTTACAACTTAATTCTAACTATTTAAAGGACATTATTTAGGTCAGTAAAATGATTGTTAGGTACAATAAATGTATTCCATTAAACTCTGTAGAAAAGATATTAGTGACAGAGTGGTTTGGGTGAAAAAATGTTTTTTCCTATACTGCTGTGCCTTGTGGGTATCAGCAAATCTTAATACATCAATGGGCTAGTAGGTTTAATGTTGTGTAGTTTAGCTGTCAGTAAGTAAAACAGCCTTGACTCTGCCCATACCTGAGAAATACACGTCTGGATTGGAGAGAGGGAAACCGGTGGTTGTATCAAATATCTAATGGAAGATAATGACTTACCTTCCCCAGGCTAACGCTTTAAGAATCTCAAATTAAATAACTCGCAAATAATGTCAGAGGATATGGATGTGGTAAGAGAATCTTACACTATATCTAACAAAAAAAGTAAACAAAACATGCAAGTAATACAAAATGGACAGTTTGCTCAATAGGAAGCATAGTTGACATACTGTGTTGATAAGTCACATCATACTGTAATTTCCTGATTCAGCTAGCCATGCTGCTGAGTGAGCTGTGAACCCTGGAATGCTCACCAATTTTAGTGATTTCATTGCAAATAGAAATGGAAATTACTGTACATGAGATCTCTTCACTGTATGAAATCTTTATAGGACACAATATAAGACATAATCCAGTGAGAATCACTATAACCTGGTAAATCTTTGTTTTTCCAGCAATATAAATGGCTTGATTTCATAACAGTAAGATGGGTCTAATTATTAGCTTAAACACACATAACTATATGGCCATGCACTATGATGCCATTAACATTTGCATAATGTTATGTTTAAGTGAGAGACAATGATGCCAGTATTTAAAAACAGTCCAAGTCTAACCCTATATTAAAAAGTATAGACTTGTAACGGAGCATGGAAGCATATCAGGGCATATGCTGGAGTTCCCCCTAAATTGTTTGAAATTACTGTTACAAAGGAGTGTTTTTCACTCATAATCCCCAGCAGGATTCCCTGTGATATAGTTTGTATTCCTAGGACTCCTCAAGGAGTAAGGCTCAGCTGCTTTTGCCCAAAGACCTGACAACACAGTATGAACAGATCACTTTACTGCAGAATTGTTAAACTACTTAAAATATGTTTTTTGTACCAAAGATTCACAGTAAGTGACCCAATAATGAAACAATAACAGCAACCAGTCCTTCTTGAGGTCTCCTTTAGAAAACACAAAACATGGTTTTGGAAATGCTGAATAGTTCTACAACATGGCATGCCCATTAAAATATCTGTAGAAAGTATGACATCAGAAGGAGTGGTATCAAACTAAACCTCAGGCAGCGACGGTGTCCTTGGTGGACATTAGGAATTTTTAATAAGTATACTCAATGTACTTCATTGGAAGAATCCTTTAAGGGGGAGGTTTTTTTATTTTAAAATGGGACTTGTGCCTTTGTTATACAAAAAAGTTGCTAAAGAGGAACACTAACTGCTGCCCAAGATTTAGTTTCATCTTAAGGTAAAATAAAACTACAACTACACACTTTTTTGCCCATGATGTCGTGAAAATGCATGTTGACAGCCTGGTCCACTGATTGTTCGTCCTCGAAAGTTATAAATCCAAAACCTAGCCAACGACGGAGAGTGAATCAAGGTAGCAGGGTGTTGTGACACAAAACAGGATGATGAACAGTATTAGGAGCAGAACCAAGAATTTAGCAGCAAGATCAAGGCCACAGTATTAAATTCAAAGCTAATTTGGGACAGACCACATATGCCATAGAAAGCAAGAGGGTGGCGAGATAACAAAACAAACAAGTTTAAAGGGATTCTGTCACGATTTTTATGATGTAATTTTTATTTCTAAATTACACCGTTTACACTGCAAATAATTCACTCTACAATATAAAAATATTTCCTGAACCAACAAGTGTATTTTTTTTAAGTTGTAATATTGGTGTGTAGGCAGCCATCTCAGGTCAGTTTGCCTGGTCATGTGCTTTCAGAAATAGCCAGCACTTTAGGATGGAACTGCTTTCTGGCAGGCTGTTGTTTCACCTACTCAATGTAACTTATGTGACACAGTGGGACCTGGCTTTTTCTATTGAGTGCTGTTCTTAGATCTACCAGGCAGCTGTTATCTTGTGCTAGGGAGATGTTATCTCCTTACCTTCCCATTGTTCTGTTGTTAGGCTGCTGAGAGGAAAGGGAGGGGGAGGACATCAATCCAACTTGCAGTACAGCAGTAAAGAGTGACTAAAGTTTATCATGACTTGGGGGCAGTTGGGAAACCGACAATATGTCTAGCCTCATGTCAGATTAAAAATTAAATTTAAAGATATCTGTTTGCTCTTTTGAGAAATGGATTTCAGTGCATAATTCTGCTGGAGCAGCACAATTAACCGATGCATTTTGAAAAAAAAAAACAAACAACATGTTTTCCCTTAACAGTATCCCTTTAAGCTCTTTTCTAAAAATTTAAATTATCCTCTGGTTACAGCAGAATACATGCTTCAGCTGCCTTGGGGATTTTTGCTGCTTCCTCCTTGGTTAGCATTTTGCATTGCAGCTAGTGCTGACAGCAGCCATATATTGCTCTAAGGCGTTAAACAGAAATACAATACCTAACACAGCTAAGGACTCTCAGAGCTTTTCCAACATAGTTGGGGAAGCCCAGAGTTTGTCCTGGAGAAAGAAAGCTACATGAATACACAAAGATACAGGCCAAGCTGAGTTCCAGCAGGACAACACCTGCTGTTAGCAGCATGGGCAAAAGATGTAATGAAATATTTAAATAGAGAGAGAGGTTGGCATTTCCCACATGTAAAGGCTCAAGTACAAACAAAGTTTCAGTAGTCTATTGATAAAAGGAACCTGCATATACTCTTCTTCTAATAACAGATATATTAAACAGAAGTTGATCTTGGGGGGAAAAAAAGACATATTGTAATCAAGTTGAACCCTTTGCCAAGTATATGCTACCTAACTTTCAGTTAATTAAGAGAATAGCAAAACTCCTATCTGAAGCAGTCTACACTGCCTTTCTGACCCAAAAACAATGGGGTCACTCACTGGATCAACACTGTGCTAAGAGTACTAGTATTAGGGTAAGGCCAGACGAGGAGATTCGGGGAGAGTTTGTCGCCTGGTGACTTATCGCCACGTCTTTTGCGCGACTATCTCCCCGAACTGCCTCAGTGTCTTTTCCCCATAGGCTACAGCGCAAAATCGGCTGCGCTAATGCACACGCGGCGATGCGTTTTCAATAGTCGCCCAAAGTTGCCTCAGAGCCTCAACCAAATCCTGAAACTCTCACGAACATCTGTAAAGAGAACAGCCTGGAAAGAGATAAGGAATCCTTAGCCATCTAAAAGCAGGTAACTGCCCACAGCAACAATGAATTCAGACTGGAGTTATGTGAAGTGATGAAACATTCCTATACCTATGCTAAATGGACTTTCACTGAAATAAAATAGCATGGCTGTTGGTCATTCGGCATAGGAAATTGTTAGACAATAATGCATAATGCCCAATCATATTTTTAAGCAGAGCTCCCTGGTCTATAGGAAGTCTTCTGTGGTAGGTGTTGGCAATTAACACGCTGTATGAAAGAATCAAAATGTCTTTGCTTGCATTAGGCAGAAAGATTACATTTCAACATCACAGCTTGGTGATATAATGACAATTCTAATGCTAGTATGGCATTGTATACAAGCTTACTATGACACTATCACTGCTAATATTCCAAAAATGTATTTTTACAAATGTAGGTACCAATGGAATTTAGGTAAGGATAATAATAAGGCACTGAAACTTTGTTTGTACACAATAAAATAACCCCATCCCTGACCTAATCCTGAAATGGCCTGTACCTGAGTGATAGAACTTAAACCTAGAGAAAAGAGAGCTAAAGAGATAACATTAATCACAGTCAAACAAAACAAAAAACTCAATACTTTACTGTAACTTAAATAGGACTTAAAATGTAACATGAAAAAACTATGACTTAGCATAAAATATAAGTTGTACTCTATATGTCAATATCTTAATGAAGTGAAGAGGACAACATTCAGATGGCAAACAATTTTTACAGCATGTAGGAAAACATTCAATGGATGTACTGCAGCCAGCATGTGGCCAGGCCCTTATGTAACAAAGCAAAGGCATCAAGGGGAAACTCAAACTATCTTTCTTAGACACAATGCATAATGCCTACATTTGCATTGATGTACTGACAATCTCTCAGAGGGCAGATTCAAGGTGTAGATTGTCCACATGACATGTTCAAAGAAACCAAAAGATGATAAAAATAAATAAAAACAAAACATTTACAGACCATGCTTCTAAGACACCGTTTTAAATTATTAAAATTGCACCAGTAGAAGGACATGGGCTCCTGCTATGGGAGTTGATATTTTTAATATGCTTTACAGTTGCTCTCATTGTGAATCATAAACCTGTTCAGTGCAAAATGGTACGAAGGCTTATGCCCCAGGAAATGTGCAGTCAGGAAATGTGCAGAGCTTTTCTATATATTTGTAAAATTCTTTGCCATCTAAATAGAAAAATAACGGTAAAGTAGCTCAGCAGCACATTGGATTAGCCTTTATTTACCTCTTGGCCTCTGTTTTTCGGCATCATATATCATAACCACCTCAGTTACCTGTAAAACAAACAGACTTAAAATTAAATCCTGGATCAACAGATTCTTTGATAGATTAATTAAATATGCTAGGTGCAGATACACATCTGATTATAAGCCTTAACAATCAATTGTTTTCAAAACATCTTCATTTTTTAAATTCAACTCTGACCTACACTCAAGATATGCTGCCTGTATACTTTGCTATGCTCTACTAAACAAGTTTAATATTGCATTTCCCAAATCACAGATGCTTCACCCACTCACAAAAATGGGCTGGAACGACCAGCAGTCCATATCTGTGCAGTGGACACCAGAGATATCCCCAAATAAGCTGTAATTGACAGCTGATAATTTTGAAGTAACCCCTAACCCTTAAGTGTACTTCTAATCAGCCCATACTATGACAGTTACATTATCCATCACTTTACATGGATATCTGACTCTGGAAGTATTAAACATCACATACTGCCCTATGACTCCAAATCTACCCAGACATGCCACAGACACTCTGACATACCTCCACTGCCTGAATTTGTTAGGTCATCAGACAGGACAGGGATAATTTGGAGAGTTCATGTTGGATTCTGCATTCAAGTACTAGTAATTTTTACTCCTAGAATTATTTAGAATATTAAAAAGTGCTTCATCTGCTCTAAAAGTACTATAGGTTCTGTCAAATGTGAGTGACCAAAACTATTTCAAGGTGCACAACTAAATAATATTTTTTTTTTCCCAAAAGAAACTTCATTTAAAAGTATGTCGTTTTTAGCATTGGCGTTTCATGACCTTTAAAGTGTCTTAAACAGTCTCCCAAATCTATGCCCCCCTCGATGCTCCTTCCATACATCTACTTCGTTCAAAATTTCCCTGTATGGACGCCATCTTCTCCTGTCTTCAAATACGCTGTCAGTTTGCCAGCACAGAACCTCCTGGAGCATGCACGGTTGAGGAGGTTTCTTAACCTGGTTTCAACATGCTCCTACAAGATCTAGATCAGCGAACGGACAGAAGAGGATCTGAAGACATGAACTCCATTGCAGTTTTATGGCACATCCACACTTTTAAAAGAAAAAGATGTCGTGGGAAGGGAGTTTGATGGGGGTTGGGGGAGAGGGCCGAGTTATCCTTTAAGACTTAAAGTGATACTGACACACAAAAAAAAAAAAAATTGTTCAAAAGATTAATCTACATTAAAAGTTACATATAGGTCATGTTGATCATTTTTTGCTGATAGTTCTGCTTTTGTAAGTAATTATTACTTGAAGTTCCTAAACCCGACTGTTTTGCCAACCTCACTGTCCCATCTCAGCCTGTAAGTTAAGAGTTTCTAATGCTAACGGAGTACTGCTGCACAAATATGGCAGCCCCTCAGAGGAACATGGGGGTAAGAAAGGTAATGTAAAAGCATTAGGCAAATACTTCTATGGCAAAATAACAAATAGTATGCAAAGATGTTATGATGGATATAAAAAAAAAGGTTATTTTCTGGTGGCAGTATTTCTTTTAGACTGAAGCAAAACACACCATCCAGCAGCCAGATTGCCACAATGACTTGCATGCTTCCTCAAGTCTCTAAATCCGTTGCCTTTGGCTACACATTTGTCAAAAGCAGTAGTACAGTCAGAACATAGCTACATAAGCGGCGATCATTAAAGTTAGTATGAAAGCTAATACAATAATGCAGAGTTTCCGTATAATAGATCCCATACACCAACTTTTAAATTCACTTTGGGCAGATTACAAGGGGAAGAGGATGACAGTGCAGCAGGCAGTTCACACAAGCAGCTTTTATAATGCAACACCATAAAAATGTATGTTATAGAAAAGCAATGAATTCTTTCTTGGCAAATAATTATGTAGGGTGAAACTTAACTTACCACTCCAAATCTATTAAAATATTCCTTCAGTTCAGTTTCTCCACAGTTGTGTGGAATTCCTCCCACAAAAATTTTGTTGGACCTACTGTTTTCAGTTCTGGGTTCTTTTTGCTGCTGTAAAAATACATTCCAGTTAAATCTTTTAGCAATGTTGAATTTCATTCCACTGAGTATTTTAAGCTACAGCAATGTATGCTTCCATCCCAGTCAACAATGTTCACAGTTTAAATTGGATCCATTGAATCCCATGCATGTCTCTAGAATGCAGAATATATATATTGCATCCTTACTACCAGTCACCCCTGGGCCTTGAATGCAAACATTCAAGGGTATCTACTAAAAGGGCACCTATCACAGCCAAAATCAAACATTAAAAATCTGACCAGTACAACCTAAACACGTTTAATCAAACTACATATATAGTTTTTTGAAACAAAAAATAAAATAAAAAATACAGATTCTAAAAATCCCTTACTTTGTCAAACGGGTTCTTTTACGGAGGGAGCCCATACTATGACTATAACAAAGACTATAACATGCAAATTTCAGGAGCATGCCCAGATTGTAGCATTGCCTTGTACCCAGAATGCCTTGTTTTAGTAAACTTCTCCACTAGTATCACGTGATTTCCCTATCTTGTCCCCTGCTGGTGATGTTATTATGCAAATGAAATGCACACTAACTTCCAGAAGGTGGCAACACTACTGAACAGCAGCTAACACAAAGGTTTGGCTCATTTAAATATAGTTTAGAAGGGTTGATAAGCAGCCAAGGAATTTCAACTGAGCATATGCGAGATTTCAGAGCTACAGTTGGCTGAGAAAATAGGTAGGAGGAGCCAGCCAAATCCAAGATGCCTGCCTCAGCTACAACTGCAGTAGAGATAAGCGAGATCTTGCAGAAGGTATAGTGAGCTGATGATTTACATTATACAAACAATGCTAACGGTTTTAAAAATCGGATTTCTTGAACTTCACCATAGTGTATTTACTTAGTAAATGATTTAATTATAATTGGTGCCCTTTAAGGATAGAATGGGATATATAGATAGATAGATATATAGAGATATAGAGAGATATATATATATATATATATATATATATATATATATATATATATATATATATATATATATATATATATATATATATATATAATACATATTTCCCCTGTTTCTAAAAAAACAAAGACAATCAATTAGTTCAAGGTTGACAAGGTCAAGGGGTGGGTATACAAGATCCTTTTAACAAGCACCTTTAAATGCATTGGGACAAATGCCCTGCATTTTTTTTTCTATACTCCCAATCTACTAATTATTCACATATACTTACCCAGCCTTCTCGTGGCCGGCTTCTTTCAGGCTGCATTCCTCGAGGGGTACATGGCTTTGGATCAATCTGTGTAACAAAATGCTCAAGTGTTAGAATAATGCATTGGCATGTAATGACTGTATATCATTAAGAGAACTAAAGCTTGAAGGAGTAGGGTAGAAATGCTGCACAGTATACAGCTGATTCACAGGAAACCCTTTGGCTGCTGTTTTACCCAAGCTTAAATGCCCATGTGGCTTATTGTATGAGGGACAGACTTCACGTCCCGTTAGAGCACAGATGAGAATACATAAATTGCCAATTAGGACTGGCAAAAAGGAACAAGCAGTTGCTTCCCACTTTTTGTAAGTGGGCCACGGTATACATCAACTCAAATACCAGGTGCTGTAATATGTGCCTAGTCCTAGACGAGGGTGAGATAACAGTGCTTGAGGAAAGAGGCAATATGGATAAGGAAATTGGAGACAGTTGCCCCGCAAGGGTTAAATAGGGAATACAATTTTCAAGGTTTTTTTCGCTAAATTTTGTTTTTAATTGGTTTTTAACATTATGTCTTTCAGATGTTTTTGAACAAGTGATTGGGCCTGTAACCTATACAGAATAAAAAAGTTCCTACTGCACTTTTGTGACAATTATAACAATATTGCATCAATGACATTTGTAACAATTTGTATGAATAAGATGTATCTTTATGTCAATTTGTAGCCAGTAGGTGGCCAACTTAAAATATGCATCCTATATACAGTATAAAATTCCCAATACATGGCTAATTAGTAATTACTTAAATCTAATTACATAGCACCCAAGAAACTAGTATAATATCAAAATTAAATAAGCAGCACAAAGCACACTGGGCATTTGCAGTGTTACTAAAATACCGAACAAAATAAAAGATGGTAAGCTCTGATCACAACTTTGAAGGCCTGGATTATTACAGTTATGGTGCTGCTGGATTTGGGCTGCAGTCCTTAGGAGGGATATAAATGAGCTGGAGAGAGTGTAGAGACGTGCAACTAACTGGTTAGAGTGATGGAAGATTTAAATTGAGGGTAGACTATAACAGTTGGGGTTGTTTTCTCTGGAAAAAAAGTTGCTTGAGAGGGGACATGTTTACACTTTACAAGTACATTAGAGGACATTATAGACAAAAGCAGGGGGCCTTCTTACCCATAAAAAGGATCACCGTACCCTTCAGACTAGAAGAAAAGAACTTTCATTTGAAGCAGTGTCGGTGGTTCTTCACAGTGAGGACAGTGAGGTTCTGTAATGCCCTGCCGGGCGATGTTGTTATGGCTGATTCTGTTAATGCTTTTAAGAGGGGTTTGGATGATTTCTTGAACAAGCATAATATCCAAGACTATTGTTATACTAAAATCTATAGTTAGTGTATGTATATTTGGAGGGGTTGAACTTACTGGTCTTTTTTCAACCCGATCGAACTACGCAACTATATGTAACTATATATGGTATGGTATGTTCAGTATATAAAATGTGGCATTTTGAGCCATTCATTTTAAGAGTTAAATGTTTTTGTAAGATTTTCTTATTGATTTTTTTATATATAACAGAGAAACAGAGAGAGCAGAGAGAATGGGAAAAGGAAAGAAAGGAGGAAAAACAAAGTAAAGGTAGAAAGATTAATTTTCCATAACCCATTTACTGTGTGATTGCGACACTACCGGCCAAACAGTTAAAAAAAAAAACGACCATATTTTGTAAATGTTGGGTTACGTAAATGAATGAACAAGCACAATGGGAAAATATGCTTTAAAGGATCACTATCACCTGAAATAATATTTCCTCCTGAAAACAATGTTTAGCAAATTAGATTAGTGCTTAAAAAGTGTTTATAACTTTTTATACATCAAGCCACATCAACTGACAAGGGTGAAATATTTAAGGACCTAAAGCACAATACTTGCACATGAAGACCAATGTCTCACATGAACACTGCATATCAGCATGCACATGGTGTGGATTTTTCTTAACAGTTCAGGCCGCATTTGTTTTCTATCCCAGCAGAGAAATGCCAAGCATGATGTTAGCCTAAACTCATATACAAATACTGGGCAAGACTGCATCTGTGCAGTAACCCACAGAAACAACCAAGCTGCAGAATTAAATAACTACCAGGATTCATTTATTTTAATGAAATATAAATCCATACTTCTTTTACATAATTCATAAAAAAACATTTAGCATAGTTGCAAAGCAAGTATTTTTCAAAGTAATGCTACTGAATGTATGCAAAAGGCTTTTACAGTTGTAGTACTTTATTATCAAGACCAAATTTTCCCAGCAGATGCACATTAACATTGAAAAAAACAGCAATGTTGGAAGTAAGACTGGTGACCTGAAAATGTCCACCATTTAATTACAAATACTGCTTGACCTCTGAAACTAGGTAACACAGCATCTCATTTTTCTTTCCCTCCCATGGAGTTTTATCACCTTGTAGACACAGGGACATTTTCTTCTTCCTGTTTTACAACCCTCATTCCTTTACCATTTTCTTATGTTAATGTAGAAGTTAACACCTCGATTAATTTAATTAGCGATACAGTAAGGATAAACAATGAATTATTACATTAGATGGGATGATTTATGCACAGCTGTTGAACGAACGACAACAAAAAGGAAAGAAGCAAGCTGGAGTGCCTGTAAGATCTGTACAATAGTAAAAATACTCAACGGTGAAAAAATAAAATATCCTTGTGTCTAAATAATTTAGTAGTATTAGGTAGTAAAAAAAGAGAAGTACTTTACATACAGTCAAAAACATCAGACACTTACATTCCGGCCATCCAGTGTGTGTGGTCTGCTGGCTAAGACTGTTCCTACACAATTGGGATCCTTAAATTTGACAAAGCCAAAGCCTCTTGACTGATTTGTTGTTTTATCTTTCATTATTACACAGTCTACGACTTCTCCATACTGAGAAAAATAGCTGCGCAGGGTTTCTGCAGAAAGTACAAAAACATATTTACAAATACAGTGTTCTTGCATATTTGGCAAACATTACAAATAAAGCAGGGCCTGAAATATAAATGCTATATTCCAGCACAAGTTTTGTGGTATTTAATATTTATCAGAAAACAAAGATGGTTATATTAGCAAAATTAAATAATGGCAATGCAACTCACCCTGCGTTGTGCTCCAGTCAAGGCCACCAACAAAGAGCTTTCTGTAAGAGAGATGAATTTAATAAAAAATACACACTTTCTTTGAGACTACACTGTATCTTACAGTAGCCCAATCACACTTCAGTTCCACTTCCTTATTAAACATCAATTCTTCCATATATTTTAGTTATGCTTTAACACCAAAAGGGTGCATTTTTTTAATTTTTGGACAAGATTTATTCAGTCACATCTTTTCTAAACTCACACAACTTAATTATGACAGGAAGTCACAGGATTAGAATACATTAGAAGCCACCCCATGCATTATGTTATAACATGTTTAAAATAGAACAGGGTTGTGGATCTACAAAATGAAGAAAGCAACTGGAAGGCATATACAAATATATTAAAATAACTGATTCTTAGATTGAGCAGCACAAATTGAACATGTATAAAATATTGAACAGCATATGAATTCGTTATTATTTTACCTACAAAAGTCTACAACTACAAAAATCTCTGGAGCGGTCACACCATCATGGCTGCTGTTTTGGATCCTGACCATCAGTTTAATTAACAGGTGCTCTAAACAGCATTTATCAAACAAAGACTAAACCAGTCAGACCAGTTTTGAGTCAAACCACTGCGGTTATTGGAGTAAAACTTCAGATGTACGTGTACAAATAATTTTGATTCTAACGACTTCATAAATTGTGGGATTTGGTCATTCACGTACCAATAAGAAAGAACCCTTGTGAAGTCCACAAACTACCCTGCTCCGTGGACTTCTTAACACACAAACAGGTACAGTGCAAGACATGCTATTTATAAAGTACATGGTTACATGTAACGTTCTGAAATTCAAACAGTGTTAATCAGGACACCATGGACACTAAACATGGCAAAATGCCCCATGGGTCAAGCAAATGGCTAGCAAATTAGATTTCTGTCTGTTACTTGCTATTAAAGATATGGGATTGTTTAATCAGAAAGCTCTGAATTATGGAAAAGGTCATCTCCCATGGACTCCATTTGATTCAAATACTGTAAAGATGATATCCTTTTTCTCTGTAATAATAAACCAGTTAACTTGTCTTTGATCCAAACTAAGATATAATTAATCCTTACCAGTAATCTTGCTTTGTGTGTTTATATTACCAAGAAACAATGTACCATATGCATGGAGAAAAGCATAGGTTCATACTAAAAAAATCACACCCACAATAATGTTCCACTTTATTCAAACACCTTTCACACATAAGATTTCTATTTTTACAATAATGTACCAAGATTAGAGGATACCAGTTGCACCACAGCTCCCAAAAACAAATACAGATCATAACAGTGCAGAACAAGTTCCTGCTCCAGTTGATTAAGATGCTTTAAGTTCTGTACAGTTTACACAGCTAGTGCTTTATTGCTGTCTTATTCAGGAATAAAATTGAGAACAGGATATAACTGCAGTTAAACTTACAGGTGTACCTTGGAAAAATTAACAGAGCATAAGGATACCTGCAGCCTGCCTCAATGTAGCCTTGTCTATTAACAAAATACTCCATAATGTAAGAGGCAACTAAAGCACCAATTTAAGAAACTTGGCATGGTCTGGACCAATTTTTACATCTTAAAGAACCAAGCAGATACGCTCATTCCCAGGTACAGAAGCCCTATTCAGACAAGTTTATATGGCAAACAATCCATTTCCTAACTTAACTGCTTCTTAGTTTCACTGACTAGGGCCAAAATAATTAAGACAATGGACTAAAGCCTTCTTATAGTCTGACATCATTAAGACACACATTATAAAAATAATTTGGAAAGCATTATTGACCTTTTAATATCTAAATCCACCTCTCGAATTGCCCTTTGCATATCTAACATCTTCCCAAGTGATAAATTCAGATCAGCCCATGTTCTCTTTCGTTACTTATAAGGTCTATCAATGCTACATCATGTACGCACACATTAAAGAGGTGATTCACCTTTGAGATAACTTTAATATGTTATATAATGTCCAGTTCCTATCAGCTAGTCTTTATTGTTTATATTTTATTGTTTTTAAGTTATTTCCTTTGCTCTTTTTCCAGCTTTCACATGGGTGGTCACTGACCCCCCCCCCCCCATCTAAAAAACAAACAAATGCTCTGTAAGGCTACAAATGTATTTTATAGCTATTTTTTATTACTCATCTTTCTAATCAAAAACCACAAACAAAAAACAAATTGTTTTAGAACTACGTCATACTAAATGTTAATTTAAAGCTTAACACCTCTAAAACAAAAATGTAGCTTTAGCTCAACAGTGCTTTTGGTAACAAGAGAATACCTACTGAGACTGCAAGCACAGACATTAAGATGAGCAACGCATTTTATCAAAATGGCAGTCAAGGTGGATTTCCACACTATAAGCGATTCATTGGTTGGACAAATTAGGACCTATGTATTTACAATACAGAAATGAAGTGGTTAATCCAGACAATAACCATTTCCTATTGATCCAGGTACTTCCTCTGAGTTAAAACAAAACTTGGTTTACACCGGGAAGTGGAGAGACTGTTTACCATTTTTCTCTAAAAACACAATGTTATGAAGCCTGGTTCTTTGATTTTCAGCAGAACGCTATATTATTGCTTGAATGAAACTGGCTACTTAAAAGAATATTGTGCAAAAAATTAAAAAAAACATCCCCAGAGTATTTCTAAAGAGGGAATGTAGCATTCCACTCAGCCCCCAATTATAGTGTAATTCAACAACTCAGTATCATTTTCCAAGGGGAATTTACAAACAACATGTTGGTCCAGATCTCAAGGGAGCAGAGTTTTAAACAGCTTAAGGATGCACAGACCACACCTCCATCTGCTGAAAATACATTTATGCAAAGTCTGTTGCTAAATGATTAATCCACTAAACCAAACTTACAAGTTAACCAACCTGCATCACAGAGCAACCATTCCCCACCTAGTTTTATGGTTTAAGACTATTCCCTACAATACAATGAAAGCACTTAAAATGGAAAGGCAGACGCCTCCCAATATTCTGGAAAAACAGACATATTAAAAGTAGGGGGATGCAGTTTAGTTGTGCAGCACTGCCCAGACGCTGGATTTAAATTGCCATCATGGCTGCACATACGTCACATCCGCCCCCTCCCCCCTAGAATTCTGCAGGCACCGACCCCGGGTGCCCACTCAGCATTTCCAGCCCACTCATTTACTCGGACCCTAACAAAAATTCCATAATTTGCTATGTGGTAAGAATAGGTCGCTTATATTTTTTCTCAATAGCCACTCATAATTATTAGCGCCTATATTCATTTAGGCAAACCCTAAGGTGTTAGCACAATTTTCTTGAAAGGACTACTTCCTCCCACAACACCCCACAAGATCCAGGCCTCAGCCTGGAGCAAGGTGACAAGCTTCGAGAACCTGGCAAATACCCACGTGTCACCCACAGATGTTATCCGACTCAAGGTCTTGTGACGTAACAATCACCTGAAATCGTCCCCTGCCCCCCACAACCAACACTTCACCTAAAGTCCTGCTTTCCATTCCACTTACAAGCTACCCTCCGGCCTTTCCCTGGCCCATCATCTCCTTCAATTTGACTCAGGGTCAAAGGCCTACAATTACCCTCAATTTCCATTTGCCCTGGCCTATATGCCTACTTCCCAGCCTCTCACCCGATCTCGTCCCCGCCTTGGTTGTTCATAACTCCGTCACCCCTCTCCGGTCTCTGCAGCTTCTCCTACCAAGCCAGCCAACGGTAAGACGGCGCTAGACTACGGGGTTTCCATACAGGGGGTGGAACGGAACGTCATCACGTACGCGGAAAGCTGCAATGTACGACGGGAAATGTAGTACAACTCGTTCTGGTTTCACGTTCTGATCTACGCTAGCGTAGTTCTAATCTGACGTCAAACTGACGTTGAAGATTATTTGCTGGTGTAGCGAAAAATACAAAAGCTAATTTAAAGGAGCTGAAATTTAGACGAGCCACGTGTATAAAACTGCGACTTCTAGAAATTCCCCAATAGCCGGGCTGTGGTGGGTTAACTTGGAGCTGTAGTTACATTTCTGGAGGTGTGAAGTAGCGAGAGGCTGTTCTTGTAAATGCACAACGTAACCCTAGACGTTTAAAGGCTTTGTGCACCTTTAAATTGACTTAATACGACGTAGAGCGAGGAATTCTGTCGCAAAATGCAGGGTTTTTTTTATTTGTGCTTCTTGGGTTATTTCGCTTTTTATTCAGCAGCTCTTCGGTTTGCAATTTTGGTTGCAATGCCCAAATTTCCCTAGCAACCATACATTGTTCTGAATGAGAAACAGAACAGCAATAACAACCCATTTTTACAGTGACATTGCTTTTGGTTTTTTTTTTAGATGGGGTCAGTGACCCCCATTTGAAAATGTTTTGAAAGACTCAGTAGAAGAACAAAGTGAATAATTCAAAAACTATATAAAAAATAGTCTAAATTAAATAAATAATTAGCCATTCTATAAAATAATAAAAGTTAAAGGACCAGTAACAAATTTTATTTAAAAAAAAAAATTATTTTGTACTTACCAAAAAAAACAAAACACCAAGACACTTACCAATTCTCCTCTTGCTCTCCTCTTCAGAAACGGCGACGATCCATCGAGCGGCGCAAGCAGAGAATTGGCAAGTTATTTCTTAAAAAAGACTTTGCGAATTTAATATTAAAAGTGTCTTGGTGTTTTTTTTTTTGTTAAGTACAAATACATTTTTTAATTTTTTTTTTTTATGTTACTGGTCCTTTAACATAAAGGTGAACTACCACCCCCCTCTTTAGTTTTCCTACAGACTGTAAGTTGCAACATATGGTAGCAGTTTTATTATTAGAAGGGTTCAATTACTGGTGTTGCATATAGAATATATATTGTAGATTTTGTTACATCACACAGTGGGGATTGGCTTTGGTGTCTATTTTGTATAATTACATTTGATTTTAAATAAATGCAAAATATATTTGGCATAAAATTAAACATGCCTTTATTATCTCGCCATTTATTTTACACAGCATAATAAATATGCCCATTACAGATGCTGTGTCATCTAGAGTTACAGTATATATGCAGTAGCATGTCCGTGTTTTGTAAAATGTAACATAATACATTTATAAGAATGCATTTCTCTATATTTAAACAAACAACAAACAAAAGTCCAGCGTGGGCCCATGAAGGCCGGTCCCACTGTTTTTTTTCCCAGTGTCCTGCCAGCCCAGTCCGACCCTGTTTCCAATTGTATATGCTTAATTTAGATACACCTTTACTTTTATTTATACACCTTATTAGGTTTTACCACATGCATAGCATACAAACAACTTTGGTGCAAAAAGTGCAAAACTACTGTATCAAGTGCTATGATCCCTAATCACAGCTATAAAGAAAATGCCCGGTCCCACTGTTTTTTTCCCAGTGTCCTGCCGGCCCAGTCCGACCCTGTTTCCAATTGTATATGCTTAATTTAGATACACCTTTACTTTTATTTATACACCTTATTAGGTTTTACCACATGCATAGCATACAAACAACTTTGGTGCAAAAAGTGCAAAACTACTGTATCAAGTGCTATGATCCCTAATCACAGCTATAAAGAAAATGCCCGAAAGGTGGGCAAGGACCCCATATAAATCCAGGCTTAATTCTGAAGATTCTCCAGAACAAGAAGGTCTGCGACCCCTCTTCCAGAGGGATAACGCATCACTGAATATCAAGTAAATGTAACTTTTACTTTTGGGTTTAAATCTATAACTAAGTCTATATCATTGTGGCTTTTTATTTTATTTATTAAAAAAGCTACAAAACAATCCATAAACCTAAAGTTTTAAAGAAAACTCAACCCCCCACAAATAAAAACCCCTACCCAGTACCCTACATAATCGCCTATAAGTGCAGGGTAAGTGCAGGGAAGCCATCTTCTGGCTCTTTGGTATTCTTCCTTTTCCTTCCCTTCTGCAATCTCCGTCACTTTTGTTGCATGTGCAGTTGCTACAACCCAGAAGACTGCTCCAACTGCGCATGCGACAATACAGCGCTTGCTTCCTGGAGAAATCCGAAGAGTGCCCACAAGTTCCGCTGCACTTACTCTGCACTTATAGGTGAGTAAAGGATGAGGGGCACTTATGGATGTTATCACCTATGCGGGGGGAGAGCAGGGAGGGGGGAATATGTAGGGTACTGGGTAGGGGTTTTTATTAGTGGGGGGTTGAGTTCTCCTTTAAACAAAAGACAACAAAGATGAAAACAATAAGATTATAACAGCTCAGCTGGACTTCACATTAGTGAAACAACTATGCGCTGGGTTTTATTCTTACAACAAGTACTTTATTATGAACATATTGAATTTTTTTTTCATTACAATTACAATTTATTAGGAGTTGAAGTTGGTACTTTTTATAGACTCTTGACTCCAATTCCAGTTGCCCAGAATTGCTTTTAACTCTGACTCCACAGCTCTGGTAATGGGGAAAGTCCTTCTTATCCAAAGTCCTACCACTCTGGTAAGACTTATTTAGATTGTAAGCTCTATGGAGCAGAGACTCCCTTCCTACCATCTCTCTAACTACATGGCTCTGTGTATATTTATTGTATTTGTTATGTAACTTGTCCTCCCTGTGTGCACTTTTATATATTGTACAAGGCTGTGGGTCCTTACAGCAGTTTACAAATAGAGTCATGCATTCATACATACTATACAAAAGGTGAGTATCACCTTTAAAGCATACAAATCTAAAAACACAAAAGTTGAGCAAAAATTGAGTCAGTGAAAATGACTCGGATACATAATATAATTTATATGAGAATAGAGGTAGTCATACAGTATTGTTATGAATAGTAGACATACAGACACAAGTCTGTGATGAGTTAACAAAAAAGAAAACCGGTATACTCCCAGAAGCATTCTGTGTTCCATGTCTTAAAAGACTGAAAAAAAAGGTATAATATTGAAAGCATGACATGCATGTTAACCTAAGGAGATTCATATAACTATAATTCCTGATGAGGGACGACTGTCCTCTATTGAGAAAGATTCACTTTCATCTGGTATGGTGCCTATGGATTGGAGAAAAGCTGATGTTATTCCAATATGTGGTTGGGCCCCTTTATAGTATGGATTTGAAGACCCACTCTATTAACAATAGCTGTAGAAAAATGATAAATGATGTAAGTGATTTATAGGTCTATTGTGGAAATTGGAAAGGGTTAATGATCCCTGGTAGCAAGTCCTACTCTATTTTCCACTGTATTTGTTCTTCAAATTACGTTTGCATGACTGACACAACAACATTTTCATATACCTTTAGCATCAGGGGAGCTGCGCCAATGAGGCGCAAAACTGCATTATATGGTATTATACATAAACATTGTGTTCTAATGTTCGAAAAAGACTGTTTATCCTCTATGCATGTTATTTTTAGTGAAATAAATAGGTATAAAATACTAACCAGATGCATACTTTGCCCTTGTTCTGTCTGTAAAAAGTCAAGTCCAGTTAGTGTTCACCTCATACAGTCATTCACAAATCACTTATCGCTTAGGTTATGCATGTCAGAGAGGCCTTGCACATGCCCCCCCCCATTGTGCAACATTAATGCTGCACAGATTAACCCTTGTCATTAACACATTAAATGCTGTATTTCAAAGTAAATCCCTAAAAAAATGGTGGTTCTACTGTTTGTCTACTTTAGTGTTTCTTACACTATCTCTCAAGGTTGTATTGTATCCCTGACACATTGAAATGTTTTTGTACAAAAGGAATAAATAATTAGAAAAAGGTGGATGACATATTTTTAGTTTTGAAAGTTTATTCCTCTGGTTAATTTGGGCCCCCCTCATAAAATGGTTAAGAAATACTGATCTAATGATTACAGTATGGAGTATAAATATTGCTATTAATATTTATGGCCAAAGGGCAATACATCAACTAGCATAAGGTAGAATAGTCTCCAATGATACAGTTCAAAACTGTAATAAAAAGAATTGGGTTGTGGCTGTGCTAGAGCCCTGTGCGGAACCAATTTCTAAGGCCCAAACCTGCAGTCCATGACCCAAACCGCAACCCTCATATTTACCCACTTTTGATCCGCAGCTCGACCCAGATCCCGCAACTGCCTTATATACGCAACCCGCTGACCACCCGCAGACCCGCGGCTATACCCGCACCTGAAAATCCTCCCCTCATTCAGCAGGGTGCCCACTTTATTTGCTTGTACCTGACCCGCTGCAGGACTCTAGGTTGTGCTCAACTTAGAAATGTATTGTTAATACCTATATGTAGTTAAACTGCTGTTCGGTTGCTTATCCTAGCATCATGGCAAGATAATGGTCTGAAGGTCACTTTTTGTTTTTGGTTCTTTGATCTAGAATTCAAACACTATCAAGTAGTTAAATAAACTATATATATTCTGGTCATAGGTTCTCTCTTTGGTGAAGTCACCAAACAAAAGCACAGTCTGATAACAGGTGCCATACACTATTCATCATTGCCTACATGATGATGTTAATATTGATAATGCCAGACGATGTGGATCTCGGCCTGGAGAAACACAGGCCTATGATCTGCTCCTCTGCTGCTTGATGTGCCTGCACCCAAATTCATTGCCTCGGCTCTGGTGCAGACAGACAGGGTCGGACTGGTGGGGGCAAGGGCCACTGGGGCTGCTGCCCCAGGGACCCCCACAGCGCCGCCACACCCCCCTAAAGGGGCCATCCCCCCTCCCCTAAGCGTGCATAAATTAAACTTACCTTCAGCGTGTCAGCGGCCTGGGGGAGTGAGGGCAGGTATTAGATCTGGGCAGGCATTCCCCCTTATATCTCTAATTTATACAGTTATCTATAAATTTTAAGCAACCCTGTTTGTTATACCTTCCCCAGATCCCCAGTGTGTGCCTTTTCTTTGAAGATACAGCACCTTGTTCTTTGATTATGTGATTTTTGCCATAGGCATTTAAAAAAACATTCCTTCTAGCTCTGAATACCAAACTAGCACTATGTTTCCCCACCCTTAGTTTCCTAAAGTTTGATTCCTGTGGGATATAACACTAGGAAGGTGAAATACGAATTTTGAAATTCATCGTGTACTGTCCCTTTCAGAATTCAAATTCGACTATTCACCATCTAAAACCTGCTGAATTGGTGTTTAAGCCTGGGGGACCTCCTACAATCAATTTGGAGTTGTTTGGTGGACTTTTGGAAAAAAACCTTTTGGTGAAAAAACTCGAATCGAATTTGACTTCAAGTTTTCAGGTCAATCCTATTCACCCGAAATTTTAAAAATTCAAATTTTTTAATAGTTTTCGATTGGTCATTTTTTTTGTCGAATTTTAAGTTTATGGCAGTTTTTATAAACTCTAAATTCAACCCTATTAAATATGCCCCTGGTTGTGATGATTCCTACAGACAAGTCCCTTTGCATCCGTGGTGCCTAGTTTAGCACTATAGGTGCCCAAGTGTTGCCTTTAACAAATTAAATTATTATAGGAATGCTATCTTCTTTCTGGTTGCCTTGCAGTACTAGTCTCTGCTGAAAGGTAACGCCAAAATGGTTTCTGCTATTCTCCATAAAGTCTTCGTTCACATACAGTCCTTCAGTGACACATAAAATGGAAGGTCTCAGGGATTGCTGATTGTAAACATTTTGGGTGATAAAATTTTACAATTTCTTTAGAGATAGAGATAAGTTAGAGATTGGGAGATATACTGATTAATTTAGTTTATAGAGGTTATAATGGTGAAAATAGTGGACATATAACCCTCTCTGTCTGGCCAATATTGAAATTGCAGTTATGCATATCTCCCAGGCAGCCTCCCCCCCCCAGAGATGGGGCATCGGGGCAGCTGTATCACTTCTTCCCTGGTAGTTATACCACTGCTTGGCAACTTGGAAATTCCACTGATCCCAAGAATGCCACAACGTAAACTTTTTTTTTTGTGGCCATATTGCAATTATATAAGTACAATTGTGACATTCGATTATCAGTTATATTATACCTTAAACATTGTGTGTACAACTTGATTGGAAAACAATAAATAAAGTCTGACAAATACATTATTTTTTAACTACAGTGTCATACACCATATAGAGCCAAAACCATATATATCCCCATAGATCTTTTGTTGGTGAACGATTGATTTCAGTGCAATCCGACCAATCCGTCAAATTAACGTTAAGTACTGGGAATCGATTGATCGTACATCTTATGATTTTTTTTCGACATCTGTCAGGAAATTGATCGGCCAGGTAAATTTATCGGCCCAGTGCAATCTATCAATTTTGCAGGGCCATGCAGGCAGCTACCCTCAGTTTTCCTGGCAATATCGCTTGAAATGGTCTTTTTAGTTGATGGACAAATCGTACATTTAAACGATCGTTTCAAGATAATCGTGGTCTCACAAAAATGAAATGATCCTTTAAACATCTTTACATCTATGGCCAGCTTAAAGGGAGCCATAGACGTTACAATAACAATTTTTCCTAGAAAAGATCTTTCCAAGAAAGATTTGTTTGTTTCAACACGTGTAGAGCTGAATCGTCAGATATACAGGTAGAAACAATAGAATCCAGATCAAAAATTTTCTGCCAGCCCGATCAACGAGCTGACTGATATCCAAGTCCAATATTGGTCGGCACTTCTCCCACCATACACGCACCAAATAGCGTACTAAAATTATTTATGTATGATATTATCGGTGTGTCTATGGCCACCTTAAAACATGGAGGGGTTCATAAGCGTAAAGGAAAACTATTTATGTTAATTTTGTTATTTTATGTTAAAATATTAGACCAGCCTTGAAAATTCTTAAGAACAGGTTGTATTCGTTAATTGGCCTGCGTTAACTAGCATTTTCCAGATATGGTTATGTAACCATGATTGATCCGCCATGTTTACTTTCCCAGTGTCACCCCTTGGTTTATATTGTTTTTATTTGTTTTTGTTTGCATATGCACGTAAGATTGTTTGTGAGTTGTGGTGTTCATTGTACAATGATTGTGCAAGGAGGAGTAAAAGATTAAGGTTAATGGCACTTGTGGAGCTTTTGGTTGTTGAGTTATTAACCAACAAAAAAAAAAAACAGCACCTCCCTCAGAATCCTTGTCTGACCCACTGAAAGTCAAATAGTCCATGTAATGTATTGTGCCTACATAGACAAAGCAACACTCAAAATGATTAAAATGATCATCAAAGATAATTAAATCATGTATATTATTTAGATAAATTGAAAACAACTGGCCTACCATTTTCTCCACCTTTGTGTAACACACTTGTCAGACCATGGCATAACCTATCCTGATATGCACTAAATTGACATTTTAGATATTACTGACTTGGGGCTAATGGGTACAAATATCATCATGAGTCTGCTATCTTTATTTTTAATTCCCTGTTCTCAGTCACCAGTGAAATATAGAGTCTGAGCCTGGGCTACCCCTGAGGATGCAGGAACAGCTATTTGACGTAACCCTCTAAAAACCCCTATAGTTTCTGCCCTCAACCGTGGCTTTTCACCTTTTTTAGACTTTTAGACTCACAGGTGTAAAATATATTTAATATTGATAAAAATACTAGTTTATTCCAGTTTATAGATAAAACACATTGAATAGAATACAGTATACTATTAGAATATTCAGGTCCTTTTGCTTTGCATCAGTTCTGTTAGGGCCCTGAAAATTAGCCATTAATCATTTACAAGCATTGTCCCCCCTAGAACTGGGATTCACTGAATCCTCAATTTCATTGTAGACCTGTGGAATAAACTAGATATTTCTGGGCCCCACAGTAAAAAAAATTTCAGGCCCCCAAAATGTTTAGCGGTTGACTTGTTTTACCAATATTTTTTAAAGTGATACTGACACTCAAAAACTACTTTTTAAAACATGAATGTACATTAAAAGTTACCTATAGGTCATGTTGATCGTTTTTTGCTGAGAGGTTTGTTTTTGTAAGCAATTGTTAGTTGAAGTTTCTAAATCTGACTGCCAACCTGACTGTCCCATCTCAGACTGTCAGTTAAAGTTTCTAATGCTAACAGACTACTGCTGCACAAATATGGCAGCCCCCTCATACAGGAACATGGGGCATCAGACAGGTAAAAGCATTGTGCAAATAATTTATGGCAAAGTTATAAGTTGCTTTCAAAGGCAATATTATGATAGATGTAAAAAAAGACTTTAATTTCTGGTGTCAGTATCTCTTTAAAGTTGTTTATGAATTAGGGCCTCATGGGGCCCCTATACCTCCTGCCCCCCCCTGCAGCCACAGGGTCTGCTTCCTCTATAGTTAAACCCCTAATAATATAGCAAATTCTGTGGTTATGAGGGGAACGGGGGCCTGGGCTCTAGTCCTGCAGATAGGGTTGCCACCTTTTCTGGAAAAAATACCGGCCTTCCTATATATTTATCTTTTTTCCCTATTAATAACATTGGGGGTCAATAATAATTTTTACTGGCCAGGTCGGTAAAATACCGGCCAGGTGGCAACCCTAACTGCACATTTTTGTAGAAGAGCACACTATCTCACACTGGGGTCTGTTGGCCCACACTTCTGGTGTAGAGAACAACTCCCATGTGATAGTTAATGGCACATGGGACTTTTGTCACTGGCAATACATTTTTTTTTTAGTTACTGCAGATGACAAGATGTCCCTTGTTTCCTTCCCAATATTTAACACTCAAACCATCGGTGATGAGATATACAGTCATATGAAAAAGTTTGGGAACCCCTCTTATTCTTTGGAGTTTTGTTTATCATTGGCTGAGCTTTCAAAGTAGCAACTTCCTTTTAATATATAACATGCCTTCTGGAAACAGTAGTATTACAGCAGTGACATTACGTTTTTTGGATTAACAGAAATATGCAATATGCATCATAACAAAAATTAGACAGGTGCATTAATTTGGGCACCCCAACAGAGATATTGCATCAATACTTAGTTGAGCCTACTTTTGCAAATGTAGCAGCCTCTAGACACCTCCTATAGCCTTTGATGAGTGTCTGGATTCTGGATGGCTGTATTTTTGACCATTCGTCCATACAAAATCTCTCCAGTTCAGTTAAATTTGATGGCTGCAGAGCATGGACAGCCTGCTTCAAATCATCTCATAGATTTTCGATGATATTCAAGTCGGGGGACTGTGACAGCCATTCCAGAATATTGTACTTCTCCTTCTGCATAAATGCCTTTGTAGATTTTGAAGTGTGTTTAGGGTCATTCGCTTGTTGGAATATCCAACCCCTGCGTAACTTCAACTTTGTGACTGATGCTTTAACATTATCCTGAAGAATTTGTTGATTTTGGGTTGAATTCACCTGACCCTTGTTAACAAGGGCCCCAGTCCCTGAACTAGCCACACAGCCCCACAGCATAATGGAACCTCCACCAAATTGACAGTAGGTAGCAGGTGTTTTTCTTGGAATGCGGTGTTCTTCTTCCGCCATGCAAAGCGCTTTTTGTTATGACCAAATAACTCATTTTTTGTCTCATCAGTCTAAAGCACTTTGTTCCAAAATGACTGTGGCATGTCTAAATGAGCTTTTGCAACTCTGTTTGTGGCATGAGTGCAGAAAAGGCTTCTCATCACCCTGCCATACAGATGTTCTTTGTGCAAATTGCGCTGAATTGTAGAACGATGTACAAATACACCATCTGCAGCAAGATGTTCTTGCAGGTCTTTGGAGGTGACTTTGGGTTGTCTGTAACCATTCTCACAATCCTCTGCATATGCCACTCCTGTATTTTTCTTGGCCTGCCAGACCGGGGTTTTACAGCAACTGTGCCTGTGGCCTTCCATTTCCTGATTACATTCTTGTTGAAACTGACAGTTTAAACATCTGATATAGCTTTCTGTAGACTTTCAAACCATGATATGAGACATACCAGTGACGGAACTAGGTGGGGGGGCCCTGGTGCGGGCCGTGCAGCCGGGCCCCGCCCCCACCATAGTCCGTGCGGCTGCAGCCGAATACAGTGGCGCACGTGACTGCTGGGGGGCCCTGTGGGGGTGCGGTCCCTGGCCCAATTGCACCCCTGCTCCCCCGGTAGTTACGCCACTGAGACATACCACTGTTATCTTTTTTTGTTGAAAGTGGAGTCAATTATTATGCAGGCTGAGAGGGGTTCCCAAACGTTTTCATATGACTATATGCAATGCTTTGGTAGCGCTTACCCTAGGCACCACCCTAAAAACAGCACCCTAGCCTCAGCGTACCCCCTCTTGTGTTGTGCATGTGACATCATGTGCACAACGTATGAATTCACTTCCACCGACACACACACAATATGCAATCCTACCCCCTTAGCCCCCAGCTTATCCACTGGCAACGAGTATTTTTGTAAAAACATTTTTTTCATGATCAGGTAAGTAAAATGCTGGTGCAGCACTTATACAATTACAAAGAGGAGCATCAAGTGGGGAAAAATTTAGCAATTTATTTTACTAGGGGGTACCTAGCAATTTTGGCACCCCCTCCAGTCTAAAGCTGGCCATAGACGCAAAGATCTGATCGTACGATTCGAGGATTAATACGATTTTCGGGCCGTGTGTGGAGAGTCCCGACATTTTTCGTCTGATGGAGATCGGTCGTTTGGTCGATCAGACAGGTTAAAAGATTTGTCGGCTGCTGATAATATCTCTGCATGTATTGCCGATCGTACGATTTTCAGTGGGAGACTGTTACTAGCTTTGGTCGGACATAACTTTTATACGATTGCTGTCAGGAGCAGAACATCGGCTGAGCTGTTCTTTTGTACTTTATTTGATTGTAATGGTTAGTGGCAGGTCGGGAGATGGGGAAGTCCAATCGTAAGTTGATTCGTACAATCGGATCTTTGCGTCTGTGGCCAGCTTAACAGGCTTTCCTTGTCCTTTAAAGGTAAAATGTGACAATTATTCATCATCAGTCAGCACAAAACAAGTGTCTAAGAGCAAAGTATAGATCTAGAAAATACTTAGATCAGTGAAGCAGTTATGTGATAAAGAAAAAGTGCTTATGTCACACTATTTCTTGCTAGCTTTATGTTTCAACCTACATCATGGATATGCACTTCATAAAACACATATAGACATGGCTGTTATCTATCACTAATTTGCCCTGGCAATCAAATCAGTTTGAAAATATGAACAGAAGAAAAAGAAATGGTCACTGCAACACTTCTTTTATCTTGTAAGCAATGCTTTATTTGATTATTGTTTAGGGGGGGGTTTGGGGGACTGCACGGGGGAATTGGAAGTTAATCAGTACTGATGTTTTGACTCCTGTCTAGAGCATTTTGAGGCTTGTTGATACTGGCATGATTTCATAAAAAAAACATTTTAAAAGACCCAGGAGTAAACTTATATTCTTCCACTATGGTGTTATATCTATTTATTTAATTAGACTTAGCAATAAAACCATCTATATGATGAACTCCCTTCCTAATATCTGTAAACCTAAAACAAGCAGCAACTGGGTAAGCGGAGGAGCTCATTTATAAAGATTTCTTTGCCTACTCTATCCCAGGAGGCAAGGTAGGTGAAGGCAATACAGTTAAAAACAACCCAATCATCAATTAGCACTTCTTATGGACTTCTGTATTAAAAAAAAAAAAATGGTATTCTAATAATCTACCTCACATGGCCTAGTCATGGAATAGCCTCAAATGCCCTGTGTAGCTCAAAAAATATCAAAAACCATATATGAATACATTAAGAAAAAAAGCATATTCAGCACAAATCCTATTTCTTATACTGGAGTTGAAGAAGAGTATTCAATACTGCTCCTATAGCAGCTATTAAATACTTTGACAGGCAATAGTAAAGCTGTTTAAACTAAGCTATTCCCTCTCCGTTTATACCGCCCTCTGACCTATGATTAGTAGCAGTCACACATCTTACAGACAAGGCCAAGCCCCTTTCATTTAGTGACTTTTTCTATGGACACGTCCCAGGCGGACTCTCCATTCATCCCCTGATTCTTGTCTCCGCCCCCAGCCCTGAAGCCTATATTATTCCAGTGGGAGCACGCTTCTCTCTCTCGCTCCTTTGCCTCCTTTGACCAACCGAATCAATGTCTTCCGACAAGATCTTCGCAGAGGGTGAGAGCTGCAAGTCCGCCTGGCACGATGCAACTGCGGGCTACGATGAGACCGACACTCACCTGGAGATCATGGGCAAACCGGTGATGGAGAGGTGGGAGACCCCATACATGCACAGCCTGGCGACTGTGGCGGCCAGCAAGGGTATGAATATGTAGTCTATTTCATACTACTGATTTAGGGGGTGTTTGGGAATATTGAGACAGAGGGTGTAATACTTCTGCAGTCAATGTGTTGGAGAAGCCTCTTAACATTAGCCTTTTATGCAACACCAATAATTTTTTTATTTTTTTTTGAAAACATTAAACACTAATAAAAGTACCCTGTGAATTTTTATATAGCAGGGATCGATCAGGCCTGCCCTGTTCCTTTTGGAAGTTCCCTTGCTCTGAGGTTTTCTTGGGGAAACAAGCATGTAGCATTTGTAGGAGCTGTAATATGTATGCCTTAGAATGGCAGGGAGTTGTCACATTTAGGAACAGCTGTGCGCTGAAGGGGAGGGGGGAGGGATCTCCAAGCTCTTTTTATAGTTCCTTAAAGTATTTCCTTCACTGCATGGATTCAGCATTTAGAAGGTCTCTTTGTAATGACACTAGGGTTTATACTTTGATCAGAGCTTGTTTCTCCCTCCCTTCGTGTTCTTTGTACTGTTAACGAGAACATGCTGTTAGTTAGAGGGCAATAAGTGAGTTTGCAGTTATAAAGATAAATTAATCCCAGTGACATTATTCTAGGCAACCTTTTCTTCTTAAGGACTGGAATATTCAGCATTTTATTGTATACAGGGCATTCAGTTGACCAAACTGTCCATTCAGTATATTGTCCTGTAGCCATGAACCCCATTTGACCCTGTTTATCTTCCTGTGTAAGAAATAAACCCATTGTATTCTACACAGCATATCTGTTATCTGCAGAGTCCCCTTTTTATGCTCACTTTTTAAAACCGTGGGTTTAGAGATGTGGGCGGTCTGTATTTTCTTTAATATTCTCTGTAACGTGTGCACACAGTTTAAGGGCAATGGCAAACACCACATTTTATTGCCTGCATTTATTTTACTCCAGAAAATACCCTTGCATTCGTGTCAGTGGGAATCAGCAGTGGCCTTTATTTTGCTTGTGTTATTGGCTCTTTAAAGTGCACACCATTGCAGTGCATCTTGAAAAATTAGTTTAGAAAACGTGGGATTATATAATGTTCTGGGTGTATCATGTCAGGAAACAGGGATACACCTGATGTACCGGGGTGTTTGCTTTTATCAGTCAGAAATGCATTATCAAATATGGAGCTGCATATTCTTCTGTCATTTTATTTCCCTGTGCTTTTTTTTTTTAAAGCCAGCTAAATTTTATTTCATGTACTGTCTTTAGGTGGCCGTGTGCTGGAGATTGGTTTTGGCATGGCAATTGCAGCCACTAAGCTGGAAGAGTACAACATCGAGGAACACTGGATAATTGAATGCAATGATGGTGTATTCAAGCGGCTTCAGGAATGGGCCACAAAGCAACCGCATAAGGTGACTGCTATATGTTTTTTAAAGGAACAGGAATTCAAATTATGTTTGCAATATATTTACCCGCCTTTATTGTTACTTATGGCATGGTCATGAATATTGAGAATCAGTGGAGTATCTACATATTAATGGGCCCCACAGAAATCTCACCAATTCTAGCAAGGTATATTGAATTGCTCCCTAATTAGAACCTCACCGGGCCCTTTAAAGTCCTAGCCCCCCCTCCCCCCCTGCGACTGTATGGTCTGCTTCCTCTGTAGTTACACTCCTGTTGAGAATATTTTATAAATCTGTCCTATATTTTTTCAGATTGTGCCATTAAAAGGGCTGTGGGAGGAAGTAGTGCCAACATTACCCGATGGACACTTTGATGGTAAGCACTGCAAAAATGTTGTGGTCAGCATATATGCCGCAGTTAAAACGCCTCTGTTACAACCTGACTCATATTGCACTTTTCTCTAACCCTGCAGGAATACTTTATGACACATACCCACTTTCTGAAGAAACATGGCACACACACCAGTTCAACTTTATCAAGGTAATATTAATATTCCTTTTAAAAGTTTACATTTTTGAAATACTAAATATACCCTGAGCTGCCATTTTATTTGAGCTGCCATTTTATTTGAGCTGCCATTTTATTTGCAACTATGGAGTTTTGGAAGTAGTAGGGCACATTTACAAAAATACCAGAAAAAACAGAAATTATTATTTTTTTAATTTCTTAAATTGTTTTCTGTTCTTTGCTGCTTTTCTAAAATGTAGGGTTTAAAATAGAATTATGGCTTTTCTTCCCTCTTGTACAAGCAATGAAAGCTAATTTTTTCCCTTCCTCTGGATCAACTAGCAGTTAGGCAGGTTATATATAGACTAAAAAGGTTGAATTTGATGGATGTGTGTCTTTTTTCAACCTAACTTACTATGTCACTTGGTGACCTTATAATGCAATAAAATTAGATACATAGGTTGGCACATAAGAATCCAAGCAACCAATGTATCATTTGTAGCAGTAGTTCGACATGCTCAGTAGGGGCTGAAGATTATGCAGCTGCTGGGACACAAGTTGTAACAGTTTTGTAAATTGGAGGATGTAAACAAATTTGTTTTTAAATCTTAAATGTTAGAGAAACTATAAGCAGAAAACAGAAAGCTACTGAAAAAAACATTATTTGTTTGTGCTACTTCAACTTAAGTCTTAAAAAGTATGGACTCGTAAGTACGATTCTGGTATTTCTCAAGATGACTTTACTAAGTCTGTCTAAATAAAAATTATTTTATCCAGTGTAACTTTTTATGAGGTCTGTCATTTGCAGTCGGACTGGGACACCAGGAGCCCAACCAAAAACCGTAGACATGGGGCACTATTTATTTTCCTCTCTTCACTCAACCTCCATTCTCCTATTCTCTTTTTACATACTATAATCTATTATTCCATCGATTTAGCCTCTTTGTTCCCATATAAATAGGGAATGGCCATGAAATAGGACAAATGTTTAGCAGCATGAGGGCCCACTGACACCTGGGCCCACCAGAATTTTTCCTGGTATTCTGGTGGGTCAATCCGACACTGTTTGCAGAGGTTGGACTCAACCTGGAATTTGTTAATGAAAATATTTCTGTTCTGACACATCAGTAATCCACATTGTTTCTGCAGAGTCATGCTTATCGGTTGCTTAAACCTGGGGGGGTCCTTACCTATTGCAACCTGACATCTTGGGGTGAACTACTGAAGACCAAATACAATGACATAGAAAAAATGTTCAAGGTAAGTAAATGTGTTTTTCCCAGCGTTTCCCTTCACTTTATATCTAGTGGGATCACCTTCTTAATTTGGTCACACTGCAAAGGCCAAGGAATGCAATAGTACACGTTGTATGAAGGAGGCCATAAACATCCGCAGTACTGTGCTGCAACTTTTTATTCCAAAATGTTTGCTGATGCTGTTAATTCCAATGCACATGGCATTTATAAGTAGCAGTTAGTGATGCCACAAACGGGGCCCTGGAACTAATGTCACATCCATGCTGGTAATTCCAGTCTTCCCTTTTCTCAAAGTGTGTATTTAAAGACAGCAAAGACAAAAAAGAGATCCCCTCTTACTATAGGTTGTATTATCTAGGGATGCACTGAATCCAGGATTCGGCCTTTTTCAGCATAATTTGGATTTTGTCGAATCCTTGTGCCTGGCCAAACTGAATCCGAATCATAATTTCCATACGCAAATTAGGGACGGGGAGGGAAATACGTGACTTTTTGTCACAAAACAAGGAAGTAAAGGTTTTCTGCTTCCGGTTTTCCGATTAGGTTCAGTATTGGGCAGAATCATTTGCAAAGGATTTGGAGTTTCAGCTGAATCCAAAATAATGAATTTGGTGCATCCCTAGTTTTAACCAATGCTAAATAATCAAAGTCCATATCTATAAACGCTATCATATTTTCTTTTACTTAATTGCTGTAGAATTTAATGCCATCTTTTTATTATACCAACTTGTTTGGTGAACTCACCAAATGAACGGATCTTTACATGTATGGCCAGATTTAAAGGAGACGGAAAGTCGTTTCACACTTGGGGGTGCCAAATGTTAGGCACCCCCAAGTGAATGTATTTACTTGCCTGAACCCCTGGGCCAGTGCTCCTATCAGCAGAAAACTGCACCGGCCTGAGGTTATACCAGTGAGCATGACGGAGCGATCCTCTTCGGGTTCTTCTTGCTTCTCGCGGCTGCGCTTGTGCATTAGCGTGAAATTAGTCAAAAGCTGAACTTTAACTATAAAAGCTGGCTATTTCATTCTACTATGCATGCGTCTGCCCCAGGAAATTTAAAGCAAGAGGAAGCCGGAAGAGGATCGCTCCGTGGTGCTGGTGCAGTTTTCTGCTGATAGGAGCATTGGCCTGAGGTTTAACATTTGGCAAGCAGGGGTTGACTCAGTCGGCAGCGTCCCACTAGGTACCAGGGGCGGCAAAAATACAGCTCCTGGTACTTTAAGAGCCGAATTTCGCAGTTAGGCTCTCTGCGCTAGCGTACTGGCCCTCTCTGCCGCCCTCGTGGACCCCTTCAGGCGCAAAAAAATAAGTGCACGGGGGAGGGGGCGGCAGAGGGGCCAGGATCGCCCCTGCCCCCCCTTCTCCTTTAAAGAGCAGACCATTTCTAAATTGGGAGGAGATTACAAACGCATAGGTTTTACACTAGAAAGTACATTCAATTCTGGTGTGATTTCTACACAATTATTCTAATTGTAGAACCTTCAAAAAAAAAAAACCAAAGAGTGGTTATTTAATTACAAATACAAGCGAATATAAACTTAGAAATGCTCAGTGGAGCACCTTCATGTCACTATACTTACTTCAGAAATAACTACCCTGAGGTTATTTGCCTTTATTGTGGTTGTGGCAACCTATTTCAGAACAAGATCAGTTTTTAGACTTCCCCATCTAGATAACTGGTTAATAATATCAGTGTTAATAATATCAATGTGGATTAAAAGTGAATAAAGCTCAAAATCCGTATAAAATATTTCCATAAACGAAAATGCATTGGGAGCACTGCACATTCTTTTCCGACTGAAAACATAAAGAAAAATGTATCAAATTCGTGTTATTACTTTAGTGAAGAAAATTGAATATTAGGCTGTTCCAAAAAATAGCATTCTTCTTTACAAACTCAAACATTCACTGTATGAACTAAAAAATGTTTCAAGATTTTGCTTTCCTTTGAATCACTAAACCAGTGTTTCTGAAAACTGCTGCACATCTGTGTTCCATGGAGTCCACCAACTTCTGGCACCTGTTACATTCAACAATTCTTCTGCATTTCTTGGTTTTGCCTCAGAAACAGCGTTTTATATTGGACTTGTTGGTCTAGAACCAAGATGTTGCTTGTCAACCTGTATGTTTGGGGTCATTGTCCTGTTGAAACATTTCAAGGGTATTTCCTCTTCGGCATAAGGCAACATGACCTCTTCAAGTATTTTTATGTATTGAAACTGATCCATGATTCCTGGTATGAGAGAAATAGGCCCATATCATGATGCTTGTCACCATGTATGACTGTCCTCACACTGTACTGTGGCTTGAATTCAGTGTTTGGGGGTCGTCTCACAGTGGCTGTGGCCCCTAGACCCAAAAAGACAAATCTTACTTTCATCAGTCCAAAAAATGTTGAGCCATTTCTCTTTAGGCCAGTCAATGTGTTCTTTTGCAAATTGTAACCTCTTCAGCATGTCTTTTTTTCAACTTTGTGGGGGTTTCTTTGCAATAGCTTGGCTTTACATGTGTCTTCTAATTGTAACAGTACTCACAGGTAATATTAGACCTTCTTTAATCTTCTGGGAGCTGATCATTGGTTGAGTCTTTGCCATTTTGGCTATTTTTCTATCCATTCAAGTGGTAGCTTTCCATTTCTTCAGGTTTTGGTTGCCATTTTAAAGCAGGTTTTGGTTGCCATTTTAAAGCATTTGCAATCATTTTAGTTGAGCAGCCTATCATATTCTGCTAATTTTTAGTGTTCCCGTTTCTTGCATTTCTGTCTGGCAGCTCAGTAATTCAGATGCAGACTCTAAACTGCTACAATTTTGCAAAATTTAACTTTAAATAAGGGCCGTAATTGATACTTTTTTTAACAGAATGAATAAGCTCACTAATTGAACTCCACAGTGCTATTATTTGAAATAAGCTATTATTATTTTGAACAAGCCTCAATTAATGATTCAATGGCACAGAATCAGCAGCATACATGTCATGACTGTTGGTTTTCTATTACCGTTACTCTACTATACCTACTAGTAAATTATTTTTCATGTAGAAATATAATTTCTACCAAAAACAGTGATTGATCAGGTTAGTGATGTCAGATTACTATTATTCTTAACACAGCTGTATACAGGTATAGGATCCCTTATCCGGAAACCCAATATCCAGAAAGCTCCCATAGACTCCATTTTATCCAAATAATCCAATTTTTTAAAAATGATTTGCTTTTTCTCTGTAATAATAAAACAGTAGCTTATACGAAGATATAATTAATCCTTATTGGAAGCAAAACCAGCCTATTTTTTTAATGTTTAAATAAATTTCTAGTAGACTTAAGGCATGAAGACCCAAATTACGGAAAGATCCGGAAAACCCCAGGTCCCGAGCATTCTGGATAACCGGTCCCATACCTTTACCATACTTACAGACTTTTTTTTTTTTTTGCAGGAGACTCAGACTCCACAACTAGTGGATGCTGGTTTCAAGTCTGAGAACATTAGTACTACTGTAATGGACCTGGTACCTCCTGAGGATTGCAGATACTACTCCTTCAAAAAGATGATCACACCAACCATTACGAAGGTCTGAGAACTGTGGAACCTACATTTGTAATTAGAAGATGAAAAAAAATGGTGACACTGGTCATCTGCTAAATGATTACTGGACCTTCCTCTGTATGAGAGACTGTAAAGCCATCGGGACAGAGTTGTGAATCTCCCATTTTACACAGCAAGCACTCTGCCAGCAAAGTCCACCAAATGATCAATAAAGCCATACATGTTCGGAACATGAAGTGTTTTTCTCCCCCCCCCCTCATAATGCTTTATATGAAAAGCCCTGTTGTCCTCTTAAGAGGCTAAACCACTGCTCAGTGGTTGGCATAGCCAGTAGTATAGGTTAATCACTTATGTGTGAGGCATGTGAAAAATAAAAAAAAAAGTCCAAGCTGTCCTGCTACTTTATAGCACATTGTATTTACATTTGCTTCCATTAAAATGTTAGGATTTGGGTTCTACATGTAAATTGGCTATTGTTGGATAGATTCTGTCAAATTCAAAGTGGCTAAGTGTCCCTCATGCTATTAGATAACAAGTGAAAGTCAAATATAAATTCCAGGCATCTCCTGAACAGTCTGATGCCCAGTATGCATAAGATATTTATTTGATATGTAGAGGCCCCAACATTAAAATAGTGCACATGAATTGTAATGGCTGCTTGAAAAGCAACATATTTACTGCAACTTATGTGGAGTAAAGCCACAAGAAAGTTCACCTCAGAAAAATATATATTTTTTGGAAAGTATCCAAGTGTTTTCTACTCCAAACTACAAAGCTTTAACGTTTTACAGAATTTCAAATTTCCCATATTTGAACATCTTCTTTCTTATGTCATCAGGTGTAAAGGTAAAACATTATAAACAGGAATGCCAAGGGTCATCTAATTAGTATATGACCTGTATTTATACCAGTACAAATATGTGTAACAAAGACTCCACAACAAAAAACGCATACAGATATGCAACTTTTTATCCAGAATGCTTGCAACCTCGAGTTTTCTTTCTGTGATTTGGATCTCTATATTTTAAGTCTCCTAGAAAATAGGCTGCTTTTGCTTCCATTAAGGATACATTATATCTTAGTTTGGATCAAGTACAAGGTATGGTTTTATTGTTACATTTTTATTTTTTTTGCTAAAAAAAAAATACCGGTATGGCATCAGTTATCTGGAAACCAGTTATCCAGGAAGCTCTGAATTACAGAAAGGCAGTCTCCCATATATTTTATCCAAAGAATCCACATTTTTCAAAATGAATTCCTTTTTATCTATAACAATAAAACAGTACTGCGTACCTGATCAAAGATATAATTAATCCTCAATGGAAGCAAAACAAGCCTGTTTATTTTATTTAACGTTTACACAATTTTCTAGTAGACTTAAGGTATGAAGATCCAAATTATGAAAGATCCATTATCTGCAAAAACCCAGGTCCCGAACATTCTGGATAACAGGTCCTGTACTCGTACCTCAAAGATCCATTATCTGGAAAAATCCAGGTCCCGAGCTTCTTGATAACAGGTCCTATACCTGTACCTGATTCACAATTCCTTCCACAGTCAAGTGTATAATTTAAGTATCTTGTAACATTGACAAACATTATGGTCAGTTTTATACAGAACCATTTAACTTTTTTTGGAATTTGGGAGGAAACTCACAGAAAAAAAAAAACCTAGCACCCCACTGCTGCCAAATTGCAGATTTATAAAAGTGTGGACAAAAAAAACTCACCCACTTTCAATTTATTCCTTTGGGATTTTTAAAAGTGTATTTATATCAAATGGTAAACTCTAACTTTCACTGATAAACTTCTAAAAATCCCATGAATAAAAAGAAAGTGGGTGTGGGGGAGTTTCAGTGGTGAGTTCTTATTTCACACTTTTATAAATCTACCCTCTAAGAAAAATAAAGTATAATGAAAGCATACAAAAAGTCACTGTATTCCCTGGCTCCCAGGCTTTATTTGTAATTTTTCTGTGGCAATGTCTACATTTTGTAAAACGGCTTTTTAGTCACAAATTTATCATAAATGTAGTTTTACTCAGTGAGGGACAGGCCAGAGCTGAATGCAACTTGATGCATTTTAACTGTTTTCGGAGCTTGCCAGTGCCTCAGTGAGTATATGAATAATCCACTGCAAGGGGATACAGGAAGAAACATCTGTGTGCATAAGCTCTTATACCTTATGGACAGTATTGTTATCACAATGAACAGAGTGTTTTTAGTTGTGTTGCCACAAAAAATAGTAAAAAAAAAACATCGCTCACTGCAGCCAACAAGCCAGTTTATTAGTTTCAATTTATAGGTTTGTGATCCATTTAACGGCAAATAGAGGTTTATTACATAAAATGCTACATTATAGCATACGAGTTTATACAAAACATCAGTTTGATAAATACAATCACTGTTATTCTACTTCCGATACCAGACCCGTAGTCTCTTCTCCCGTTTTATCTTCTTCTGCAGCTGAAGAATTCCATACAATAATGCCTCTGCTGTTGGAGGACAGCCTGTGAAGAAATAAATAATAGAGGAGTAATATAACCAGAAAAATTAGGTTAAGGGCAGGAGCACACGGGCAGATTCGGGGAGATTTAGTCGCCTGGCGACTAATCGCCTCTTCTTTGGGGCGACAATCTCCCCGTACTGCCTTCCCTTGCACTTGGTACTCATGGCGCTTCGATTTCTGAAGTCGCTTCACAAGGAAACTTCGGAAATCTAAGTGCCGCGAGTGCACTGCAGCAGGCGATTTTTCATTTTAGCAGGCTGAAGGCAGTTTGGGGAGATTGTCGCCCCAAAGAAGAGGTGATTAGTCACCAAACGACTAAATCTTCCCGAATCTGCCCGTGTGCCCCTGCCCTAAAAGAGGAAACACACACACACATATATAGTAATCTAATTGTTTAAACAGAATAGCTAGGTGTCTGCTTATCTGTAACTGCTGTCCTGCTGATTCCTACAAAGAAGTCTGTATCAAACCAATTATGGGTTGGGTTAAATTACATAAATTAAATGAGCTCTAAATGTTATCAAGGAAAATAAATAAAAAGTAACATAAAAAAAAACCCAAAAGCAATAACATCACTTCAACAGGATAAGATGCACTAGAGACTTGCAAATAGGTCTGTTTCCAGTTGGAAAGACTAGTGCAGACTACTGCCCAAGTAAAGATATTATTCAATTATTTTTAACCCACTACAAGCCACAAACAGATATGTGTTTAAACAAAGGTTGCTTATGATCATCTTTTTCTAATAAAAACATACTTTGAGAAAAAAAACCTTAACTTTAATTGTATTCATTTTCGATTATATTTATTATTCTTAGAACTCCCGATACCAGAGTTTTCATCCTACAATCAAGATGATGGCTGCATGCTTTCCAAGTATATATTGCCAGGCCATTGCAACATTATTTTTATGTTCCAAGCAAACTAAAACTTCAGTGCAGTCATGCTACACATAGGAAGACTGTGTAATGATTCTGGGAACCAATTCAAATAGAACAGCACCCCCTTTAGCTAATAGGAAAATCACATGCTAGAGCTCTACCCCTAATTGGTGCATATGAGAAAGTGTCTTTATTAATGTTTTGAGGTAGAGATAAGGCAACTTATCACACATACACTCCACTGTTGTGGGCTGATCTGCTTATAATTACAACTTTGTACTTAAAGGGGAATTAAAGACTAAAATAGAATATGGCTAAAGTGCTTTAAACAAACTAACTGCACCAGAAGCCTATTAAAATAAATGATGGATGCTTTTCAAAGTTGGCCTCAGGGGGGTCATCATCTTGTAACTTTATTAAACATCTTTGCAAGACCATGAACAAGCTCATTGTGGTTTGGACTTTTGATGGGAGGCTAAGCTTAGGGATCACCATGAATTATTAAAACCGTCAAAGAATATCTGCCAGAAGCTGATACAGCAAGACTGATTTATAATCAGAATACGCAGACTGCACTGGGTCCTGTGTTGTCATGTAATCTAATGTGGATTTTTGTATTGTTTAATACAAACTTTCTCCAGCTCTACAGAACCAGTGGCTGCAGCAGCAAAATAATCCTTCAATAAGAATCCCAGTTTATCCTTTTAAATCTGGTTCCATAATCTTTGTCTCTGCCACTGGAGTTGTAAACAAAGGGGATGTAAAGATAAAAATAAAATCCAATACGAATCTCTACACAGTCGGCTACTGCTCTACAAGGAAACAAACAAAGCTGCTTGAGTTCTGCATGGCTGGGAAGTTCCCCCTCTCCTCCCTGCTGTTTGAAAGTATGATGTTTCCCTTCAGAGTAGTTAGGGACTGTCTGAAGTTTCATATCCACAGCAGTCAGGGCATGTAAAACGAAGTGGGAATTTTGCTGCATACAGCCAGGTTTCTAATAAAAACAGTAAATATGTTCTAATTAAAGTATAAAAATGGGATTTTATTTTTTTGCCTTTACGTCCCCTTTAATAATTGGTGGATTTATACCTTAACATGAGGAAATTAGGTCCTTCTCCTCCAACCTCAGCTCTCACTCCACAAGAGCTAACTTGGAAAGGAACCCACCCAAAATATCACTAGCTGGTCATTCTAGCTGGTTAGTAAAGCAGAACTCAATTGTTGATAAAGGTGTTTTTTTGGTACAGTATTTAACCAGTATCTGGCATAGGATTCCTAATTATTTGTTGGTATTTGGTTAGATAACTGAAGCCTAAAATTCCCACAAATAAAGCATATTTTGTTCATTAATTATTTATAGATTGAATAAGATTGTAGAGAGTAATATTCCACAAGGAATGCAATACAGACAGAAATGGGACTGCAAGAAAGGAAGAGGATTCCAGTGCGATCATACCATAAATCTATAGCAGTCTGAATGTGTCATATTTAAAATCATTTTTTTAACACTCTCAATTTGTTTTGACTTATTACCTGGGACATAGATATCCACGGGGACAATCCTGTCACATCCTCGAACCACCGAATAAGAGTAATGATAGTAACCTCCTCCGTTAGCACAGCTGTAGAACAATTAAAATTAAAAACCAATTACCCTCTATACTTAGATATATACATGCATATTTACACAACAATGTATGCCTTACAATCAGTGCTACGTAAAAAGATTTATTTTAATCATAGTCACAGAGTTACTTACCTGCCCATGGACACAACATAACGTGGCTCTGGCATTTGATCATAAACCTAAGGCAAAATGTTTGCATTAATTACCAATGTCCAACACTAAATACAGCGTTTTGATGTAGAGTGGAATGCTTACATAAAGGTCTGCTGAATTATGCTTGTAACTATCTGCAGAAGAACCATCCACCCCCCCCCCAGACAATGTAGATCTCTATAAAAATATATTGCATAAAACTGTGCATATGTAAAACACTGCCTTGTGTCAATAAACCAATTTCATAATGGTATTTATTATAGTAGAAAGTGCCATTGGCTAAACCTAAACAATAAATTGCCATTTTAAGAAATAAGATCAGCCTCCTCAGTTCCTAAGATTCACGCAACAAAATTGAGAGACATACAATACTACATATCCTCACCTTTCTAAGAGCTGGGGCCATCTTATTGGTGAGGGTTCCTGCCACGATCATAACATCTGCTTGTCTGGGACTGGCACGGAAAACTACCCCAAACCTGTCCATGTCATAACGAGGGGCAGCCATATGCATCATTTCCACTGCACAGCATGCCAAGCCAAAAGTCATAGGCCACAGGGAGCTCTATGGATAAGAGAAACCAATAGCAGACAACACTGTAAAAGGATCAGCAATCATATTTTGCAATATCTGTTTAAAGATATACTTAGATTATAAAAGATCACAGGATAGGGAGGAAGCATGAGTCTGATTAATGAAATTAGGAGAAAGTGCAAGTGAGCAGAGGGTAAGGATGAGTAAAGAAATAAGAATATTTAAACGTAGTAGATTTTATGACCTTGAGGTCTAGAAATAACTATTTTTAGAACAGTCTTTTAAATTCTGTTACCAGTCTTTAAAAAGGAGACCAAAGCTACTTTAAAGGGGACCAGTCACACAAAAAATTATTTAAAATCCTATTTTATCACATTAGTCAAGCAAAATGAACTTTAATTACACAATTTAAATTATTTCAATCTTGTTTTCTTCAATCTGGGAATTCATAATTATAGCAAGCAGGCAGGAGCCATTTTGTGGACACTGTTATTAAGGCAAGCCTTGCATCATCATCTTTTTTGTGTCCATCCCCACGCCCTGGCTACACAATTAAATGGTTAAGAGAGCAGGGGAATGTGTGGAGAGCAGCGACATCTTGGAAAGGGGCAGACAATATTTGATTGACAGCTGAGATTTTTACATGAACTTACAACAGCTGTGAATGCTTTCATAAAAAACAGAAATTGGATTTCATGTTTAATTTGAAAAGGACTTTTATTATACAGATTTTTGTGTCTGGGTGACAGGTCCACTTTAAATCACATTGTGCTCCTGCATTAGCCTCTGTCCACCCTCCGGAACCACTCACCCTAATAAAGCCCACTCCCCTATATATTATGAGTGCAGCAGGCTTGTGCATGTTATTGGACACCAGAAAGCCAGGAGAAGAAGTGAAACATTCAGAAATGGTGGCAGCCAACCCTGCTAACTCTCCTTTCATCATATCATAAGGTGGGGGTTACATTAAACTATTGGCGTGCATTTGGGAAATTAAGTGGTATAAAGGGTATTTGTTTGCTCCTTTAACTAATTATAATGAGGTACAAGTTTCTGCAAGATCATTACCCTGCGTGCCCAGTTCACCAGCTCATCCAGTTTTGTTATAACAAACTCCCCCTTGTTGCTCGGCAAAGATGTTTTTTTTGCAGTGACTGCACTGCTCTTCTGTCTGACTGGTAGGAGGCTAAGAAAGAAATAAGACAATTACACAAATTACATTTTCCATTCCAGGCACTGAAGGGGTACATAGGTGTGTATGTATATATATATATATATATATAAAAAGTATACACAGATATAATTAACCTATTGAAGGAAGGAGTTCCTGTGATGTCATGCACCAAAATGAGGCTGTTCACTGATTGGTTAATTTTTTTTGCTTTTAACTATTTAAAGTGATTTTAAATAAGATTCTGGGTCTTGATAAAGGTCCAAGCAGGGGACCGAAACGTTGACCTGTTCTTTTTAAGATGATTTAATAAAGATGAAGATATTTTAAATTCCCAGTGTGCATTCCTGATTCTACGGATTACTAAACATTTGGCATGGAATAGCACCTGGGTATATTATACCTCAGCGTCGGCGTGCTGGAACCATTGGAATCCATATATATTTGATGCCAGAACCAGGTATCGGTTACAAGCACCCGCATTTATTTGCCTAAATTGTGTACGAGAGTGATACCTTTCAGATACAGCATGGAAGACCACATCGATCGTTGTTGCACTCAGAATGACTATGGAGAAACATGGCATATTAGTGAAGCTGATGCCGATAGAGTCCTGTGGCAGCAGAGCCAAAAGGATCTGCCGTTTAAGAATGCAAATGAAGACACCGTCCGAGAGTGGGAAAGGCTAAAAAAGAAAGAGATCGATCTCGATCTACATGGACTTTTCTTATCGGATTATTTCCGAGCAAAACAAATCCCTCGAGGATTTCGTATCCGGAACGTACCCACCATAGGGAGATCTAATCCCGAGTTTTGCAAAAAATGGATTGGTGTACTCAATCGGTGCTCTTATGACTTAATGATATTGGTCATAGAAGAGGTTTCTGGAGAATTAACAAGGATCAGAAAAGCGATAGCCACACAAGAATCAGAACAAATGAACCTGTTTCAAGTTGACAATGCTGACTCGATATTAACCCAGGCCAAATCACAAGTGGATAAATATAAGCAAGAATTGTTACAATTCAAACGAGAAAAGTTACGCCGGGTGAAGGAAGATTATGCTAATTTTCGAGTTTACAGATGGCTGACAGGTGAACGTGATCCCTTCCCCACATACCGGATGAGAAGATTTCCTAGGCGTAAACTGAACAAGCCCCTCAACTCAGTGGATACCAGTTCCGGCGACTCGGAGGGAGATGACTCACAGCTCGCCTCTACACAGCACGTAGGCGTGCAGCGATCCGACGCACCCGCACCAGGAACATCCGCTACTGCTTTTTTAGATGTAGCCGCGAACGATCGTCCCCCCTCAGGAAGGGGCGCCGCAAAAGATTTCCAACGCGGCGGGGTAAGAAGAGGTCGCTCGCGCAAAACCTAGAGGTGCCGATCTTCAATTTGTCCTCGCACACGCTGACTGAGGCAGAGACTTCACTCTTGGGTAAGGGCCTTTCTTTTGTGCCTATGCATCGCCCCACACTGTTGGACTATGAAATAGATACGTTTAAACTGTGCAGGACTGTATGCTTAAAGGAACAATTTAACCCTACTGAACAGCCACCTGTGGATGCCCCAACTTTAAAGCTTAAAAGTCTGTATGTACCTCCCTTAACCAATCCAGCCATTAAGTTATATAAACAGGCTGTTGATGGTGATATTAAACAAATTGTTTCTGAACATAAATTTTGTGATAACCTAACTAAGGAGGAACGTATAGCTATTAAATCCTTAACAGGTGATGCCTCTATTATCATCCGTCCAGCGGATAAAGGTGGGAGGATTGTATTGTTGAATTATACAGATTACCGTACTGAAATTATTACTCAATTAACTGATGTGTCTGTGTATAAACGCTTATCAGGTAATCCTATAATTAACTTCAAAAAACAGGTTGATAGTGTCATACAGGATGCCTTCAATGAGGGTGTGATTACAACGCAGATTAAAGATTATTTAACAATGGACCACCCTAAATGTCCAATATTGTATACCCTCCCTAAAGTACATAAGAGCTTAACAGCTCCACCCGGGCGCCCAATAGTGTCGGGTCGTGAGTCTTTGCTATATCCGCTGGGGAAGTATATTGATAGCATTCTTCAACCTGTAGTTCAAAGTACTTCCACGTACTTAAGGGACACCCCACATCTCCTTAAATGCTTAGACAATATAGTACTACCAGATGATGGCCCTATATTTTTAGCGAGTATGGATGTGGTCAGTCTGTATACCATAATTCCACACACTGAGGGTATCGATTGTGTGAGACGCTCTTTGCGTGAATTTGAAGCTTATAATGGCCCTCCCATAGCTTTTGTCCTGGAATTATTGCAATTAACTTTACATCTTAATTATTTTCGATTTGAACAGGATTATTTTTTACAGATTGCAGGGACAGCAATGGGAGCGGCCATGGCACCAGCATATGCAAATTTATACATGCATCAGTTTGAGACTACTAACATTATTCACGATTATGGTGAGAAACTATTGTTCTTTAAGCGCTTTATCGATGATATGCTGATAATATGGCGGGGGTCCCTTGCTGAATTTAATGATATGGTAGAGTGTTTGAATGGTCTACCATCCCCAGTCAAATTTACTTTTAATATACACGAGGAGTATGTTAATTTTCTGGATGTGCAGATTTTTCGTAAAGGGACAAGGTTAGGGTACACCCTATACCGTAAAAAAACGGACAAAAATGTTTTACTTCACTATAATAGTGACCACCCCTGGGCCACCAAGTGTTCCCTACCAATTTCACAGTTTTGTAGGGTATTGAGGAATAATACCGAGGAGGGACGTAGATCTAGTCAGATCAATGATATATGGGAGCGCTTTAGACAGAAAGGATATCCCGTTAAGGTACTTAAGCGAGCTTTAAAAACTGCTAAGGATAGGACGAGTAATTCAGTTACAACTACTAGGGAGCCTCCAAATTTAATATTTAGTACCACATACAATGGAACCTCTAGAGAGATCTGTAAAAGTATCAAAAAGAATTGGAATATTATTAAATCTGATCACTGCTTGTCTGCAAAAATTCCAAATCCACCAATGGTTGGATACAAGAGAGGAACTAACTTAAAGGATTTGTTAGTTAAAACTGACCCATTGAATTGTTACCAAGGAGTTAGTAATAGTTGGCTCCCAGACAGAAAACATGGATGTTTTAGGTGTCCCACCTGCACATCATGTCGGTTTATGAATCCAGGTAGTAGTTTCACACACCCACATACAGGTGAACGATTCGCTATTAGACATCATATCACTTGTTTAACAACTCATGTCATTTATTTGATCACCTGTCCATGTGGTCTGTCATATGTAGGGAAAACTGATCTAACGCTCAGGTTGAGAATGGATGGACACAGGTCTGCAATAAGTGTGGCGTTTAGAGATGGTAAGACCAATAAGCCTGTAGCGAAACATTATTTAGAAATGGGCCACAGACTCCCTACATTTAAATATATTGCGATTGATCATGTCCCCCCTTAAGCAGAGGAGGAGACAGATCAAAGGTATTACTACAGAGGGAGGTCTTTTGGATTAAAAAATTAAATACTCTTTCACCACATGGATTGAATGAATATTGTTCCCTCTCCTGTTTCCTTAGCCAGAGATAACTTCTGTAGTTGCAACATTTTATATATATATATATATAAAGTAAAGTATATGTATATATATGTAAAGTAAAGTAAAAACCGGCACTCACGAAATGGAGGTCAAGCGTGCCTGGGTGCAGTCCAAGATCGGTAACATCAATTAGAAGTGGTAGAGATCGCACTCACATGTCTTAATATAGAAAAAGAAAATTTATTGTGGACAAGTGCTGACTTTTCGGCTGAGACAACAGCCTTTCTCAAAGTGAAAAAAGTGTCATACACACGGATATAAATACACAGTCATTTCCTCTGCCCCCGGTGTTTTCTCTTGTATTGATTTTGTTCCCTCCACACTGTGTATTTATATCCGTGTGTATGACACTCTTTTCACTTTGAGAAAAGCTGTTGTCTCAGCCGAAACGTCAGCACTTGTCCACAATAAATTTTCTTTTTCTATATTAAGACCTGTGAGTGCGATCTCTACCACTTCTAATAAATATATATATATATATATATATATATATATATATATATATATATATATATATATATATATATCCCACAGTGCCTGCACTCAATTCAACGGATGAAGCCAGAGGTGCACGATCCAAAATAGAATAACACAGTTTCACTAAACTATAGAGAGTGCTGATCTTCTGTTTTATTTATATATATATTTATTCACCTTTAAAGCAATACCGACACATTCCTATAAAAATCAAACACAGCTAACGGATCTTCTGCATTACTTCAGTGACTCTGGGCTGGGGGCAGAGCGATCCTTCCATGGCTGCAGTCCTGTTTTCATTTGTAATTAGCCTATGGAAGGATTGCACCCCCCCAATCCAGCATCACTTAAACAACACAGAAAATCATTTAGCAGTGTCGGAGGGTCAGCTGAACGAAGGTTCGCAGGGCTGGGGGCGGCTTTAGGGGGACTTTTAGTGGAAACTATTCGGCGTGCAGCAGCTCCTTGATATGGACACGTTCCTATGATTTTTATAGGAATGTGTCGGTATAGCTTTAAATGAACAAAGTGTTACAAGGAGGTTAAAGAGCCACTATAAAGTTATTAGACATTGCCTCATTTTATTGATATACCATACTAGAAAGATATAGAACTTGCCTGGTGGCATTTTCCGTTTGAGTTGGTGGATTCCAGAACCTTGTGTGTATGGCAGCCAGAGAAGCAGGCCTAAAGAAGAAGAGTTAATTAGATGGAGCAAATAAAAATAATACATTGAAAAGAAATTTGAAGGAAAGCAAGCAAGCAGAGGTTAAGAGAGAACACTCACCGAAATGAGGGCGCACAGAGCCGAGACAACCAAGGAGCTGTAAAAAGATACAGTTGGATTGAACTTCAATGCAATTGTTCTCATGCTGCTGACACAATCTTAACAAATGATATGCACTTTCTTAGTATATGAGAGAGAGAGAGAGAGAGAGAGAGAGAGAGAGAGAGAGAGAGAGAGAGAGAGAGAGAGAGAGAGAAATTTCCCCCCCGTGAAAAATTGACATTTGAAGGGTACTCCTCAACTACAGAAAAGTAAATGGAATTTAACACTTGAGGTGCCACAAGTAAATATTTGCATATAAAAGGGTGGATCTTACCATAAAAGTATTAAAAGCATACATCCACTTAAAAATGTTTTGAGTGAAGGCAGGGAGGTGGAATTCAACAGCACATACAACAGGCATAATAAGGTTTTAAAAAATATATATTTTTTATTTTACAAAAGTGTACTTAAATTATACTTATATGTACTTTATATTTAACTATATATAAAGTCCTTATTTTGCTTTTAGTTTAAAAAAAGGACAAGGTTTCAATGAATACCATCACCGTACAAATATTACTTAAAGGAGAAGGAAAGGTTAAAACTAAGTAAGCCTTATCAGAAAGGTCCATCTAAATATACCAGTAAACTCCCAAAGTAATGTTGCTCTGAGTCCCCTGTCAAAAGAAACACTGCATTTCTTTCCTTCTATTGTGTACACATGGGCTTCTGTATCAGACTTCCTGCCTTCAGCTTAAACCTCATTGCCCTGGGCAAGAGCATGCTCAGTTTGCTCCTCTCCCCCCACCCCTACCTTCTCTACTGTAATCTGAGCCCAGAGCAGGGAGAGACTCAGGCAGGAAGTGATGTCACACCACATTAATACTGCAGCTCCTATTCTAAACAAACAGAGAGTTTCTAGAGGTTTTTACTCAGGTATGGTAAAACATTCTACAGAATAAATATAGCATTCTAGCTTGTACTATTGCAGCTAATCTATTGGCAATAAAATGCCTCTGTAGCTTTCCTTCTCCTTTAAAAAAGAACAACCGAGTTGTACAATGTTCCTACTTTACAATATTTATTATGGTCATATAACAATCACTACAAAAGTTAGAATTCAGACAGTGTGACCTCATTGCTGTTCAGCCCTATTATGTACATACACAATTAATTATAAAGCACTTTTTGGTTATGCAGCCCTTTGATAGTAACTGCTTCCTCTAGATGTATTTATGAACCACTTCATTATAGGACGTGTGGCAAATACCAAGCATATGCTTATATGATTCCTCTATAAACCCCTACCAAAAAGAAAAGAGGAGGAAAGGTAATAAGCGTGTTAAAGAGATAAGCATAACTAGGTGTAGATTTAAAATTTCTCAAAAACTCAAAATGGATACTATTAGTTTCCATGAAAGAAAGTCATGAAAGAAATCTCTTGCTCTCAAAATTGCTAACAAAATCCTTGGTGTTATCATTTTTAGCAAAAATATGCACGCATTCCAACCAGTTTGGGAACTCTCCCACTTTTTCATAAATTTGGTCTATTCCAAATATCGAAAATTCATTTGATTTCCTGCAAGTTTTGGAACAGAATAGGTAGAAACAATGTGGTCAACAGACATATAATGGATCATATTTTAAAGCAAACCTGTGGTTAATCGAGAAATAATCTTTGTATATTATAATTTTTCAAGTTCAGTTTATGTAATGTTGAATAAGATATGATGACTAGCAACATGAACACAATACACTTTCACCAACTAGCTTTAAAAAAAAAAAAAAAAGGCTTCAAATAGAATCAAGCCTACCCTGCATGGGCACCATTGCTACAACCAACAGAAATAAGCAATAGCTGAGTGTACGGACACAATAAACTATATTGAAATAAATCACTGCCTAAACAAAGACAAGAAAATAAAAGTAAAACTATTACAAAAATTACATACAGCATATGTTTAGGCCAGCTGTATGCTATAGTAATAAATAGTACCTATTTTAGAAACAAGACATTCAACATATTGAAGGGTTTCATTACGCCTAATTAGAACAGACTAAGATATCTGCATGTCAAATTATATTGCAACCATTTTTCGTGGGGGCTTTTAACAGCCTGATTATGTAAGTTTAGCACCTCTATAATTGTTCTTAATATCTAAATGGTATACAAACTATATGTCTACCTGGCAGTATAATGGCTCAGCCGTGTAGCTGGTGCACTTGGAAGGGCAGCTTGCTCTCACCAAGACAAAAAAAATATCAGTTCTAACATTTTCTGTACCTGTGTTGTGTGTAAAGTCACATAGTCCAGCATCACATTGACCAGGTTATTCCTGAGACCTTCCAGTAGTGATTAAAGAGGCAGTATACAGCTATATACACATTTCTTATGCTGAAAATACATGATGCTAAAAATACATTATGCCTATTCTTTCAAAGCTGTAATAGAGTTTTATTTTGCTTTCACATCTTTCCCATAATTATCTGACTTGGTTTAATGATTATAAGCCTTGCATAACCAAACTCACCCCTGCACACCTCTAATCTAATGATCTACCTTGTATGTACCAAACATGGAATAGGTTCAATTTCCTGTTTATTTTATGGATTACTAAAAAACTGATTTTTCATTACTTTAAAGAAATAGGCAAAAAGTATGTCCAGCAAAAGCCCTGATTCTGAACTCATGCTGAACAGGGAGTAAGTATACGGCCTCTTTATGAACATAGCTGTAAATAATCCAAAATGTTACTAAAACCCCTGATAGACAATTGTCAAAGGGGAAAAACCTTCTGGAGGAGTTTTTTAAAACCTCAGTACTTCTTGAAAAAAAACAAAAAAAAACGTTTTGTCAAGAGTTTTATATTGTGTCAAATAAATTAGGTATTTAATTGCAATTGGGAAGTTTTCCTTGTAATATATCTAGCACTGTGTGTACAGTAACAGAACTGTTGACAATACCGAAACACCAGCAATTTTCAGCAATTTCGTCTAGCAAACTTAAGCAAATGTTATTAAGTTCATGGTCAGCAATTCAACTAACACCAGAGGCAAATTGTTGCCAGCTCAACCCCCATTATACAGGTTAGGGACAAACAAAAAGCACTGGGTCCGAGCAGCGACATTTTGCAAACCAGTATCTTAAAAGGGCAATAAATACATAGCACAAAATTCAGCAATACCTATTTGGGAGAATAAATGACCTGAAAATTATACAGTACGTGTTCCTAAACCCACAGAGATGCGTTTCAGTCTGTTACAGCAAAACGATACAACAGCTGACATGGCATGCAAAAAAACATGTATTACGCCGGTGAGAGATACCTCCCATAACCTCCGCGTTAATAGGAAGCACAAGCAATCCAATGACCCTTTTACCTGTCAGTGCCGCCATGTTGGCTTAGGACGCCCCTGAGAACTTCCGGCGCGTGCGGTTGCCAAACCCCTCCGGAAAATTAAACTCTGCTTTTGAGTTCCGGTATTACCAGAAACTTACATGGATAACCAGGTTTCATGTAATGCCGGAAGCTGACGATAAAACTCGGCTGACTGCTTTTAGTTAGTTTCAGCACGACATTGTCCTAAAGACTCTAATTTACGTCATTTCATCTCCCTCATATCCTCATACATATACACAGATTAAACAATGCGAGTGCCAGTGTTTCCTAAACTGTGTGATAGTCCCATATCTAGGATTACAAAAGTATCTGCCATAGTCAGACCCTGGTGCCACCTAGGGTTGCCATCTGGCTGGTATTTTACTGGCCTGGCTGGTAAAAATGATGGTTGATCCCAATGTTATTAATAGTATTTTTTCTGGAAAAGGTGGCAACCCTAGCGCCAGGCCGGGACTGGCAACCTGTGGGTTCTGGCAAATGCCAGAAAGGCTGCTATAAGGTCCCATAGAAAGTCAGTATTTAGTGGGCTGGTGGGGGCCGTTCGGGCCTCTCTGTACCTGAAATGCCAGGACCTATTTTAATTATCAGTCCGGACCAGACTAGCACCACCCCGCCATGAAAACATTTTGACTGCTTGCTAATATAAGCAGAGTGCATAGTTTTTATGTGTCTTAAAATCCCCAAAGATTTGGCACACCCGAGAGAACCATCTGAATATATCTTGAACCATCTGAATATATATAACTATGAATATGCCTTCTAACATATAAGAGCTCAATTAGGGTTGCCACCTGGCCGGTATTTTTTTTTCCATTAATTAGCCATTTTTTCACACCTGGATTTTTGGTTAGGCCACACATAGGGTTGCCAACTGGCCAGTATTTTACCGGCCTGGCCGGTAAAAATGATGGTTGTTCCCAATGTTATTAATAGGGGAAAAAGATAAATATATACAACACCCAGTATTTTTTTTACAGAAAAGGTGGCAACTAGGGTTGCCACCTGTCCGGTTTTGACCCGGACAGCCCGGTATTTTGAGGGGCTACCCGGGTCTATAATTCCTGCCCGGTTTTCCAAATAAGGAAAACCGGGCGGGATTCCCTTGATTGACACAATTGCTGATCGCCACGTCATAGCCCCACCCACTGACGTCACGGGTCCGCCCACTGACATCATAGCCCACCCACTGACATCATGGACCCGCCCCCACCCGGTCTCAGCCAGACATAAAGGTGGCAACCCTAGCCACAAAGGCCTAGAGCGGCAACGGCATGCTAGATGCTGCATCTGAAATGGGGACTGGGACTGGGACCCATGATCCCTCCCGGCCCCAGTGACAGCTTTTGTAGAACCACAAAGTAGGTGAGGGAGGTGAATGGTGGGGCTGTATGAGCACAGAGGGGAGGGAGGGAGGGAGGGGGGGGGTTGTGATCATCCCAGGGGCTGCACTTTTTTGCAGTATGAGAACTTGTTTTGGATGTGTGCACTAATACAGTTAGTATTAGACACTGGATCTGTTATGTGAAATGCTTAGGACTTCAGGTTTTTCAGACTCAGGACCTTTTACTAAATTGATGAAAATTCATTAAGACTAGATATTGTACTGGATTTATGCAGCTTAGTTACCGTCAAATACAAGGTGTTCTTTTATTATTACAGAGGAATAGTTAACAAATAAGAAGTATTTGCATGAATAGCATTTTATGAATCCATCCCACTGGCGATTCACGATTCACATTCTTGCCAGTGGGAAGGCATTTCAGGAAGATTAGTCCCCCCCAGCAGCGAAGAATTATTGCAACTAATCTCCCTGTGTATCACCAGGAAAAAACCTCATTATTTTTGTATATAAGGGTGAAGACACACAGAGCTACTAATAACAGCTACTTTTTGTGGCTACAAAATATCCTGCCATAGACAATACTGAGAATTGCCACTGCTAAAATATATGTAGTGTAGTGTAGTGTATGTAGTAAAGCCAGTTATCACTATTGTATATTTTGTAGCCATGACAAGTAGCTGCTGTGTGTCACCCTAAAGGTGGCCAAACACTATTAGATCCCCTCATTTAGCAAGGTCGCCAAACGAGCGGATCTTAACCCGATATGCCCACTAACATTTGGGTGATATCGGGTGATGTGGTCCTGGATCACAGAAAAAAAAATCAAACTTGACCAATCGATATATGGCCTGATATCGATTGGGAACCCCCAGACATGGGCAGATAAGCTGCTGAATCGATCTAAAGGACCTGTGCCCGTGTATGGCCACCTTTAGACAGGGATCCCCAAACTTTTGAACCAGTAAGCAACATTCAGAAGTAAAAGGAGTTGGGAAGCAACACAAGCATAAATTTTATTCTTGAGGTGCCATATAGGAGTTGTGATTGGCTATTTGGTAGCCCGTAAGTGGATTGTCAACATACAGGAGGCTCTGTTTGGCAGTGCACCTGGTTTTTATGGAACCAAAACTTGCCTCCAAGCCTCGAATTCAAAAATAAGCACCTGCTTTTAGGCCACTGGGAGCAACATCCAGGGGGCTGGAGACCAACATGTTGCTCATAAGCTAGTATAAGTTAGCATAAACTAGATAGTATAGTAAGCATAAGCTAGTAGATAGTATACACTTAACGCGTTTCGGGAACAACTCCCTTAAAGACTATGATTAAGGGAGGTGTATCCTATCAGCAGCCTGCCATAATATAAAATGTTTCCAGAAGTGCGGTCAAGTTGCCTATATTGGATTTAGACATTTTACCTGTATCTGACTATTCAGCAGTAAACACTGGCAGATGTTCGGTGCCTTCAAAGACAAGTCTATCGCCATACATGCACCGAATATTGATTGACAAGATTTAGCCAATTAGATCAAAGATATACAAATGAAGCAGGAAAGGGAAGGCATGCACAGTGCAGATTCAGTCCCGAATGTACTTATTCAGCAGCCTGCATATCTTACTCTGAGTGGTGTCGTCAAAGAGAGAAAGTTTGAACAGAGCTGATCCAAAGCTTCTGTGGTGTGTATCTTTTAAAGGAAACATTTAAAATAATAAACATAAATAAATGTTTTTTATGAAGGGGTATTAAATTGAGACTATTAGGGGCAAATTCACTAAGGCGCGAAGCGCCGAACGCTAGCGGTTTTTCGCTATCGTTTGCCATTTTCGCTACTGCGCAAATTCACTAACGAACGCTGGCGTAGTTTCGCTAGTGTTACTTCGCAACCTTACGCCAGGCGAATTTTCGCTAGCGACGAAACTACGCAAATTCACTAACTTGCGCAGTGTAGCGAACTCTACCTTTTACGCTAGACTTCCTTCGCCACCTCAGACCTGGCGAAGCGCAATAGAGCAGATAGGGATTGTTTCAAAAAAAGTCAAAATTTTTTCTAAGTCCCAAAAAACGCTGGCGTGTTTTCTACATGATGGCTGATAGGCTTAAAAAGATCGAAATTTTTTTGGGGCTCCCCTTCCTCCCCCCTACTTTTCCTGACTCATGGCAACTTACCTAGACAGTGGGCACATGTGTAGGGCAAAATAAAATTTTTATTTGCAGATTTGAAGGTTTTCTAGGCATTTGTAGTGCAGATACGTTTTCCTCCATTGAAATTTGAATTTCGCGCCGTATGCAAATTAGCCTTCGCTAGCGCAACTTCGCTTTATATAGCGAAACAACGCTAGCGCAACTTCGCAAACTTACGCTACCCCTGTGCGCAACTTCGCATTTTAGTGAATTTGCGGAGCGCTGGCGAAAATTCGCCTGGCGAAGTGCGGCGAAGTGCGGCGAAGAGCGGCGAAGTTGCGCCTGGCGCAACTTCAATTCTTAGTGAATTTGCCCCTTAGACTGTTAGAAAGGTGAACAACCTCTTTAAAGGAGAACTAAACCCCCTTTAGGCAAAAGTCCCCACTGGCCCCCATCCCTGCACAGTGTTACCCCTGAATTGTATCCACTCTTGAAATACTCTGCACATAGTCAGCGCTGCGGAGTTCATGGGCACCATCTTTCAGCGCTTCGGTATTCTTTCTTCTTCTGCAATTTCCGTTACTTTTGGTGCATGCGCAGTTTTAATGAACCGGACGATTGCTCCAACTGCGCATGCGCCAATACAGCGCTCACGTAACAAAGAATACCGAAGCGATGAAGATGGCACCCCTGAGCTACACTGCACTGACTCTGCGTGTGCGGTCAGTATTTTAAAAGGGGACACAATTCAGGGGTCTGAATACAGAAAGTTTTGGTCCTCGCACACCCTATCTTATAGGCTAAACAGAGATGCCTGGTGCTCACTGTTGGAGGTCCGGCCACCTCCCAATAGACCTTGCAAACAAAGAAATACAATGGCACACAGGACTTATGCAACACCTTAAGTGTTTATTGCAGAGTGCGGTGCAACTTTTCGGGGTGAACCCCTTTGCCTCGTTGCACCGCACTCTGCAATAAACACTTAAGGTGTTGCATAAATCCTATGTGCCATTGGTTTACACAATTCAGGGGTAACACTGTGCAGGGGTAGGCAGGGAGGGGGGCCAGTGGGAAATTTTGCCTAAAAGGGGGGTTTCGTTCTCCTTTAAGACAGGGCTGTGGTGTCGTTACATAAATCCTTTGACTCAGACTCGCAAGACAAGAACTCTCCAACTCTCAATTTATACACACAGAGAGGGATTACAGTAGCTCGCCATAGATATTATGAACATGGAGACAATTGCGGAAACATTCTAGCAAACTCCCTGCGACATATACAATGACGCAACTACAGTCATGGTATCAAAACTAAAACAGGACAAATGAACTGTAACACAGACCAACTATCAGTGCAAAACTAGAACAAGACATAACAATAGATGAGCTAACAGAAGCCTTAGATAATTCCCCATAGGTAAATGGCCTCTCTGTCATATTATAAAACTTTCAAAAAAACATTGATGCCACAACTCCTGGGGGCACTTAATCACATACACAAGGGGGAACAGTTTAGCCCACAGTCACTAGAAGCCCACATCTCCCTAATCTTAAAACCAGGAAAAGACCCATCTGACCCAGCTAACTACCACCCAATCTCAATGATTAATGGAGACGTCAAACTGCTCGCCAGTGTTTTATCCAAAATAATACAAACCATGCTGCACAAATTAATACATCTACACCAAGTCAGATTCACTCCAGGCAGAGAAGCTAGAGACAACATAAACCTATCCTACATGGCAAAAAAATATATAATCAAAAGCCCTATTACTCTCTATGGACGCTGAAAAAGCATTTGATAAGAGTAAAAATTCATGACAGCATGTCTGTCATACTATGGTTTCAGCAACAACATGATGAACTGGATTAACTCCCTATACCATTCCCCCAGAGCCAGAATTAGGGTTAACCATTTCCTTACAAGAAATAAACTGAAGCCCTCTCTCACCCACACTATACATATTAACATTAGAGCCACTGTTCTGCAAAATTAGATCTAATCCCACAATAGAGGGCATTCCTATCCGAGGTCAGCAACATAAGGTGGCAGCATATGCAGATGACCTCCCTTTTTTCCTGACAAACCCCAAGCACTCCTTAACTAGCTTGGAAGAAGAGATAGAAGCATATGGAAACCTCAGTTTCTTTAGAATTAACCCTAAGAAATCCTTTGCCCTAGACTGGAACCTCTCAGACAACATAAAAGTGAAACTATAAATGAATTTTCAATATAGCTGGGCTAAACACTATGTCTTACTTGGGAGTGCAAATCACAAATGATTATTCAAATTGCACATCTCTAAATTACAATAAAATAGCCACTAAAATAGCAGATCTAACAAATGGAAGGACAAACCTATCTCATGGACCGGCTGAAACCTTTCCACCTTACAAAACACTCTGGAAATATGGGACAAACTTAAATGATGATGAAGATGATGAAACACCCCCCCCTTGATACCACTAATTAATAACCCGGATTTCCCCCCAGGCATGGACATATCGCATTTTGCGAACTGGCTAATATTTGACAACCTACAGCCGATACATTTATTGATAAAGACCATTTCATGAAGTAAAACCTCTCACAAAACGACCACTACAAATTTATCCAAATCTACTTTCACAGCCTAGGTGGAAACCCCACACTAAACCGGCCCCTAACTACTTTTGAACAATTATGATCACAAAAAGACCCCCTGGCGAGAGCACTCTCACGACTGTACCAATGCCAGACGCCCCTATTGGGGCAGAATTATACAAATCTGCTAAAAGTTCAGGAGCTGTTCTATTTCGAAGAGCTATCCACAGTGACCAAGGCACAATTTACAAAGTTCTCCCACAGGTGGAGTAGAAGGATTCTTTTTAAAGACTCAGACACCTTCCGTCAAGAAATGGAAGCTGGGCCTAACAATTAGGAACCCACTACAGCTAGAGAGAAACCCCCCTGGCCAACTTTTTATTTTGTTTTGTTTACTCCCCCCCAAAAAAAGATACAGCCAATACACTAGGAATGTATGATAATAGAGGGTCAAGACCCACTGACTGAAATTGGGTATTCCAAAACCAACTAACAATATATAGCAGGTTAACCTTTAGAACAACCCATTTTAGAAAACTAAATTTTGGGGTTAACGACTGCTGGGTGTTGTACCAAATGTTAACTGTATATTAACTGGATACGTGTATAAAATCATAAGCATGGTGTTATAAACTGGAAGAAATATTTATCTACCGTTCCCTCATCCCATCCTATATTCTTTCTGTACCCCCTATCCTCCACATACCTTGAAATATTCAATAAAAAGTTATTTGAAAAAAAAAAAATCTCAACAAGTAAAAGCCGCCTAGTTTCTATAGAATTGGGAATTATCTGAAGAGAAACACTTTTTCCACCTGAGACTTTTTTGATAATGACGTCTAACTTTTCACCAAAGAGCATATCCCTCTCAAAGGGGAGCTGGCATAAATTTGTTTTCGAAGCTGCATCCGCTGCCCAAGGCTTCAGCCACAATGCCCTCCTTGCTGCCACTGAAAGTGCCATGGACAATTTAGGTCTTTTAACGTTGGATGAAATTGCTTCTTCTATATTCAAGAGGCAAACTTTAACTGCTCTAGAAACAGAAGTTAGCGCTACCACTGGCCTGCATGCCACAAAAGATTTTTTTAGATTGAATTCCATTTTTTTCAGGCTCCCTGAATACTGCTGCATCATCCACCTGTAATGTTGTCTTTTTAGCAAGCCTAACCACGGCTGCATCAACCTTGGGAGGAGCATCCCAAAATTTTGCATCCTCATCATCAAAAGGATATTTTCTTTGGAACTTTCCAGCCGTCTGTGGCCTCTTCTCTGTCTTCTTCCATTCTGTAGCTATTATCTCTTTTATCGAGGCATGTACCGGAAAGCACAAGGATTTCTTCTTTAAAGAAGGGAAAAGCTTGTCTGCCGAAGATAACTTAGAAGGCTCTGTAGGAAACGTCAAGGTTTAGGGCATCACAAGGTTTGACGGACTGCCTTAATTAGCGGCTCCACTATAGTTAAATCAAAATTCGACTCATCTTCTGAGTCAATCTCCCCTTCTTCTGAGCCTAATGGAGAGCGAAAAACTGAAATATCTGAAAGTTCCCCTTCAGAAACCTCCGAAAGTGAGTCTGTCTGTCTTGAGTATGCATGCCTTGGCCTTTTCATGGAACTAGGCACTTCTTGGAATCCCTGCACTACTGCCTGTTTAATGACAGCTGCTAAAGAATCCGTAAAAGCTTGACTTTCCTGAGAGCATGAAGGTGTTCGATCTTCCTGAGTTTGAAAGTAGTCGTCTTCTCAGGTGTTTTATCTTTTTTTCTCTGTGGCAGGAAGGATGCATAATACAATAAACAAAATGAACACAAGATAAATCCTTTGAAATTTTGGCGCCAAAAGAAACACTTCCGTGTTTAGCTATAATGCTGTGATACAACATGCCTTGTCCTTATTCAAAATGGCGTTTACTTCACGGTTTTTGCTAGAGTGTAAAACCTCCCCTAATGGCAATCCAGCGTTTCAGGATGACCGAGCCTACCTTCCTCTGTGACTGCCGTTTGCAGTCATTCCTCCCCACAGTAACGCACTGGACTTCTATGTCGGGACCATACTTCCTATGACGGAGACGCTGACGTCACTCCGGCGAAACGCGTAGGGCAGCATAGGTGGACGGTGGGAGATCTAGCTCCCATCCGCTCTCCACGTAGACAGGCAGAATTGGGCCCAAGGGAATGGAATTGGAGAGGGAGGGTGTAATGGCAATACCTTTACTAGATACTACCCTCTGATGGTTACTTTTCATTTGAAACAGCACTCTCTTTTCTAGTGGTGATTTCCCATTCTCACCGTCCACTATGCTAAGGGTTTTTATTTCTAAGTGTTCTTTTTAAGGCAAAAGTCCTTCACTGATCACACTATGTGATGCAGTGAGTCTGGTCCTGTGAGTGTGTTGTTTGCAGTGTGGGCTTGGCCCAGTGATTTGTAGTGTTTTTTAATACTTTATATTAAAGGTGAAGTTTTAATAGTGTTCTTCATTGTGTTTTATTATACAAAATTTGACACTTTATCCTGAACTGGTTTGCAAGTGGGTTCTAGAATGGGGGAGGTGCCGTGGGACTAAAGTACCTGCCCCTCATACCCCCTATCTTTTGTTGTTGTTTATTTAAAGAGTCCAGATTTAAATGGTGTCATGCAACATTCAGACTTTAAAGCTGATAAATCTGCCTCCCAGTGTGGTCGTGTTAGTGCTGATCAAGCCTTAAAACTCAATGTATGATCTAAACCTGATTTAAGCATTTAGCTTAAATATAACCCAACAATACAAATACCTTTATTTACTTGGCCTAATAGGACTCTACATAGGTATATGCCTAGCATATGTCTAGTTTCACCAAAGCCCCCCAAATCATCTCCAGCACAACACCTTTCTCCCACTTTCCCTGGATCCTGGTTCTCATTATCATAACTTGGTGATGTCAGAAAACAACAGATCTCTGCAATAGCAGCCCAAGTTCCTCCCTCATGTCTCTCTGCCACCAGCCTTCTTAAAGTAGAACTAAACACTAAAATTAATATGGTTAAAAATGGCTTATTTTACATACTGAACTTGTTGAATTTTAAGAGGTTTTCGTATTTTTTGTCATATTGTTCAGTTTGAAAAACCAACATATTGTTCTCCGACGTATTCTTAGAGCAGAGTGGGCGGAGACAACAGACAATCCGATTTCATCTATAGACTGTCAATGGTTTAAATTAAAATTGCTGCCATTCTTTAAATATTAATACCAGGGTCCCCATACTTCGCAGAGTGAGTCGCCAGGTAACTGCAGTTCAAGGTTAGAAAAAGTGGGCAGAGCCACCAATCAGATTTTACCTATTGACTTTTAATAGGAAAACTGAACTTGCTGCTGTTCTCGCAGTATTAATGTCAGGGTCCCCAAACTCTTCACAGTTGGTCACTAGGGGACTGCAGTTTTAGGTTTGGAAAAGTGGGCAGAGCCACCAATGAGATTTCACCCACTGAATTGTATTGGTTTAATGGGGCCTGTCAACCAGACATAAAAAACTGTATAATAAAAGTCCTTTTCAAATGAAACATGAAATCCAAATTCTTTTTTTTTATTAATGCATTCATAGTTGTTGTAAACTTATTTAAAGATCTCAGCTGTCAATCAAATATTACCTGCCCCGCCCCTTAGACATAAAGGTGGGGCAGGCAATTACTTTCACTTTCCATTCAGCACTTACTAGATGTCACTGCACTCCTCGCATTCCCCCCCTCTCTTCACCATTTCATTGTGTAGCCAGGGTATGGGGATGGACATTTCAGCCTCTCCACAACTATCTAAACGGCACTTTTTAAGATAATGATACTGCCATTTTATATTGTTTTTGCCTTAGCCTTCTGCTTGATTCCAGCTTTCAGACAGTGGTCACTAACACCCACAATCAAAAGAAAATATTGCCCTGCCATGTTACAGATTTAATTTTGCTGTTACTTTTTATTAGTTATTTTTCTATTCAGAACCTTTTTCTATTCATATTCCAGTATTTCATTTACACCAGTGTTTGGTTGCTATGGTCAGATTAGCTGCTCATCAAGATGGAGAGCCGATAAACAAAATATTCTTAACATTTCAATATCCACAGAAAATAAAAAAATCAAATACAATATGAAAATTTTCTCAGAACAGTCTTGCATCATGCTAAAAGATAAAGATGATCTGCCTCTTTAACATACAGGGACAACTAAAAATCAAGCTCATGTTGTATAAACTCACCCATCCGAATCCGATAGTCTGATATCATTTCATTACACCAGTCAACAGCATTACCATAGCCTTCTCTGGCCTTTTCCTACAATAATAATAGGAAACCATTAGCAAATTTCCTTTAATAGAGACAATAAATATAAAATAAATAAATAAATAAAAAAATGAAGCCAAGTATAAATGACATCTCAGTATGGTAGCCACTAAAAATACATACATTTTTCTACATAGTAAACAGTTACTAAATCTACAGAAACAACCGAATAAGAAAAACATGCATTCATCATACACTGCCATAAATTCTCTAAGTTTACTTCTGTAAAGGTGCAGTTCTCCTAATACACTTGTACACAACCCCACATCCTTTCCTTTTTTCAACAGATTGAGTCTCTGATAATGGCAATTAAGAATGTGGGTTACACAGACCAAACTCCATGCACTGTTACTGTCACTTAGCTTACCCTTTTGCTTTATTGTTGGGGTCTGCCAGTGTCTCATCAAGAAATAGCACACTGGCTCTATGATCCTTCCGACGGATGAATTTGACCTATAAAAAGCATGTATGCCAAGAATACATTTGAAAAATGTATTTTAAATGCAAACTGAACAAAACATACATTCTAAGCACTTACCACTGATGGCCAATAAGGGGATTTCTGGTATTTACACCAGGCAAACATTCCAGGCTCAAACGAAACAGGATCTGAAAAAGAGAGAAGAAAATGAAACTTTTAGTGCAGTTGGTACTTGGCTCAAAAATTCAGAGTGTTCTTAAGCCAAGAACTGTCTTTATTAGGTGGGCGAGGCAGTGGAATGGTGGAAGGCCTGTAGAGAATACAGCATGTATTCCATAAGCCTTAGTGCAGCAGTTCCCACTCATATACTCTCAAAACTAAAATCAGTTAAATATCAGGTAAATGTCCTCAAAAGCTCAATTCACCGGACTGCTGCTGCTTATGTCTAGTTACTGCCTGTGATCAACTAGTGCATGATCTGGCAGTAGTTATGTAGTGCATAACTCTGAGGGCAGAGACACACGGGAAGATTCGGGGAGATTAGTCACCGGGCAACAAATCTCCTCTTCTTACGGGGCAACTAATCTCCCCGAGTTGCCTTCCCGTCGGCTAGAATGAAAATCGCAAAAGCTTTGCAGTATTTGGGAAAAAAAAAAAATCACAGTAGTTTTTTAAAATACCTGGTTGATTTAAGAAACTTGGCAGTTCCACTTCTTCTGGATTCTCCTCTGGTAAAATGGAATTATGTGCAGAACCTCTTGGGGAACTTAGATCCATATCAGAGGAAGACAGTCCAGGAGAGAATTCTAGAAAGAAGAGTTCAGTATCTTGGCTACATAATTATTGTAATGTGACAATATACACCATGGAAAGATTTTATTCCAAAAAAAACATGCAACAAAAATTCAAACATCCTTATTTCATATGCATGGAGGAGATGTGGGTAGTATTGATGCTTTGCAGTAAAGAAGTCCAAGGTATGATTCCAGTAAGGGCACTATCTGCAAGGAATTTTATGTTTTTCCCACATCTGCATGTGTTTCCTCTTGGTACTTTAGAACACCTACAGCCACCATGCTCGATTGCTCGACTTGTGTCGAATGGAATTGATTATCAGTTACACAAACCACATGCAAACACAGGATACTAGCTTAAAAACAATGGAATCATTTAAGAATTTCTTTTAATATTTTATGACATCTTTACAAAAAATGGAGAACTATAAAACCATGATTCAGTTACTTTCACACTATAGTTTATTTACCTTGCTTGTCTTGAATATTACTTTTATTCACCAGAGTTTAACAATTCCCTGCAGGTTTTGCTAAACCTGGTTGTATGACAGTCTCAAACCATACTTCTTGTTCTGTGGCTTCAGTTTGCCTGCTCCTTTCTTTATTAGCCCATTAGTGTTCTTAGCCTCACAATTCTTTGCAGCACCCATGCACTTTGGTGAACATTTACTTAATAAATTCATAAAGTTTCCCTTGGAAACAGATGCCTTCCTAAACTTTACTCCCACAGAAGAGATCTCTGACTGAGGTCTAGTACAGCTAGGATCTAACTGATCCTGCGCAACTTTGGAAGGTTTCTTTGTATTTTTGATGGAGTTTTTTGTTTGCTTTCTTTGTACACAAGTTGCTGTACAACCTTGCATTTGGGTGTTATCTGGTGATGAAACTGTGCCAGTTAGTCTTTGTGTCCCAGGAAATTCTGTTTCTGTTGAAACTGTGTCCTCATTTGTTTTTAGACTTCACCCTCTCATTCTTTTCTTATCAGGGGATTCCTTTGTGCTATTTGTAGCACCAGCACTGTCATTTTCTTTCTTCATACTCTTTAATGTTTTGTGCTCCATTTTCTCATATTTCATATTCAGTCTTTTTCTCTTGCTTTCAAGGGGTTTATTTTTCCTATTCATGGTACAGGATCAATTTTTATTATTGTTCTTCCCATTGGTTATTTCTTTATCATTAGACACTATTTCCTCGGAGGATGTACTATTTGTTTCATTGTTACAATGGTTATTTACTGAACTCAATGTAGTGGATGCTTCATTCAAAATATCTAATGCAATTCTGAGAGTTTTCCGATAGGTCAACTCCTCTACAGGTGTATTAGTGTTTTTAGATTTTAGATGCTAGAAAACAAAGCCAATAGATGGTTAGACAAATAAGATTATTCCTTATAGCAAACACTTCCATTTAATTTTTTTTAAATTATTCATGTCAGACAAGGTCGTTCCTTACTGCCACTGAAATGCCCAAGACTAATGTGCTGCCTCCCACTGTGTATAATGAAAACAGCCTGTGCCGCCTTATGGGGGGGGGGCTTGGCTAGAAAATGCTCTAGAATGCCAAATGAAGAGGCAGTTCTCTTTATAATTAATGAGAAGTGACATGGAAATTTCCTCCACATATGATATATGCTGGCCAAGAAACTCCATCATCTGTTATAAGTCTAAAATAAACATATCAAAATACTGTAAGTGTTCACTGTAAAAATAAAACTGGGTAAATAGATAGGCTATGTGAAATAAATAATATTTCAAATATAGCTAGCCAAAAGTGTAATCTATAAAGGCTGGAGTTAACAAATGTGTAACATAATAACCAGAACACTACTTCATCCTTTGCTGCTCTCCAACTTCATATTTATGTCCCATATGCCCTCCCTCCTTCAAGTCAGTTTTTGATTACTGACTGGTAACAGGTTAGAGATCTGCAAAGGAGGAAGTAGTGTTCTGGCTATTATGTTAGAAATCCGGTCACTTCAGCCTTTATTTTTTAAATTGCACAGGCTATCCATTTACCCAAGATTTGCCTAAGTTCCAAGATTTTCCATTTTTATTACTAGGAGTCCCCACATTATTCTGATAATTTTTTTTTTAAACTTCTCTTTATTTTTCACGGTATATCTCCATACAAAATAAAGGCATATATTGTACATTACAATCCTATTGTCTCATCACAAAACGTCTTAAGATACAGCATTATCACATGTACAATCAATACCTGAGAATACAGTACAACTATTAACTAGGTCAACTAGGTCATGTAGAGCAACCAGGTCACCAGGTATGTCCGCCTATTACATATTGTGGTCAAATCAACTCAAATTTACTCAACCCTCCAGAGTCATGAGGTAGCCAATGGGGCCGGTGTCGGAAAGACTGCCAGACAGACCATATTTTATCGAACTTCGAGTAATTGTGTTCGTTCTTGGCTGCCATCAACTCCATACTAGCCCTGTAATCAACTGCCACCAAAACTTGTTGAAAATCGAGCAGACCAGCAGTTTTCCAGTTTTTAGCAATCAAAAGTGTCGTCGCATTAAAAATATGGAACAAAAACTTCTTCTGGAATTTAGTGATCGCATCTGGCAGGTTCAACAATAAGGCAGCATCCGGTGTGTGAGGGACCCCAATTTGTAGATCAACATTTATCAGGGTGAAAACATCGTTCCATAGGTCAATTACCAAAGGACAGGACCACCACAAGTGCACTAATGTCCCATGATGCCCACAACCCCTCCAACACAAAGGGGAATACATCTCCGACATTTTGTTTAATTTTACTGGCGTAAGGTGCCATCTATAAAGCAGTTTTTTATAAGCTTCAATATGGTTAGTACACCTAGTAGCACCAACGAGGGTTTGCTGAATTTCCTGCCATCGATCAGGTGAAAGTTCTACATTAAGTTCTTGTTCCCATTTAATGATATGGGGATGCTTATGGTCTGGTGGCAGAGTAAGTAGAAACTTGTAGCAGTCCGAAAGAACTCCTTTAGCCTGACCCCCAATTTTACATAGATATTCAACCCTGGACCTCTGACGTAAGGTTTTATATGATGGTGAGGCTCTGCTTAGAAAATGCGTGAGTCTGAGATATTTGTAATAGTCCTTCTGACACAGTTGGTATTTGTTCTGAAGTTCTGCAAATTGTCGGTAGACATTTATCAAATATAAATCAGAAACTGTCTGTATACCTTTTTGTACCCAAGCTTGCAAATCTAGATCCTACACCAAAAATTTCACATTCAGCAAAGGCATATTCGGTGAAGGGAATTTCTCCAGATCCCTGTTAGTGTGTAGGGAATCCCACTGAAGAATAATGAACTTGGTGGAGGGCAATAAACTTAAGTTCCTAGGTCTGTGCTTAGCTGGCAACCATAACAATTGGGAAACGGTTAAATTAGAAAGGGTACCATTCTCAATGTCCAGCCATCGTTTACAACCAGGGGGACTATGCATTCTCACTGCAGTCTCTAAGAGGGAAGCCCTATAGTATTGCAGCAGGTTGGGTAAACCCACCCCACCATTGCTCGAGGGTTGATGCAAGACTTTGGCTGAGACACGGGGTCTCCTGCCCCCCCATACAAACGAAGTCAATTGCGCCTGTAATGACGTTAGGAACTTCCGAGGAAGTTGAATTTGAATGGTTCTGAAATAGTACAGTATTCTGGGTAAAACATTCATTTTAGTAGCTATAAACCTACCCACCCAAGATGTATAAAGGGTTTTCCATCTCTGATAATCAGCCAGTAACGTTTGTTGTAAAGGGACAAAATTCAACTTGAAAAAGTGGTCAGGATCTTTGGGGAGTTTTATACCCAAATACGTAAGAGAGTTAGGCTTCCATTCAAAGAGAAATTTACCATGTAGGCATGCTAATTGCCGGTCGGGGATGTTAATTGCTAGCGCCTGTGTTTTGCTCGAGTTAATTTTATACCAAGATGCTTTGTAAAAGGCATCTAATTCTTTCAGTAAATTAGGGATAGCTATGTGTGAGTTGGACAGCGACAAAATTATGTCATCAGCGAAAAGGCTTATCACTTGAGGGCCTATATTAGTGGGGATGCCGGAGATGTCCTGATTCAACCGAATTTTGCATGCCAAGGGTTCCACAAGAAGTGCAAAAATCAATGGGGAGATGGGGCACCCCTGCCTAGTGCCATTGTTGATGGGGAAGGCGTCAGACAGGATCCCAGATGCACAAACTCTAGCAGTAGGGGAGGTGTACAACATTGAAATTGCTTTAAGAAATGTAGGGCCTAAGTTGAACTTGCACAATGTGGCGTCCATATAACCCCAGTGAATCCTGTCAAACGCCTTCTCCACATCCAAGGACAACAGGACTGATGGTATATGATTTTGCTTGATAATGTATAACAGATTGTGAAGTTTCCTGGTATTATCTGCTGCTTGGCGTCCCTGTATGAAACCCACCTGATCTGTGCTAATGAGGGAGGGTAATATGTTGTTAAGTCGCAGTGCTAGTATCTTGGAATAGAGTTTTAAGTCGGAGTTGAGCAGCGAAATAGGCCTATAATTTTGGCAGAAATCCGGCGACTTGCCAGGTTTAGGTATCGTTGAAATGTGTGCCTGTAAAAATTCAGGTTTAATTTGTCCTGTATCAATTATATTCCTAAAAAGCGTCAGTAAATGAGGGGCAAGTAGATCTTTGTATGACCTATAATAAGCGTTCGTGAAGCCATCTGGCCCTGGTGCCTTTCCCATTTTTAGGATCTTAATTGCTTGGAAAACTTCTGAGATGGAAATTGGGGCATTAAGCTCCTCCTTTTGTTCTAGTGTGGGCTGCGGCAAATTACACGAGTTTAAGTAGCTTTCTATGTAATCCTGTGATGGTTGTACTTCTGCTGAATTCGTGGATAAGTTATAGAGGGAGGTATAATACTGTGCAAAGTGGTCAGCTATACCTTTGGGGTCAGTGATTTTGACATTATGGTCCATTATATGGCCTATTCTGGACTGGGCTTGTTTGACTTTAAGTTGGGTAGCCAGGAGTCTAGTCGCTTTGTTACTGTTGGTATAATAAAATTGCTTAAGTAATTTCAATCTATATTCAGTTTTATACATTAGTAGACTACTGAGTTCCCTTTTATGGTTTTGGATTTCGGAGTAGAGTGCAGTGGTAGGGTTGGAGTGATACGCAATAGTCGCTGACTGTATTTTCTGTTCTAAATCAATTCTCTTAATATCTCTTTGTTTAGGTAACCTAGCTGATATCGCAATTAGGTCTCCCCTAAGGGTGGCTTTGTGCGCTAACCATAAAGATTGAGGATTTATTTCCGCTGACTGATTGAATTGGAAATACTCCTTAATCTTCGACTCCACCTGTTGTGTATCTGGATTTTGTAATATAGCATCATTAAGTCTCCAGGGTGTTAAGTGGGATTTTTGCCTATAAGCATCAAGATGTATGCCAATTGGTGCGTGATCAGACCAGGACTGTATGCCTATCCAAGCCCTGGAGATCAGGGTCAAAGTCTGTCGGTCCGTAAATATTACATCAATTCTTGATGACATGGCGTGTCTGGGGGAATAGTATGTGTACTCCTTATCTAACGGGTGCTGAGCCCTCCACACATCGACAAGTGCCAAGCTATGAAACAATCCCCGTATTTTAGCAGCTATCCTGAGCTGGGATGGTGTAACTCGTGTATACGGTTTAAAGGTATCATGGATGGGGTCTAATACTATGTTAATGTCCCCCGCCACAATACATTTCCCTGCCTTGTGTTCTAACAGGCTTGTGAGCGTTTTCGAAAGAAACTGTAACTGGTTGTCATTGGGAGCATACAGGTTAATAAGAGTGTAAATCTGATTGTTTAAAGAGCAAATAAGCATAATATATCTACCCAGGGGGTCCGCAAATAGCTGAAGTTTTTGGAAGGCCAGTCTGGCACTCAATAGAATAGAGACTCCTTTCGTTTTTGAAGTGGAGTATGCATGAAAATTGTGTGGGTATTTCTTATTGTAAAAATTAGGATGATTGGACCGTTTAAAGTGAGTTTCTTGATAAAATATCACATCTGCTTTAGCTTTGTAAGCTTCATTCAGGGCCAAATTTCGTTTCTGTGGGGAATTCAAGCCCCTGGCATTAAAGGACATGTCAACCATTTTTATACTTTTTGTATGAATGCAAACGTTACCTCTGCCCAACCCGAACCGCATTGTTAGCGCACGGAAATTCTGCTCCTGTTCCCTGCACCATCGCGTTCTATCTTCATAGATCTAAGCTTTTACCCCGCGGCCATTTTGTCCATGCTATTCACTTCCTTGATTTATTGCGCATGCGTTTCTGTACACCAATAGATGTTTTATCCCTCTGAAGATCAGTGATCTTTTATCCCTCTGAAGCAGTGAAGTAGTTAAAGACTTTGGCTCTCTTCCAAGCTCCCTGCAGTCAGCAGCAGAAATATGAGCAAGGAGCTGGGGGAACAGAGTTAACGCTGACAATTCTAAAGTCGCCATAGCAACCACCAATGCTATTGCGAGATTGGTGGATAGCATGGATAGGTGTGTCATCAGAGCTCAGTGTTGCTCCGCGGCACAAAGTTTTTTTCCGACGCTGATTCCCCTGCACTGCGCATGTGCTAGATTGTGAATGAGGAACTGCGCATGTTCAGAACGCCAAGCAAGAGCGCTGATTCTGAAGGAAGGGTGGAGAGTGGCAGATCGTGGAGGAAACCTGCAGGACACTTAAATCAACAAAGCTCCTTTGTTGTTAACGTAAAAAGGACTGGAATGCTAGGTATGTGACTAATTCAATTAGGCTTTTTACTGAATAAAATCTTGTTTTAAGGGTTGACATGTCCTTTAAGTGAGTAAAACTTCGAATTGATCAGCTATTTGCTGAACCCCATAAACATACATATGCATACATTTGACATTGAGAATGAACATTCGGACAGTGACCTGGTGACCATTTATCTGAAATAGAAAATGAAAGCAAACATTGCTGAACTGTAGCGAAACAAGGTAGGAGGAAAAGGAATAATAGAAACAACATTGTAGATATGCAAGATGGTTACCAATGTCAGACAGGAAAAAGGGTGACATAGTTACCATCCTGTGGCACAGAAAAAGGTGAAATCTTGGCTGTGCCGAAATCTTGTCTGCAGGCGATCAGCTTGTAGACTAGTGGGGGGGGGAGAAGATAAGAAAAAAGGGAAGAGAAAAAAAAAAGGGATAAAGTGAACACTCCGTTTCTGGAGCCATTGCTTGGAAAAAGAGATAAAGGAAGGACATCCGCCTTAAATGAAGGTAGAGGTATATCTTCCGTTACAGTTCTGCAATCAGGCTGTGTGCCATTCTGTAGACAGCTTCTTAGTGGAGGGTGCTTGCGAGGACATGTTCTTGGGAGATGGCGGTCTAGTCGGGCCTAGGTTCCAACGTTGCGTAGCTTTAATGGCCTCATCCGGCGTGGAGAGAGTGACCGGCGACCCATTCTTGAGGACAATTATCTTTACCGGAAAACCCCAGCGATAGGGGACTTTATTTTCCCTGAGTATGGTAGTCGCTTCAGCAAACGCCTTTCTTTTCATCAAAGTGGCTTGCGATAAGTCCGCATAAACTTGGATATCTGAATACTTGGCCGGCCAATTATCCTTTTTACGTGCCGCTTGTAAGAGTTTTTCTTTGACCTTGAAAAAGTGAAGCTTAGTGAGCACATCTCTGGGGGCCGCCTCCGGAGCCGATCTGGGTTTAGGGACCCTATGGATCCTGTCGATGGTAAGCTCTATGGCAGGTGTATTTGGCAAAATCACCTCCATTAGGCCCATAAGATAAGTTTCCAAGTCCTGCGGCAAAACGGATTCCGGAATACCTCGAAGTTTTAGGTTATTCCTCCGTGATCTGTCCTCTAGATCAGCTACTTTGGTAGAGAGGCGATCCACCTCTTTCCCCAAACTCACTTGCGTGTCAGCCAGGTCATTGTGGGCCTCGGTGTACTCCGCCATTTTGTTTTCCATGTGCGCAGTGCGTTCCCCCAGGTCCTGTATTTCTTTCCGTATGTCTCGTGAAAGCTGTTTAATATCGGCTTGCAGTGTTTTCTGAAGGTCGATCAGCATAGACTTAATTTCGTCCGCTGAAGTGCCGTCTTCAGATCGAGTCAACGCGCCGTCACCTTCCTCGAGTAGGTTATCAGGAATGGCGTCATGCTGTGCCTGCGCAGCCTGTGATTGCGAGGAAAAGTACGCAGTGACTTGCTGCTTTCTTGGGGTTCTGCTTGGGCGCCATGATCCAGGCTAAGAGCTGTGAAATAGCAATGCAGAATAGTGCGGAGTCCTTGCTGTGATTTAGCGTTTAGGCGGCTCGAGTATACGGAGCTACTGTTTCAAGCGTCCATCTTGTGCGACGGGTAACTCCGCCCCCCCTATTCTGATAATTTCATGGAGTTTATCATAACTGTGCTATACTCGGAACATCTATAGTAAAGTAGTTTAAAGAGCAAGTCAATACCAGAATAAAAATTTTCGAAATAAAAGAAACATAATTCTAAGCAACATTCATTACAAATTTTCATTGCTTTAAAAGTTATTTGTAAAAACAATTGATATTGAAAGCAGCATTGACTTAACTCCCAGTTAACTCTGAGTTACTTTTTAAACAATGTTACAACATTGGTCTTGGTGCCCCAGCAAAGATAGGTCTGTTAAAGGACCAACAACATACATTTTTTTTTTTTGAAAAAAAATTGTTTGTATATAACGAAAAAAACCTACCAAGACATATTTAACTTTAAAATCGCAAAGTCTGTATTAACAAATAACTTACCGAGACTCCACTTGTGCTCCTCTTCAAAAAAGGCTATCCATCGCGCGACGCACAATTTCTCCTCCCTGGCTATCACCTACAGAAGACAGGGAGGAAAAATCGAGTGCCGCACAATGCCACCTTTTCTGAAGAGGAGTGCAAGCAGAGTATCGGTAAGTTATTTGTTAATTAAGACTTTGCGATTTTAAAGTTAAATATGTTGGTGTTTTTTTTTTTCGTTATATACAAACAATTTTTTTTTTAAAGAAAAATTTGATGTTACTGGTCCTTTAATCAGCTGCCTTATTTTCATTGTATCAACATTCTTAGACATCAGGACAGAGAACAGAAAGGGACAAACACTGCTTTCAATAGCTATACATAGTGTATACAAATAACCTAAAAAACATAGAAAATGTGTAATGAATGTATATTGCAAAGTTGCTTAGAATTATGTTTTCTTTTAGTAGGCAAATTTTTATTTTGGGGTTGACTTGCCATTTAAAGTAGGCAGCTCTCTTTAATACAATAAATTAAAAGGAGTGTAATTTTGGTAAGTGCTCTAATTGGAATTAGATTACCTTTCTAGGTTATCTTTGGTAACCTCTCACCTGACCCTACCCTAAAAAAGGCACTCCTTATATGGGGGGAGGGCAAAAAGTTTCTTTCTTTTTATTTAATTTAGTTTAATTTTGTGAGATTAATGCTACAACAAGAATAAGATGGCTGAACTTCACTGATAAACAAACTGCAATAAAAAACAGGACTTGTATTTCAAAGAAAATGTTTTTACATGTACTGATACAGTTAGTCAGGACAAATTTATTATTTTTAGCGTAACTTTAAATGATAAACACAAATAAATCTGACAAACTATAGTAAAAAGAAGAATTGCAGATACTGAGAAGTAACAACCTTACATAAAATGCAGATTCAACAACAACAAAAATATCTTGAAATGAAATTTACTTTCCATGCATTTATCACTGGATCATAATATGGATAGACAAGTTGCTGGTAAATATAGTACAGGAAATAATCACCTAATTCTGCAGCAATATTCTCTACTTCTACACCATGGGTTTTGTGTCCTTGTACTGCACATGTATCCTATAAAAATAAAATGTTTGGTAAGTACATGTGCCTCAGCATTGCAACACAATGCAAATTGTTCTAAACAAGACGTAATAGCAGCAGGAATTGGGACAATCTTGATCATTTTTGTCCAAGAAAAAAAAGCTTGCAATTAAAACAAACATATAAAGTAGATCTTGCTGTATTGCAAATGCTGGAGGGCTACCAATATACCCTACAGTTTCATAGCAAAATGTTGACATTCTCGAAAGGTGCGAAGAGAGTTCCACTCTCCATAAACAATAGAATGTTTCTAAAAAAATATTCACCTGCCTGCATTCAGTAGCAATTATAATTACAAATAAGTTAAAATCACTGAACATTTTTAAAGACCGTATGATGAAAAGTAGCTCATAATTACATTTTGTTCCATTAGCCAAAATGTTATTTTTGGGTTTTCACTCTTCTTAAGGTGTTGAGAAACTTCAACACATTGCTGTAATCAGAACATTGTCTATTAAATTTAGTATACTTAACAATTCATCCACGCAGAGTATCTCTACATACATCTTGCTGTTTTTGGTTTGCTTGTTGGGTTTGGATAAAACCTACATTATAAGGAAGATAAAATCTCATTATTCATCTAAAATGTTTACTGACTCACTACTAAACGCACTTAATGACACAACAAAGACATATAATCCTACATTTTAAAAATGTAAGAACAATTGCAAATTTGCTTAGATTATTCATATCTACTACTAGATTATATATATTTTAATTATCCCTTTAAAGTGGACCTGTCACATACTAAGTTGTATAATGAAAGTCCTTTGCAAATTAAACATGAAACACAAATTATTTTTTTCCATTAAAGCATCCATACCGGTTATAAAGGTATTTAAATATTTGAGCTGTCAATCAAATATCATCTAGCCCGCCTCTATGCCTGAGGCATAGAAGCGGGGAATTCAATTACTTTCACTTTCCATTCAGCACTTCCTACATGTCACTGCACTCATTACATTCCCCCTTCCCTCCTCAGGCCCTATATTTGTGTAGGGCACTGAGCATGGGCATTAGGTCCCCCCTTATGGCGCATACAAAAGATTTTGGGGTAATACACAATTTGTCTTAATAACAGTGTCCACAAAATGGCTGCTTGCTGTGGTTGTGTAATTCCAAGATTGAAGGAAACAAAACTGAAATAATAAATATAGTGTGAGTAAAGTTTATTTTGCTTAACTAACACGATAGAAAAGAATGTGGAATTATTTAGTAGGATGACAGGTCCCCTTTAAATGCAGTAAATTGAAAACAGAAAGATAGAAGTACGACCGTAGAGGTAGATTCTGTGTTTCCAAGTTACCTTTTGAGCAGGTATCCTGATTAGAAGGTATCCTGAGCAGGACCCCCCACTTGTTTAATGGCAGCCTGTGAGGCAGCAAGATTAACAGCAGCGAGCATTTAAAATGTCAGTATGCACCTAAAAACATCTTTGCTAAAAATGAGCACCATAAATAGCAGTTGTGTTTAGATGTTTTCATTATTTTAATTAAATCCATATTTTTGCCCTTATATAGTACTAATTTGAAAGTTGGGCTATTTTCACTGAACTTGCCCCCCCCCTTATAAACAGGACAATTTGATGAGAGTGCCCTATCTACCCTTCTCTTCATTTTTTATAAAGTATGTATTATTTGCCTTCCTCATTTACATTTTTCATCTTGCAAAAGAGGGTCAACTCCCCAGCAGCCCAAAAATCTATTTCTGAGTGAGACTAATATTTCACTGTTTTATTACTTATCTTTCTATTCTGGACTTTTCCTATTCCTTTTCCAGTCTTTGCTTCCAACCACACTACCTAGTTACTAGGGTAAATTTGACCCTACCAACTATAGATGCTAAAATTTCAAATAAAAAGCACAAAAATAAAAATGAAGACCAATTACAAACTGTCTCAGAATAGAATACTAAATTGTCTACATCAGATTAAAAAGATATTTTATAGCTGAACTACCCCTTTAAACTTGTGACAAGAGACTATCATGAGATGACAACGTTATGGTGTTCCCTGCATGGATTATTTATGGCTCCATACCTTCCCTAACATGTCTCTTAAAGCTATAGTCCTATGTTATAAAAGGAGAACATAAAGGCATACTTTTGCTGGCCAGAATTGACTATTCCATTTGCAGAAGACATATCCTGGGGAGCTCATGGTTAAGCTTCATGTGTAGTTTCATTCAAATTCAGGCTTAGCATTTGTAGAGATACTGCAATATAGAACAAATATACTGTATAATAAAGTGAGGAATTCTGTTAGTAAACACATTCTATTCCTTCTTTGTCTTGAAATGATTAATAGCCCAACTTTGCAGCATTATTTTCTGTAACACACAATAGTTGATGTTATAGTACTAAGACTTTCCTCCACAATAGTGCAAGTTAGAACGCTGTATTTATTCTGCAGAATGCTTAGCCATACCTGAGTAAACAGCTATAGACACTCTGTTTGTTTAGGATAGAAGCTGCCATATAGGCTTGGTGTGACATCACTTCCTCTCACTGCTCACTTACAGCTCTGAGCTCAAATTACAGCAGGGATGGGAGGAGGGAGGGAGAGAGGAGCAAACTGAGCATGCTCAAGCCCTGCACTGGAGGTTAAGCTGAAAACAGGAAGTCTGATACAGAAGCCCATGTGTACACAATAGAAGGAAAGAAATGTGGTGTTTCTTTTGACTCAGAGCAGCATTGCTTTCAGGGTTTACTGGTGTATTTATATAGACCGTTCTGATAAAGCTTACTTAATTGTAGCCTTCCCTTCTCCTTTAAAGGAAAACTATACCCCCCAAACAATGTAGGTCTCTATAAAAAGATATTGCATTAAACAGCTCATATGTAAAACCATGCTTCATGTAAATAAACCATTTTCGTAATAATATACTTTTTTTGTAATATGTACCATACATGGGTAATCATGTCTAGAAATCTGCCATTACTTCTACATACCGCCAAACAGTCTCGCTTTTTTCAGAGCAATTTCTGTTTTCCTAACATAGAACACCGTCCCACAACAATGTTTAAATGTTTTCAGTTCCTTGACTCTCTCCTGCCTCCCTAATTCTAATATAATCTCGCGAGACAGTGACGTCCCAGTTCCAATAAATAAGCGCCGTGACGTGATACGTAGCAGACAAACAAGCGGGTAGACTGTGTAGCGAATGACGCGGGCATCGGCTTTCAATTTTTCTCTGCTCTTAGCAACTATAAACAGTTTTTGCCGTGGCTTTTTGTAAGCCCTACCGGTTGCTGCCAGAGTTCGCGGACACAGTATATGATTATACTAATGCATTGTTTTCTCTGCACTGTAGAGGAAACCTGTATTTTATTTCATAAGTAACAAAGAGAAAACGCTTTATTTTACTGGTGGTTGTAGACTGAGATTCATGATATTAATTAATGTACACGACTCCACACAGCCCCCATAAGTAGTGACTTAAGGCCTCGAGCACACGGGCAGATTGGGGAGATTTCGTCGCCTGGCGACTAATCGCCTCTTCTGCCAGGTGACAATCCCCCCTGCCTTCACTGTGCCTGTGCTTCGATCTTTGATGTCGCCCAAAGTTTCCTTGTGAGGCAACTTCAGGCGACATTGGAAACCGAAGTGCCACGAGTGCATTGGCGCTAGCGTTTTGTCATTATAGCAGGCGGCACGCACGGCAAAGGCAGTTCGGGGAGATTGTCACCCCTCAAAAGAGGTGATTATTCACCAGGCAACCCAAATCTGCACATGAGCTAGCTCCCTATGGCATCTTACAGCAGCCTTTCTGGCCCCTCCCAACAGTACAATATTTTTTGTCTCTGCTTAGATCTACGACTTGTGTCGTGGTACAAAAGAAATCCTTTTCTCCCAATTTAACCCAAAAAAGCATTAGTAAAACTTTGTTTACCTTGCTCCTCTCAGTTCTTGAGCCCGTAAGGTGCATAGGGGAAGAGTGCTGTTTTCACAGAAAGGTTAGACTACGCCTGCTTTCACCCAGGGTTAAGGTGGCCATAGACCTGCAATATCGGACGAACGATCGGACGTCCCCACCTCCCGACCTGCCACTAACCTTCAGTTTAAATAAAGTAGTAAAAGAACAGATCAGCCGATGTTCTGCCCCTGACAGCAATCGTACGAAAGTTTATGTCCGACAAAGCTGGTGACAGTCTTCCACTGAAAATCGGCAGATCGGCAATACATGCAGAGATATTATCGGCAGCCGACAGAAATCTTCTAACCTGTTCGATCGACTGAACGACCGATCAGCATGGCACGACAAATGTCAGGACACTCCACACATGGTCCAAAAACCGTACGAATCGAGGATTCCTACAATCGGATCTTTGCGTCTATGGCTGGCTTTATTATAAATTTGCAGTTGTTTTGAGTTCTAGTTCAGTGAAGACTAGGGCCATATTTTTTATAATTTAGGGATAAAGATTTGGTAATTTGCAAAAAGATAATGGATTGCATTGACTAAAATTAATAATGAGTTTTTTTATGACTGGCAGAGGATTCCATTGTCTGTGCCAAGGGACATTTTTCACACTTTAGGGATAAAAAAGATAATATTTGAGAATACAATGAGGTGTCATCAGATCCAAGGGGCTAATTTAGGAGAGGACAGTGAAATTGATCTTGTTGCTCATCAATCCCTTGGATGTTGCTCCCAGTTGCTTCAAAGCAGGTGCTTGTTTTGGAATTCCAGGCTTGAAGGCAAGTTTTGGTTGCATAAAAACCAACATGTACTGCCAAACACAGCCTGTCCACACATGGGCTATCAAATAACCAACCACAGCCCTTATTTTACAATAGGGACATTTTTCATGCTTGTGTTGCTCCAGTATATATAAGACCTTCCAATAGCCAATCACAGCCCTTATATTACAACACCCAGGAACATTTTTCATGTTTGTATTGCTACCCAACTCTTTTACATCTGAATATTGCTCATGGGTAAAAAGGGTTGGAAATGCCCTCGTTTAGGGCATTTTAGAGGGTCCTAGTTGTTATGTGAAAACTATGGACAAACATTTTGCAATTTAGGATCAGAAAAGCACTAATTCAAGAAAAGATAATGGGTGACATAAACTATCACAGTGACATTTGGAAGGTCCCAGTGTATTTTGTGCAAACAGGGTCCATATTTTTTCACAATTTAGGAACAAAAGGGCTACTTAAGGAGAAGATATTAGGTGAAATTAACCAAATGAATCCTGAATTTTTTAATCTGACATAAGTAAAAAAAACATGGTAAATTTTTTTACATTTAGGGAAAAAAAGACAAATCTAGCTGAAAACAATGGGTAAAACTGAGAAAAAGTAATTGATGCCTGAATGTTCCATGGCCTTTTGCCTACCCCTTAAACTACCATTGCCATATGATATACCTCTTTGAACAAAACAGACTGACACATTAGTTTTGGAAGATTTGAAGGGACCAGAGGTCACCGGTTTATTAACTGCAATTCAGTCCTCTCAATCACAAATGCTGCACCACACCAATTTTTTCTCGAGTATCCACCAAGGAAGAGCCAGGATCTCCTGCCCTGCTTTACCTGGTTTCTCTCTTATCTGCATGCCCCATGGTGGTCTATACAACAGGTTTCCCTGCAAGCCTGACTGTACGATCACAGCCTACTAGCCTGAGCATAGTCCCACTCTCTGGCATTTTCTCTGGTGTGCCGCATTCCGCCACCAAGAAGAGGGGACTCATGCTCATTACTGTCACCATTGCTGCGCTCTTTTTTTATTTCTAATCTGTGCCTCTGGCCCAATACCTTTTCAATACCCTCTTGTATGTTAGCATTAAATATGTCTAGGCTTATGTTACAATTTTGCATGTCATAAGGTGATAGTGTTGCCACCCAGCCGGTATTTTACCGGCCTAGTCAGTAAAACACCTGCCAAGGCCGTGGCTTGTATTACAAATTTACTGGCAATGTAGTTGCCCCTTTTGTGGCACAACACCGCGGCTCTGCCCCTTATTGCGTCACGGCCCGCCCCTTTAGTTCCCGCCCCTTTAGTTCCCGCCCCCACCACTGGCCGGTAAAATTTTCTTGAAAAGGTGGCAACCCTAGATGGTGACAACACCCCTCCCCTCTTTTGACGTCTTATGTACGGCTTGTGATAACTGGACGTCCATCTACCCAAATCCTTTATTTGTTTTCCTAACAAGCCAATGCTGCTGCTCCTATCCTGAAGGATTGTGTACCTAGCTTACTTACATCCAGCCCTACCACTGAACATATCCTTTTAAAAATTGCCCTGGATTGATATCTGGACAATGCCGTACCATCCTTGTGCATCAAAAAGGGCCTTCCCCTGCAAGCTATGAATTCCCCTACTGCTGGGCAATCCCTAGGCAATCCCTAGGCAATCCCCCCCTTTCTGTTCTGGCAAGGTTATCCAGCTACCCTTCCCCCTCTGATCAGTCTTTTGACCTTCTGATTAAACATAGTACTGCCTTCATTTTTTATGGCCAATGAATCCCTTAGTTAGTCAGTTGCCTTGGGTCCCCAACTGCATACAGTTTCGCTGGGAATGGGTCTCCTTGCTTCTGTGCATGTGGTGCTGCAGAGAAAAAGCTTCAAATCTTGACAATGCATCAGCAAGTTTATTTTTTACTCCTGGTATATGTGTATATGTGTGGCTCTGAAATTTACATTGTTCTCTAGACAACTCAATACTAGCCTTCTAAGCAAAGTAATGACTGTACCAGACTGATAAATTATTGATTACATGAACTACCCTCATGTTATCTGTCCAAAAAAAAACTACTTCCTTATTCCTCTGCTCCTTACCCCACATCTCCACTAATGCTATGATAGGAAACAGCTCCAGGAAAGTCAGGTTCTTTGTCAGTCCCTTGCTCTGCCATTCTGTTGGCCATTTCTGCACGCACCATCTACCCTGAAATTAGGCTCCAAACCCTGTACTACTTGCTGCATCTGTAAATAGCCTTAACTCCTGGTTGGTTTGTGCTGACTGTGACCATATCTTGACCCCATTTAACTGCAAACACCCAACCTGGAGAAAAGTCAGTTTTGTACAAGGCTCTACCGTTTTCTCTTTAGCTATTGGTACTCCTATATCCCCTAGCAGTGCCTCTAGTTCATTCAGCAATTTCTTGCAGACTGTTGATCCACTAGAGCCCACTACTAAATTCATCCAGGTAATGGGCTATGTCCCTTTGCCCTGACTTTCTCTCCAAACACCAATGTATAAACAACATGGAACTGCACAACCCATAGGAAAAAACAACCTGTGTATTTAAAACTTTCTGGGTTTAAAGGCAGGAGCCTGGAAAGCTGACTCTATGTCCAGTTTAGCCATTTTGGCATTTAAACCTTTCTCTACATCCAGGGTCTGGTCAAATGACAGATACTGTACTGAACATTGTTCCTTATCAATACCAACATTTACTGAACTGCCTTTTGGGTATGATAAATGCTGTATCAGCCTGAATTTACATGTATCTTTCTTAGGTACCACACCTAATGGGGATATGATCAAACCTTCTATGGGGGGTTCTTTAAAAGTCCATATCATCCTCCCCAGTTTTACCTCTTTCATAATCTTTCTTAGGTACCAGACCTAATGGGTATATGATCAAACCTTCTATGGGGGGTTCTTTAAAAGGCCATATCATCCTCTCCAATTTTACCTCTTTCATAATTTTTCCCTTTATTATTGCTGTGTTGTCATAAGCTGATTTAAGGTTCTTCTTATTCTTTGCTCCCTTTACAACCTTCTGAATTGGTATCCTAAAACCTTCTGTAAAACCTTCCTCCAAATTTTGCTATAACTTTGTTGGGAAACAACCAGGGTATCAGGTTTTCAATCTTAATTGGGGTTGGGGCCCTTTCCAGTGTTGTTTCCAAAAGGAATTACGTGAAGCTACAACCTCCTTCTTTACACAGTCAATTGCCAGATGCTTTCCACCACAGCAAGAACAAACATGCCTGAATCTAAATCTTGCCCCTTTAACTCTTAGCTCTTCTTAACTCTTCTCATTAAAGCCCCAACACTCCTTTCTGCTGTTAAAATGGTTTGCCTGTTTCTTGCTTGCTGGCCTATCTCTCCTATCGCTGCCCACCCATTCCATCCAGACCTCCATGTCTTTCTGCCCAAAACTCAAAGGGGCAAATTCACTAACCGGCGAAAATTTGCCAGCGACGGCTTCACCACCATCGCCACACTTTGCCAGGTGAAACTTCGCTCAGGCAACGCTAATTCACTAAGTTGAGAAGTTTCGCCGCTGGCGCCGAACGGCTGCGAAGTTGCCCTAGTGTTAATTCGACAAGCATAGCGAAGTTGCGCTAGTGAACTTACATTTCAATGGACATATATGTTGCATCAAATACATTACACTACACAAGCCCAGGGAACCTTAATAAAAGAAAATAGAGTTGTTATATTGCCCTACACATGTGCCCACTCTATAGTTTATGTGCCATATGTTAGGAAATATAGGGTCGTCTGGTCTGAGGTGGCGAAGGCAAGTCTGGCAATAGAGGTAACGGTCAGTAAAATCAAAAACGTAGTGATTTTGTGTAGTAACGCTCTTTCGCCAGAGCAAAAATTCGCCTCGCGTTAAAGTGCGACGTTGCGCCAAAGTTTATCTCCTTTGATAGCGAAATTGCGCCAGCGACTGTTAAATAGGCAGTGTCGAAATGACGTCACTCTGGTGAATTTTTGCCAGTGTTAGTCACTTCGCCCTTTAGTAAATTTGCTCCCATGAATTGTTGTCCTCCAGCTCCTCTCTAAATGCTCTCATAATTAACCCATACATTGCCACTGTATGTGGTAAAAGTATTATAAACAGTATACATGTGCTTCACCAAATTAACACAATCTGGATGCTCCATCATAAAGCAGCTCATAAATCATTAACCCTTTTATCCATTCAGACAAGGATTCATTATTAACTTTACTCTCCTCTTTCTTTTCCTTCATCCTGTAAGCTTCTTTTGTCATTTAGAATATATCCACATACTTTACGGCTCGTATTTTCTTAACCACTTTTTTTGTTAAATGCTTTTGTATTGAGGAAATCCCACAAGAATACGTATCCCCTGCTGAAGCCACTTTTATCCTTTACTCTTTGTCCATTTCCATCCCGTCTTTGGCTACCTTAAGCTCTTTCCTAAATTCTTTAGCTTTCAACAACCTCAAGTATTTCTGAAGCGATTTGTATGTACCATCCCCCTCCACTCCACTATCTGACTCAGACGAATCTGTATTGGAATCTAAAAATTATTTTTAATGTACTCCCTGATGATGCCATTGTCGCCTTGTTAATCAGGAATACCATTTGCACCTGATGAACCGGCTCCTCTGTGCTCTGTCTGCTCTCTGTCCACACCTGACCCTGCTGATGTAGTTCTGCAGTCTCTGTTCTCACTTGGCCTGTGCTGTCGATGCCATTCCTCCCTGTCTTACCTTCTCGTTTGTTCTCTCAGTCTGCCATCCTTGATCCCCTTGTGAGAGTGCTCCATCAGATGCCAAGCCTTTGCTGCAGTACAAATATTGTCCTTGTGTCTCAATTCTCTGTTGCTGGCTGAACCTGCAATTAAACAAGCATACTGGGGGCCGTTAACCCTATCCTGCCTAATTCCCTCTGGTGACCTGCTCCTGCCCCCGGGGAGCCTGGCTCTGCTATGGCTGCTGGGGACCCTATGCCGCCTGAGGGATACAGTCGGGATGTTTGGTCTGGGGCTTCTGGGGTGGCTATGTGTCTGGGAGCAGACATGTGTACAGTGCATACTGCCGGTACTATGGGGGATGCTGGCACTAGCCCTTCAGTGGCGTGGGGGTGGGCTTTCCCTTGCTGCTCCCCTTCTGCGTGGCATGCTGAATGGCGGTCTCTGCCCCCCCCCGTTGTGACTCCTGTCTCTGGGCCGTTGTACTCACTGTACTGATGCTCCTGTGATCCCACTGCGAAGCCTGTGCGGCCAAATGATTCAGAGCGGTGCCTGGAGTGATGTCTGCTCCTAATCCTGCGGCTATGCCTCCTTTCCCTTTGTTCCGGGCTGTAGTTGGACCGGCAAGCAGGGGAGCCCCTTCCTCCAGTAATGCTTCGAAAAGCCTTGTCTGGTCAATGTCTAGGCCGCCATCTTGGATCCCGCGAGAGTTTGGCCATTCCAAAATGGCGCCGAAGCGTTCTCTCTGTTCATTCTGCTTGCGGCTGCCATTACAATGAGGAATGCTGGGATATGGTTAGGGATCTGCTGGCCCGAAGGTGGGAGAGGTTGAATGATTGGGCTGGTGGGTGGCTCGACATCCTGGCTGGCTGCATAGGGGCGCTGGAAGTAGCAGGGTCAGGCGAGCAGGCTTGAGACCAGGGCTTGGAACATGCTGCACTCTGCTACATCCTCTGTAGCGCTGCTGGGGATGTTGATTTGTCCCTGAATCTCTTTGGGTGACCTGCTGTCCTTCTATGCTGTCTTAGCTCCATCCCGCAGTCAGTACCTGAAAGTACAAATATAACAATATGTTATCTGCCTACCCTTGCCCTGACTGCACCTTTTAACCCCTTCTAACCCCCACCCCTTTACACCTCCCCCCCATATACTCAGCCCCCCCTCCCTAGGCAGTGCTGGCCCCAGGCCCGAGAACAATAGGCCTCATATGCCTCCGTCTGATTAACTGCAACTTTTTAGAGTTTTAAAGCTTTTGTTAATGGTTGCATCAGTGTGTTCCAGTTTTGCAAACATGGACCACATTTTTCAAAATTTACGAACAGTACAATGGCTAATTTAAGGGAAGGTTGGATGAAACTGACCAAAAGTTTTGTTTTCTTTAAAACTAAGTCCGAAGTGTGGAGGTTCCCTGTCAGTTCCAGGACCCCAAAAGGTGTTCGTGCATGCGTGGCGCTCACCGCGGGGCCCAGGTAGGGTTGCCACCTTTTTGTAATTTAGTTACCGGCTGGTGGGGGGCGGGAAGAAAAAGGGGTGGGTGTGACGTCAAAAGGAGCGGGACTATGATGTAAAAAGAGGCGGGCCACGGTGCAGAGCTGTGTGACGTCGAAAAAGGCCAGGGCTATGACAAAAAGTGGCGGGCTGGCAACCCTAGGCCCAGGAGGTATGGAACCCGGTGGGCCCCCGATGGTCCAGTCTGACCCTGAGTTTAGAAATACATACAGCTTCTTCCCTTATGGTGTACCAATAATAATTTCACCATGCACACTTCTATATGGTTTCATGGATAGCAGGGTATTGAAAACATGGCCTTCCCAATGAGCATATCTAGGCATCAGTCAAGTTAGTAAATTCTGGAGCAGCATGTAAAGTAGATTTTCATAGAAATATGGTCCAGTAATCCAGTAGATAATTTCAGTATTCCAAGAACGATTTACTTGTAGGAATGGAACAAATAGAGGCCCATAAAACCTACAGCATAATGGTATCTAGGCACTATAACTTATAATATGTGGTTACCATGCTAGTTATGTCCATGCTAATTGCAGGGGCAAGGGAATGTGATAAAATCTGAATCATACAAATTTTTCATATTTGATGGCCATAACTCCAGCCTTTTATTATGGAAAGAAACCCAGCGCAGATGAGGATATCAACGGGACATCAGCCATTGACTTCTACATGAACTCAGCTGGTCTGAGTTGGAGTACTATTTTATTAGGGATGCACCGAATCCAGGATTCAGTTCGGGATTGGGACAGGATTCGGCCTTTTTCAGCAGGATTCCGATTCGGCTGAATCCTTCTGCTTGGCCGAACCGAATCCTAATTTGCATATGCAAATTAGGGGTGGGGAGGGAAATCGCGTGACTTTGTCAAAAAAAGTAAAAAATGTTTTCCCCTTCCCACCACTAATTTGCTTATGCAAATTAGGGTTCGGATTCGGTTCGGGATTCGGCCGAATCTTTTGCAAAGGATTCGGGGGTTCGGCCGAATCCAAAATATTTTTTATTCAGACTTTTAACCATTGGAGTTAATAAATCTTGAAAAATTAGATTTTTTTGTTTCTAGGAAAAGTCTGACCAGAAAAAAGCGGACTTTGATAAATAACGCCCCAAGTAAACCCCAATATGATTTTTCTGCCTCCAATAATGATTAATTATATTTTATCTGCGATCAAGTACAAGTCATTGTTTTATTGTTACAGTTAAAAAGGAAATTTAATTTTTTTTTGGAGCTTTTTGGATAACGGGTTTCCTGATAATGAATCCCATACCTCTAAAATGCACACAGTGTACTTAATTAATTGATTTAATATTTATGGAAAAAAAGATATGCTTCCTCACCTTTTGTAACGATATTGATTGTGATGTATGTAACTCCATATGTTCTATGTATATAATTCATGTGATTTAGTTGTGTAATCACATTTACTTAACAGTACTACGCAATATATTGGCGCTATATAAATACATGTTAATAATAATAATAATAATAATATGCTTACAGTACAATAACAATGTTTCATCATCAAATCACAAACCAAAAAGTATGGAAGAAATGTGCTGATGATACATACCGTATATACTCGAGTATAAGCCGATCCGAGTATAAGCCGATCCGAGTATAAGCCGAGGTACCTAATTTTACCTACGAAAACTGGGAAAACTTATTGACGCTAGTATAAGCCTAGACACAACTACAGCCCTGTCTCCCAGCAGCGCACATTCCGCCAAAGAGATCCCCCCAGCGATCAACCGGACTTCTTTGCAAAGTTGATGGTGACAGAGAATTGCCAAACGGATTACTGTGTGCATTGTCCCACTGTCCCACTACCATGTGCAGAGGGTGCTGTGTGATATTGCCATCACTGTTAATCTTTTGTATAACCAACAGAGGGTGCTGTGTGATATTGCCATCACTGTTAATCCTTCATATAACCAACAGAGGGCGCACTGTTATTCTTTCATATAACCAACAGAGGGTGCTGTGTGATATTGCAGTCACTGTTATTCTTTCATATAACCAACAGAGGGCGCTGTGTGATATTGCAGTCACTGTTATTCTTTCATATAACCAACAGAGGGCGCTGTGTGATATTGCAGTCACTGTTATTCTTTCATATAACCAACAGAGGGCGCTGTGTGATATTGCAGTCACTGTTATTCTTTCATATAACCAACAGAGGGTGCTGTGTGATATTGCCATCACTGTTATTCTTTCATATAACCAACAGAGGGCGCACTGTTATTCTTTGATATAACCAACAGATGGCACTGTGTGATATTGCAGTCACTGTTATTCTTTGATATAACCAACAGAGGGTGCACTGTTATTCTTTGATATAACCAGAAAAGGGCGCTGTGTGATATTGCAGTCACTGTTATTCTTTGATATATAGTTACATAGTTACATAGTTACATAGTTAAATTGGGTTGAAAAAAGACAAAGTCCATCAAGTTCAACCCCTCCAAATGAAAACCCAGCATCCACACACACACCCCTCCCTACTTTTAATTAAAATTCTATATACCCATACCTATACTCCATACCTATACTAACTATAGAGTTTAGTATCACAATAGCCTTTGATATTATGTCTGTCCAAAAAATCATCCAAGCCATTCTTAAAGGCATTAACTGAATCAGTCATCACAACATCACCCGGCAGTGCATTCCACAACCTCACTGTCCTGACTGTGAAGAACCCTCTACGTTGCTTCAAATGAAAGTTCTTTTCTTCTAGTCTAAAGGGGTGGCCTCATGGTACAGTGATCCACTTTATGGGTAAAAAGGTCCCCTGCCATTTGTCTATAATGTCCTCTAATGTACTTGTAAAGTGTAATCATGTCCCCTCGCAAGCGCCTTTTTTCCAGAGAAAACAACCCCAACCTTGACAGTCTACCTTCATAATTTAAGTCTTCTGTCCCTCTAACCAATTTAGTTGCACGTCTCTGCACTCTCTCCAGCTCATTTATATCCCTCTTAAGGACTGGAGTCCAAAACTGAACTGCATACTCCAGATGAGGCCTTACCAGGGACCTATAAAGAGGCATAATTATGTTTTCATCCCTTGAGTTAATGCCCTTTTTTATGCAAGACAGAACTTTATTTGCTTTAGTAGTCACAGAATGACACTGCGCAGAATTAGACAACGTGTTATCTACAAAGACCCCTAGATCCTTTTCATTTAAGGAAACTCCCAACACATTGCCATTTAGTGTATAACTTGCATTTATATTATTTTTGCCAAAGTGCATAACCTTGCATTTATCAACATTGAACCTCATTTTCCAGTTTGCTGCCCAGTTTTCCAGTTTAGACAGATCACTTTGCAAAGTGGCAGCATCCTGCATGGAACCTATAGTTCTGCACAATTTAGTATCATCTGCAAAAATAGAAACAGTACTTTCAATGCCCACCTCCAGGTCATTAATAAACAAGTTGAAAAGCAAGGGACCTAGTACAGAGCCCTGCGGTACTCCACTAACAACACTGGTCCAATTAGAAAATGTTCCATTTACCACCACTCTTTGTAGTCTATCTTTTAGCCAGTTCTCTATCCAGGTACAAATACTATTTTCCAGGCCAACATTCCTTAATTTAACCAGTAACCTTTTGTCTGGCACTGTATCAAATGCTTTAGCAAAGTCTAAGTAAATCACATCCACTGCCATCCCAGAATCGAGGTCTCTACTTACATTCTCTTCTCGTAAAAAGAAATTAAGTTAGTCTGGCAAGATCTATTACGCATAAAACCATGCTGGCACAAACTCATAGTATTATGATTTGCTATGAAGTCCAGTATCTTATCCTTTATTAACCCTTCAAAAAGCTTTCCTACCACTGACGTCAGACTAACTGGCCTATAGTTTTGAGGCTGAGAACGGGATCCTTTTTTGAATAGAGGCACCACATTAGCAATTCGCCAGTCTCTCGGCACTATGCCAGATCTCAATGAATCCTGAAAAATTAAGTAAAGAGGTTTGGCAATCACAGAGCTAAGCTCGCTAATTACCCTGGGATGAATACCATCTGGCCCTGGACCTTTGTTAATCTTAACATGTTCAAGTCTCTTTTGAATTTCTTCATGTGTGAACCATGCATCATTAGTTGTATTACTAGAATTGGGAGTGTTAAGAAGGAAACCACTTACTGGTTCCTCATTTGTGTAGACAGATGAAAAATACGAGTTCAGAATCTGCGCTTTTATTTTGTTTTCATCAACCAGCTGACCCCCCTCTGATAGTAAGGGTCCCACCCCTTCCTGCTTCATTTCTTTACTATTAACATATTTAAAAAATAATTTTGGATTTTTTTTACTGCTTGCTGCAATATCCTTTTCTATAGCAATTTTAGCTTGCCTTATAGCTTCTTTGCATGATTTATTGGCCTCCTTGTACCTTATAAATGTTTCGGCTGTACCAGCTAACTTGAAAGCCTTAAAAGCACGTCTTAAAACCAATATAACCAACAGATGGCGCTGTGTGATATTGCAGGCACTGTTATTCTTTGATATAACCAACAGAGGGCGCACTGTTATTCTTTGATATAACCAACAGAGGGCGCTGTGTGATATTGCAGTCACTGTTATTCTTTGATATAACCAACAGAGGGTGCACTGTTATTCTTTCATATAACCAACAGATGGTATTGTGGGATATTGCAGTCTCTCCCCAAGTGAACTGTTGGTATAGGAATGATTAAAAGTGACTGCAATCTCAGCTACTGCCCGCTGACCCGATTATAAGCCGAGGTAGACTTTTTCAGCACATTTTGGATGCTGAAAAACTCGGCTTATACTCGGGTATATACGGTACATTTAATATGTTTTCAAGCTCTGCGGCTTTATGTCTTCAAGAGCAGTCCCAAGGTGTCAAAACAAAAAGGTGTCCAAATTGGTGTATTTATGCCAAAGAAGCCCTGTCCTGGGGGTACAGGAATCTGTGTGTGTGTGTGTGTGTGTGTGTATATATATATATATCAATGGACATTGATTACAGGTAATGCTAGAATGCACATATAAAATAAAATAAGTTAGGGACCGCCATTCGGGGTTTACCTTGACGTGGTATGGTGGCTTATCAATTTTATGATCATAACTTTGTAACAAAATAACCCCTATTTGGGTACATATGCAATAGCATTTATTATACTTATATATATATACTTAAAAGCCTTTAGAGTGCTCCCACAACCCCCCTGTTTTGATATTGTATATTTAGCCGGAAGCTGTGGCATAGCTTCAGTGGTTGTAGCACCCCATACCCCCCCTTTAAACTAGTGGTGATCCTATGCTTTTAAAATTGGGCGTTTGTTTTGGGAATATCTCTTCTTAAAAAGCCTGATTGCTGGCTGGGGAGGATTTAGCCCTCAGTGAAAAAACAGCGTTCAATGGACATTGATTACAGGTAATGCTAGAATGCACATATAAAATAAAATAAGTTAGGGACCGCCATTCGGGGTTTACCTTGACGTGGTATGGTGGCTTATCAATTTTATGATCATAACTTTGTAACAAAATAACCCCTATTTGGGTACATATGCAATAGCATTTATTATACTTATATATATATACTTTAAAGCCTTTAGAGTGCTCCCACAACCCCCCCTGTTTTGATATTGTATATTTAGCTTTAGTGGTTGTAGCACCCCATACCCCCCCTTTAAACTAGTGGTGATCCTATGCTTTTAAAATTGGGCGTTTGTTTTGGGAATATCTCTCCTTTAAAAGCCTGATTGCTGGCTGGGGAGGATTTAGCCCTCAGTGAAAAAACAGCGTTCAATGGACATTGATTACAGGTAATGCTAGAATGCACATATAAAATAAAATAAGTTAGGGACCGCCATTCGGGGTTTACCTTGACGTGGTATGGTGGCTTATCAATTTTATGATCATAACTTTGTAACAAAATAACCCCTATTTGGGTACATATGCAATAGCATTTATTATACTTATATATATATACTTTAAAGCCTTTAGAGTGCTCCCACAACCCCCCCTGTTTTGATATTGTATATTTAGCTTCAGTGGTTGTAGCACCCCATACCCCCCTTTAAACTAGTGGTGATCCTATGCTTTTAAAATTGTTTGTTTTGGGAATATCTCTCCTTTAAAAGCCTGATTGCTGGCTGGGGAGAATTTAGCCCTCAGTGAAAAAACAGCGTTGAATGGACATTGATTACAGGTAATGCTAGAATGCACATATTTGGGTACATATGCAATAGCATTTATTATACTTATATATATATACTTTAAAGCCTTTAGAGTGCTCCCACAACCCCCCTGTTTTGATATTGTATATATATATTTATATATATTCTTTTGTTTCAATATATATATATATATATATATATATATATATATATATATATATATATATATATATATATATTTAACTACATACCGGTGCACTCAAAAATCCTCAGGTGATAATACAGAAATTCAAAAAAGAACCGCACTCTCAGGACTTACTCAAAATGTAGAAAATAGTATAAGTTTATTTCAACGTTTCGGCTCAAAACTCAAGCCATCATCAGGAAGTGAAAAATACAAACAAACCCCCCTTATGAGTGCTCAATCTGGCGCAGTAACGGAACTAGGTGGGGGCGGGCCCTGGTGCGGGCCGTGCAGCCGGGCCCGCCCCCACCCTCGTCCGTGTGAGTTTTCTCTCGCGCTGCAGCCGACTCCAGCTGGCTGCAGTGTGCGCGATCTGCCGGGGGGGCCCTGGCCCAGTTGCACCCCCTGCTCCCCCGATAGTTACGCCCCGATATGGCGACAAAATTACTCTGTGACGTCACCATATGGTGTGTATACTATTGCAAACATGTCAGTGACGTGTCCTATTGCCAGGACATGCAGATGTAAACATGTGCTTTAGCCAATACATAACAGAGTAGCCACATCATTTAAGCTACAATATGCAATCTTTGGAACGACCAATACCCCTTGTGTAAAGCCGTGAACACCCAGTGTACAGTGTTTTTAAAAAAATTGACATTAGGCATCAATGCGGCATTATCGCACATTATAAATCAATATTCCGGTATTCACAGTACTGCCTACCCTACTAGAGTATGCATCAAAGTAAGAACGGCCAAATGCTTACTTATTTTGTCGCCCTGAGCAGCGTCGCACATCCCCACACTGAGTGCAATCACTCACTCACTGGATCTCTACAATGCCCATCAACGTTTGGAGCCTCTGTAAGTCATTCCCTGTAACCGGTCATCCTCCGTACTGGCCACGCCTCCTTCTGCACCTTCAAACGAATCGCTCAATGAGCCGGCCAACATATACTGCGCTCCAAAACCCTCTACTTGGAAAATTAAAACCCTCTACTTGGAAAATTATTCGGGTCCGCAGTTCCCCACTCTGACTCTGTCCTTCAGGTCATGCAGTATGGGACACCGTCAGGCATCCAACACATCAGTCCCCTTGGACTCAGTCATTTATGTGGATCTTTCTATCACCATACCTTGTCTGTAGGTCCATAGGTGCAAGGAGAGTATAAGGCACAATCTGGGTATTCTTATATTCAAATACTGGGGTATATCGGCTCAGCATATTGGCAATCACCTTGAACCTTCACTGCCAATGAGAGTGCTGCTTCATGGGGCGTGTTATTGCCACGGGCCTGCCTACAACGTTGAAATAAACTTATACTATTTTCTACATTTTGAGTAAGTCCTGAGAGTGCGGTTCTTTTTTGAATTTATATATATATATATATATATATATATATATATATATATATATATATATATATATATATATATATATATATATATATAACAAACAAGGGAAAGTTGTGCTCACCACTATTTTTTTAAAAACATTAGGCGGGGGTGCAATGAGGGTGTGACCACAAAATACATATAGTCAACTACAAGAGGTCCTCTGCACTCAACCCATTATCAATATATTTAAGACAGAGACATTTTGTGCATACTGCTACTAAAAAATGCCTTACCCTTTAAACAACACAGGGATTGTTTGTCCATATATTGCAATATATTTAAGCTGGCCAACTACGTCAAAGTCATCCCATATCTGGCCAGTCCTATGCTTAATTTTCATCTGATTCATTAAGAATTCAATTGCTTAATTATACATTTTACAAAGGGACTAAGTTTTACCTGCAACTTACTAGCTGCTTTCAAAGTAAAACTCCCAAAAAAAGGGCAGCCAAGTTTGGGAGTTTTACTTTGAAAGCAGCTAATAAGTTGCAGGTAAAACTTAGTCCCTTTGTAAAATGTATAATTAAGCAATTGAATTCTTAATGAATCAGATGAAAATTAAGCATAGGACTGGCCAGATATGGGATGACTTTGACGTAGTTGGCCAGCTTAAATATATTGCAATATATGGACAAACAATCCATGTGTTGTTTAAAGGGTAAGGCATTTTTTAGTAGCAGTATGCACAAAATGTCTCTGTCTTAAATATATTGATAATGGGTTGAGTGCAGAGGACCTCTTGTAGTTGACTATATATATATATATATATATATATATATATATATATATAGATGCAATCAGAAGCACTCACGGTTGCAGTGATCAAAGTATCTCTTTTATTGGAGTGTCACAAACTACCCCACATCAACGCGTTTCGGTTCTCTCAGAACCGTCGTCAGGATGCACCCAGTGGTCATCACATGATGTATAAATACAAACATCCACCAATCAGTGTGAAGCATCAATTAAATATTCATGTCAGTGAACCAACATATCATTAAAATGTTAATCACAGTTCCAATACCCATTGAAAACATATAAATAAGTGATAAAATCGTATAAAAACTGTAACAACGTGTTCCTAGAATTGTCATAATAGCGTGAGGTATAGTGTCCCCACTAAACATTGTGCATGCAAGTATATGTGATAAAACCTTTTTATATAGTTATAAATTTTTAAAAACATAGTAAACTGGGTTGTCATAGATGCCTCAAAGGAATAACCACTAAATTGGTTCAAAATTTCTCAAAAGGTGACCACTTAGAAAAACAATGATGCCGGTAAAAACTTTGTTACCGGCAAAGCTGCATATACATCCCAGCCAACCTACAGATATTCGTTCACCTTGAGGTGTAGATCATCTCAAAAAATTTTTTTTGAGATGATCTACACCTCAAGGTGAACGAATATCTGTAGGTTGGCTGGGATGTATATGCAGCTTTGCCGGTAACAAAGTTTTTACCGGCATCATTGTTTTTCTAAGTGGTCACCTTTTGAGAAATTTTGAACCAATTTAGTGGTTATTCCTTTGAGGCATCTATGACAACCCAGTTTACTATGTTTTTAAAAATTTATAACTATATAAAAAGGTTTTATCACATATACTTGCATGCACAATGTTTAGTGGGGACACTATACCTCACGCTATTATGACAATTCTAGGAACACGTTGTTACAGTTTTTATACGATTTTATCACTTATTTATATGTTTTCAATGGGTATTGGAACTGTGATTAACATTTTAATGATATGTTGGTTCACTGACATGAATATTTAATTGATGCTTCACACTGATTGGTGGATGTTTGTATTTATACATCATGTGATGACCACTGGGTGCATCCTGACGACGGTTCTGAGAGAACCGAAACGCGTTGATGTGGGGTAGTTTGTGACACTCCAATAAAAGAGATACTTTGATCACTGCAACCGTGAGTGCTTCTGATTGCATCTATTTGTTCTCCTTTGAGGAGCACCCGGGACTTGATTTATTGAGGGTGAGTGCCGGTGAAGCATTTGATTATATATATATATATATATATATATATATATTGAAAGATAAACAGCACATGTGTGATACCAAATAGATTAGGATTACTACAGTACACACAGTATTATTCCTTACCTTAACTTTGTGCCTTGCATTGAACTCCAGTACTTTATTTTGTGTATAGTCCATGTGGGAATACTTAGCTGCTTTTCCAGTTACCCATGGGTGTTGCAAAGCTTGATTTTTTAACCTGTTTGAAGAACACAGAAGAGAGCCATGTGCTAATAACCACTTTTTTTTCAATTTCTGTCAATCGCAACAGGTGATTGTACCCCTCATTTTATAATGTGCTGGTGGAAGCAGTATTTTTTCAAGGATAGAATATGATTAACTGAAGCAATAGACCAGTGGTTAGGCAAAGGGGATATCAATGCACCTGGGAAGCACATATATGTGTATAGGGGTTGGTGGTAGGTAAGAACCCAGTACATACCGTATATACTCGAGTATAAGCCGAGTTTTTCTGCATCCAAAATGTGCTGAAAAAGTCTACCTCCACTTATACTCGAGTCAGTGGGCAATAACTGAGATTGCAGTCACTTTTAATCATTCCTATACCAACAGTTCGCTTGGGGAGAGACTGCAATATAACACAGCGCCCTCTGTTGGTTATATGAAAGAATAACGGTGCGCCCTTTGTTGGTTATATGAAAGAATAATAGTGACTGCAATATCACACAGCGCCATCTGTTGGTTATATGAAAGAATAACAGTGACTGCAATATCACACAGCACCCTCTGTTGGTTATATGAAAGAATAACAGTGCACCCTCTGTTGGTTATATGAAAGAATAACAGTGACTGCAATATCACACAGCGCCATCTGTTGGTTATATAAAAGAATAACAGTGCCCCCTCTGTTGGTTATATAAAAGATTAACAGTGACTGCAATATCACACAGCGCCCTCTGTTGGTTATATGAAAGATTAACAGTGACTGCAATATCACTCAGCGCCCTCTGTTGGTTATATGAAAGAATAACATTGACTGCAATATCACACAGTGCCCTCTGTTGGTTATATGAAAGAATAACAGTGACTGCAATATCACACAGCTCACTCTGTTGGTTATATGAAGGATTAACAGTGATGGCAATATCACACAGCGCCCTCTGTTGGTTATACGAAAGATTAACATTGATGGCAATATCACACAGCACCCTCTGCACATGGTAGTGGGACAGTGGGAGAATGCACACAGTAATGCATTTGGCAATTCTCTGTCACCATCAACTTTGCAAAAAAGTCCAGGTGATCGCTGGGGGCGTCGCTTTGGCGGAATGTGCGCTGCTGGGAGACAGGGCTGTAGTTGTGTCTAGGCTTATACTCGAGTCAATACGTTTTCCCAGTTTTCGTAGGTAAAATTAGGTACCTCGGCTTATACTCGCGACGGCTTATACTCGAGTATTTATGTACTTCCTGGGTTCCTTGAGATCCCCTTTGCATTGGTCTAGTGCGGGAGTGCCCATACTTTACTAATGTGAGGTCTACTTTTAGTGATGTTGTCCCATCACAATCTACATACATAAAAGCATTGTTAGCATTCGGGTCCATGGAAAATATTACTTAAATATTATATTGATTTATGAGAGCATTTATAGTGCTATATTTAATAAACAACTATTTCTTATGTAACATTAACAGAATAAATATTTGAAATAAAGCATGAAACAGGAGGGTGATTTAGGCAAGCTGTTTGTTGAAAGCTACTGATCACCAGCTAAAGGTCTACTGCTAGATCCCGATCTACCTTTTGGGCACCCCTGGTTTAGTGCTACATTTTATCATATTTAATGATAATTTGAAATAGTTCTGTTTGGTTATTACTTTTGGCTTTAGGGGTGGGTAGAACAAGTAAATGGTATATGGTTTATTTGTTGACTGATGCTTGATATGTCTACCTGCTTGTAGTATGTGTGGCGGAATCATTGATTCTTCCTGTACCCAGGTACACAGGTATTTTTTATACATTTGGATTAACATTCCACTGATCATTTTTTTAAATTATATTTTAAATGATGTTACTAATACATACCAATGATATGAATACTCCAAAGTGTAATTCGTCCAATATTGGGAAATGCTAGAGAATCATATAACAATAAATACACAAAACTTTATGCTAGTTTTAGATTTTTTACACCATCCTATGCCAAAATGTTTCTGTATCATAACATAAAAGGTGAAGTAGGACGTTTTACACTGAAATTATTAATGTAAGCAAAATATATTTAACATGAAAAAAAAAGTTGTTTTGGCACATTGTTACACTTTCAGATAGTACCCTATGTTCATTAAAGTGTTGTGTAGAACAACAATAATGAACAATTTAAAGCCAAAATGAACAAAAGCACAGTGGTTACAAAACATGCCATTAATCTTCCTTGCACTGATTTTACTTTACCTTTTTTGAATACCTCAAGTTATGGTTTCTAGATATAATTTAACATTCCCTGAAATACAGACCATTACATTGAAACACATTCAGGACATTTTCTAGTGTTACTGTCCCTTTAAAATATAGGTAACAGTATATAAACTAGTCTATGTTTCAGATTTTTATTTAACTTTTATTTTTTTGCCTTGCAAGAATGATCACTAATCAATTTTAATAATTTGGGAAGGCACATTTATCGAAGGTCGAATTTCAATTTGTTTGAATTTTTTTTTTAACTCTAATGAATCTGAAATACTCGAAATTCGATTGGATAGTTATTTCATAAAAAAATGGAATATCTAAAACTCGAATGGATGTTACAGATCCAAAAATTCGAATCCAATTTGACTAAACTCGAATCGAGTTTTTTCTCTGAAAAAAACACGAATGTCAGGAAGGCTAGTAACATATTCAAATTGGTCACTGGACCTCTCCCATTGACTTATACATGAAGTTGGCAGGTTTTAGGTGGACAAATTTGAATTTTTAAAGGTGCAAGGTTTAATAGAACTCAAAATTAAAATTCGAAATTATAATTGAATCGAGTTTGGATTATTCACAATTTGAATTTGAGAGTTTTGACCATAACATTTTTTTTCAATTCAATTAACATTTTCAATTCGACCCTTAATAAATCTGGCCCTTAGTTATTGGATTATATAGAATAGTGTACGTTGTAATAAAGTTGAATATTTACTTACCAAGTCCTTAGCATTTAGGGAGATTTCATCCCAACAGGGATACACAAAAATCAAAGTCACAATTTAGGATTTTGCTGTATATGTATTGATATCCCTTTGGATCAAAAAATGGTTCAAATCCACATAATCTAGTAAAAACAAGAGGATACATTTAAAATAGCATTTTATGCATATTACCTAACCAATGAATATGGCTAACAAACACACACACGCATTCCTATAGATTCCTATTGTATGGCTAATATTGTGTGACTTCAGCACAGTTCTCTACAATGCATTTTTTATAAGCCCATTCTATCTTTCAGGAGTCTTACATACAAGAATTTTGTCATGTGGTACCCTCCGGTGGTTTTTATAAATTCCACCACAAAAGTCTAAACTATATAATCTTCTGCAAGTGTTCATGCACACCACAGACAGCGAAAATAGCTTAAAGGGGACCTGTCACACGAAAAAATAATTCATATCATGTTAGTTGAGCAAAATAAACTTTACTTACATTATATTTGTTATTTAAATTTTGTTTCCTTCAGTCTTGGAATTACAAAATTACAAAATCACAGCAAACAGACAGGAGCCATTTTGGTAACACTGTTATTAAGACAAATTGTGTATCACCCTCAAAATCTGGTGTATGCACCAGAATAGTGCCCATGAGCACCTTACACAATTATAGAGCCTGAGAAGGGAAGGAGAAATGTGAGGAGTGCAGTAGCATGTAAGAAATGCTTAATGGGAAGTGGCATAGAGGCAGGGCAGATAATATTTGATTGACAGCTCAGATATTTAAATGCCTTTATAACAGGTATGGATGTTTTCATGAAAAAATAATTTGGGTTTCATGTTTAATTTTCAAAGGACTTACATTATGCAGCTTTTTTATATCTAGGTGACAGGTCTGCTTCTACAATGAACTGCTACATAAAAGAAAATTACAAAATGTATGTAATAACTCCAACTGACCAAATATCCACTTGTGGCCCGTAAGGTGAGCCAGAAAAATTTCTGGTGCTGAAAACAAGGCATTAAATAATATGTTAAATATGACAGAATTTTAATTACTTGTACAACAATGCATTGTAAATGATTATCAGATTGCTATTAAGGGACCTTACACAGTGGCATTTATAAGTATGTTTTTTAGAAGGTTTTTGTACATTCACCCACATGGCAAACTAGGAGTTGGCTGACCCTATTCTTCTGTATGGAAACTGTGCCAACAGCAGTGCACTCAAATGCTGATGAAATTGAACATGTATGATCTCTGTTTAAGTGCTCTTCTGTTCATACAGTCATCATAATGAAGACTTGGGTCAATAAACTGCATTCCCTTATATTGAACTAATGCCACTGCATGGGAAAGCTAGCTAGCTTGCTAAATTTAATTGTAACCCTATGTTTTGCCCAGTAGATGACAAAGGTTAAACGCTTACCTTACAGGTTTTTTATGTGTCTATAGACAAGAGGGATTAATCAAATGTGGATGAATGCAGCAAACATGTTGAAACCAAATTTCCAGCATTCAGCCTGCACAGAATGTAGGAATGTGATATGGTTAAGGTTCTTTACAATATAGAAAGGCCACTTAAAGTTTAATTTCACAGGGTTTCACAGGGCTAGTCCGTTCACAGTTGGTAGAGGAGGTTGTTTCCCTTTGGCTAGAGTTCCCTGTGGTCTTGTATCTTTTGATCCCACCTACTGCATGGTAGGTGGGATCAGGGGTGGATTGTACTCAGAGCCTGAGGTGTAAGTAGGCCTCAGTAGTAGTACATAGCAACTATTCTGGCATCGGTCAACTATGATGTCCAATTTTGCATTTTTATATCTGGTACACACTTTTGGAAGTAACAAAGTGAGGCAGGCATGGAGAGGCAATAGCTTGGAGGAGGATATGTTCTCTTTTAATTATAGATTAAATTAGATCTTAACAATGTGTGTATGTAGAGTTATATGGCATGCACCACTTCCTCAATAATTGTAATGCTATAGACTAAGTAGAAGAGGTGTGTGCTCGGACTATGTGGGAGAAACTAAACAACCTTTACACAAACGTATGGCTCAGCACAAAAGAGACAGCTGTTCTCATCAGGACTCTGGTCAGCTATGTACCTAAATCTAAAGGAAAAGGGACACACATTTGCCACATACAATGCTGTTTTAGCACCTCTCCCTAGATGGTTTAATTACACCTCACAGCTCCAATCAACATCTTACCTCCATGAGGTCTCTGACCCCATGCTGGTTTTACTAAAAAGATTATGCTGATTGGAGTAAGAATCCAGGGTATTTAACCACACATATTTTTGTACAGGTTATTCTGAATTGAGAAAGCCAGTCCCACCACTAGCAAAACATCTTCAAGAAAAAGGAAAATAAAGCAAGTCCAGTTGATTTGACATATTATTATATATATACCATGACATGGATGAATGAGAACCTTCACAGACATATATATTACATATCATTAAAGTAAATCAGCATAGTGCAATTTATGAATAATACATTAAACAAAGCAGTGAAATTGGAGTTTTTGTAATCAAGTATTTGGAGTACTTAATTAGTCTTCCTATTCAAAGGTGTGTGCTGGAAAGAATGCACCTCTGGTGCTGCAAAGATATCAAAATAGCTTTACGCAATTAACTTTCCAAGTGAAATCTCACGAGGTAAGTACACACATAACTGACTATAAAACATGAAGTATTTTTGCTACTGTAGCTAAATAATAAATATGCAACTCACCACAGTATCCTGGAGTGCCACATATGGTCTTCATGGCCACCTGGTCATCACTAATTTTGGACAGTCCGAAGTCCACTTTCAAATGTTGATTTTTTGAGAATTAATAGTATGGAAAAGAAACAATATTCAGTGTATAAAGTGTCATTATAAATTCTTAGCATTACTTCTGTCTTGCATTTTATCTACTTATAGGATAAACTAAGGGCACGACTTATTAAAATGTGAAATAAGAGTTCACCACAGAAAAACTTGCCAATTTTCTATTCATTCCTATGAGTTTTTAGAATAGTATTTATTGATGGGCAAACATTAGAGTTTACCATTTGATAAATACACTTCTAAAAATAAGAATGAATAGAAAGTGGGTGATTTTTTTCTGCCGTGAGTTCTAATCTAACAAGACAAAACTGTCCCTATGATTTTCAGCAGTGGACTAACATTTGCTTGGATACCATGTAATTCTCCCACACTTGATTAAATACCTTTCCATAAATCATTAGAATAACCGCCTATAAATCATTTAAAATGTTGGAAAATAAGGGAAAAAAGCATTTTCACTCAGTTACCCTGGATTGGCACCTGTGTTTTACATGTGGCAATTCTAATAGATCAGGAGGAGAAGTTATTTTGGGGTGCTTTGTCTCCCGCCTGTGTTTGCAATTATAATAGTGATTTACCTTTTGAGCACAGTTTTACCTTTTGAGCACAGAGTTATTTGTAAATTGAAATAATTGTGCTCTACTCCATCTTAACCCATTTTTATACAAGTCACTTCCTTGTTGGCCCTTCTACTGTTGACTGTCTTTACTTGCCGCAGCTATGATTGTTAATCAGAAATACCCAGAGTTCCTTCTCTATCAAGGATTTGCATATTTTTACATTCCAAGCACACCCCCTTAAATTTCTAAACATTGAACCTTATCTGACACTTAGCTGCCCAAATTGCCAGTTTCCAGATTTTCCAGGTCACTCTTAAGGGCAATTTCACACTAAGAGCTTTGTCATCTGTGTTAAAAATTCCCTAAAACTGGAAACAAATCTCAATGAAAATGCCTTGCCATACACTAACCCTGTAATCGCCTCAAGTAAATTACATTACAATACCTTTGCTTGTATATCACAAATCCACAAATGCCAATTTTGATAAACAGATTTGTGATGCCCTTATACAAGTCAGAAATACTGTATTCTGTAATGGGTAAAGCTGCGTTAATATTGTTCCCCTGTTTTAAAATAAAAAAGTTGCAGGCTGAGTGATTTTAAACAGGTCATGGTTCAAAGTATATTCCAGCATAGTTTACAACAGTGGATATATTATTTTCTATGATACTTAAGTTGCCATGATTCAGGTGGCCTTACATTTAGCACTATTTATAACTGATAAACTAATTACTGTTTATAAGCATACATTTTACAGGATATTCATGACTTGCGTATTAAGTATTAAATACAGTCTATAAAGTTGATAAGAGTTTTCATAGATATATTTATGTGCACTTAATACTGGGTGCATGCTGGTTTTTTAGAATAAATACAAATTATATTTTTGAGAATGCAGAATGAGCCTGGAGCAATGGTAACCTTGCCAATAGGGTTGCCACCTCTTGCTGTAGCTTAACTCTGGGTGGGGGGCGGGTTGATGATGCAGAGAGACATATTGGTGATGTAGCAGGGGTTTTGCCGTTGTAGGGGTAGTGCTATGACGTGGTGATCGAAGATTGGCCACCATGTCAGTCCTAATTTGGAAAACTTGGCAGGTCGTATTGACCCAGGCAGCCCTTCCCAAAACTGGGCTGTCTGGGCCAAACCTGGACAGGTGGCAAGCCTACCTGCCAAACATTTTCCTTAATAACTGATAGTAGTGGCTAGCTGCTGCCGACAAAATTGTGCCATAGCACTGAGCCTTTCTTACCAATTTTTAAAAGGGAGTCAGGAGTAATGTCTGCATAGAGACATATGGTTTGAGATCTCGTTGAACAACTCCATTTCCATGTAGATACTAAAAATGTTCAAAGAATTTTTTTTTCATTCCTAATCCAAAAAAATCTGCAAAATAGAGAACAATAGTTTCCTAAAAAATACAAAAGCCAGATAGAATATAGATTATGCCCCACAATTCTGCATAGTGACAGGACTTTGTGTTTAACCATTATTGGCTACCTCTTTACATCCCCATCTTATCACAAGCCTGGCAACAATGGCCCCTCAAATGTTGATGAAGATGACCTGTCTCCCACATTGTGTTTAGAAAAACAGTAGAAATTCTGGGAAGGAAAGTTTGCTTCTATAATGTACAGTATATTGTATGGACTATTTTCACCTGCCAGGGATTTAAAACACAACCAAGGTGGCAGCTGATCCCAACAGAAATTGCACATCATCTATTTTGTTAAATTCAGTGGCTCCCATACCCACAACCCTAGCAGCAGCTGCTGGTTGGACTGTGCCTTTATGTTGTCCCTGTGTTTAATAGTGTACTCCATAGCAGGTTGGACTGTGCCTTTATGTTGTCCCTGTGTTTAATAGTGCACCCCATAGCATCTTGTCAGTATATACCCTATTATTATCATCAATCAGCTTGTGTCAGCATTATTTGTTTCATTATAAAAACATAGGCTTTCGGGTAGAGGTCCCATTAAACTGTAACAAAAATGGTAACACGCATTAGATACTGGTGGTGTCTTGGAATCCACTCTACTGGCATAAACACTAGAGCCCAGAAAGAATTATGGAGAATTTGGGATTTTGTCAAACACTACTGTTTTTTTTTTTTTTTTTGGCAGCATACAGCTTTTTGGTTCCCTTTTCTTCACATTTAAATACTGTAGAGGTAGACAAACATAAACATAGATCAAATGTCTTTTATAATGTAAAAATATTAAGTTAATGTAATATAAAGTTCAAGTTTCATCTTCATTAGGCTTATTCTGGAAAGGCTTTTAAGTTTACTATATAATGAACTGTTATTTATTAAGGCACAAACATTTTCACTGTACATTAAAAACAGAACTAAAAATGTAAATTCATTAAACAGCGCACTCATTCCATGCAGAGCTGGGTAAGTTCTTACCATAAAGCAAAAAGTTTTGTTAGCCCAGCTCCTTAGTGATTACCTTTTCCTTTTAAAAGGGTACACGCACCATCATGTATTCATACCTTCACATGCTTTGCATTCTGGATCCAAGGAATTCGCAGCACTCCCAATAGTAATATAAAACCACCTTTATTTTCACATATGGCACAGTAACGTTTTGGACCTTACTGGTCCTTTTTGAAGCTGACAAAGTATAATCAAGTTATCCACAGCTTCCTTATATACACTAAATTACATAGCCCTCTAGTGGTTAACACATTATATTAAAAAATACATACGCCAGGGTTACACCAGAATACTGCATACATCATAATAAGTCTCTTTTTATATAAAGGGGAGCTAACTTAGCTTTCCATCTCCACTTGCATTTGTTGATTCTTGACCACTGGGAAATAAAAATACAAACAAAGGCAATAATTAAAAACATGCCATAACTATATCAAATAATTTAGTTCATACTCCTTGTTTAAACCTCCAGGTATCAAAGTTCCCAACAATCTAATCCATCCTGCTTCACATTTAAGTAGCTGTTTAACTCTATCACCCCCTCTTCTTAATCTAGGGATCTGCTGCAGTACTTGAAATCTCAGTTGCGCTACTGTATGACCTGTATCTACAAAGTGACATGCTACTGGATTTTGCCTCACATTCCTTTTAATGTCAGACTTGTGTTCCCCAATTCTATCCTTTACCTGCCTCATTGTCTGGCCTATATACATAAACCCACACAAGCATTTTATAGCCTATACAGCATAAGTTGACAAACATGTATGATAACCTTTTTAATTTTAATTGCATTACCCATTTGGGGAGGGTATATTATATCCCCTTTTACACAGCTGTTACAGTGCCTACATGACAAATGGGGAGGTGCCAGTCTTAATATTATATAATGTGCCCTGACTAATCTACAGTATCTCTCAATGACTGGGCTCTCTTGAAAGACAGCAAAGGTTTTTTTTGAAATACAGTCACATTAGGACATACTACTTTTAAAATACCTCAATGTCTCTTTACTATATCACCAATCTGCTTAGATAGAATATTGTATTTGCTAGTAAAAGTCACTCTTTCACCTATTTTTGGTTGAACAATTTTTTTAGTATTAGATATTACTTACCCTTTATATTTCTCCAAGACCCTCCTAGGGTACCCTCTATGCACCAATGTATCCTCCATTTCATCCAGTCTACTTGTTAGATTTTCACTCTCTGACACAATCCTTTTAACCCTTGAGAACTGTGACTTACATTAGGTATTGATCTTATTATATGAGCTGGATGATATGAAGAATATAATAACAGAGGGTTTTAATCCGCAGGTTTTACACACAGATCGGTTACAAATCTTCCTCCCTTCTTGTATACCATCACATCAAGAAAATTAATTTTAAACAAGTGAACATGTAATGTAAAGTTAAGAGCTGGCAAATATCCATTCAATTTGTTGAAAAAAGCAACAAGGGTCGAATGTGGTCCCTCCATACTATAAAAATATTGTCTATGTAGCAAAACCATGATCTACAATATTGCTTACATTTATGATTTCTATACACAAAACTTTCCTCAAAATTATTCACAAAATTTTTTGCATACATAGAGGCCACATTCGTCCCCATTGCCGTTCCATACTGTTGTTCTTACCATAAGCTAAGGCAGCACTTAACTAGTTGAATATAGTCACCAATATGTAATTTAATTGCTGCTAGTGATATATACATTTGGCCTAAATTTATTTGGGGGGATATATACACTGGGGCAGAATTGGGTATTTAATAAAATGGATGGGGATTATATACATCTGTGCAGAAAAGTAGAGATTCCAAAAACTGACCAATAATAAGGCTATACACACACTATATATATATGTAGCATGGACCAGGAGTAGGCGAAAGAAGAGGTACATGGCTTGTGACCGTTTATTGTTGTGCCCTAGGCACGTGCCTCTTCTGCCTACCCCTGGTTCCAGTGCTGTTGATATGGTTTGTACTTGATGGTTTTATCTTATTCAGCAGTCGAAGGATACCTCTAAATGTTTTGGATAGGGATACAGGAAGGGATTGAAGAAGCCATAGTGATGCTTTTGGGTGGCGCCAACCTTGCTTAAGGTGGGGGCATAGTGCCAAGTGTATTTACGGCAAACTAGCTGACCGGTGAAGAATGTACTTCTGGTGGGCATTGGTCTCACAAGGAAAAGGTAACCGATTCCCGGTTCTTACTTGCCCACCTGACCCCTCCCGTTGGGTGGCCGGTGTGGCAGGTAGCTTGGTTTGCATGGAGTGAGTAATGGCACCAAGCATTCCATAGTAGTTACTAAAGATATTCAGTTATATACATTTATGTTTATGATATTAAAATTGTACTTTATTGATATTTGTAAAATTAAATTTGCTATTAAAGCTGTGACCTTTTCATTCCCAAGACTGGTGTATTTTTATTAATGTGGGGGTAACAACCAACATAGTGGGGTAAAGAAGGGGTGATTCAATAGCCAGAGAAGATGTAGTTGTGTGCATTCCCCACCCAACTGTTGATGATGCCAAGTCATAGCTCATTATGCATTTAATATAAAATGGGATCCTGTAGGGCAAATTGACCTCACTGTGAACAGCAATTTACCCACTGTTTGTTTTGTACTTAAATTATGGCAAGCAAGAGTCAAATTACCTGTATTTCTTCCTAAAGCCTATTGATTACGAGGCATTATATAAAAGAGGGCTGCACATGTAAATAGACATTGACAGTGCACTGGCTCCTAACAAATAATACTTTTATTTTCTTACAGTGCAATATGAATGCTTATTCTGTGTGGATTAGTGTGGACTAATTATAGTTCTAATTTTGTTGCAAAATTGTTCCTGACTTAAAATAATAACAACATTCCAGCTACTGTTTGCATTTTTCATAAGACATTCTAAATATAAAATCATACTTACTTGCCGTACTTACATAATGCATTCGACTACCAATTTTCCATCTTGGTTAAATGCAGCTCAGGTAAAGGACTTATACTCTTCTATACATGTTTTCCGTATTCACTGCAGGAATAATATTCTTCTTTCGATACAGATATTCAAGAGAGAAAATGCCTCTTGAAAATAATTGCAATTTGTTTTAATTTCATCTCTTGTTAATCTTGTAAAATCCAATTGATTTGTTTCAATTTCACTTGTCACAGTTATCCCAGTGATACTGTCTTTTTCTTTTTTGCTGCCTTGTGTACCAGATCAGTTCCATCCCATCACACACCCACCTCTGCTCCCTCCCTCTACCACTGATTAGGAGATTGAATTTATAAACTCTAGCTCCCTCCAGTGTATCTAACTTTGTATCTAGTGTATCTGTGTATCTAGTGTATCTAACTGGCGAGCTGTGTGTTGTCATCTGTTTCCCCTGTAGCAGCAATCCCCTATTCATTCAGCATCTGACCTCAGCACTCTAATTTGTTTAAGCACATTGCAGGTATGGGACCTGCTATCCAGAATGCTCGGGATCTGGTTTTCTGGATAAGGGATTTCCTTACTTTCTCTAAATTATGGGTTGGCCGTCTCCCATTGACTCAATTTTATTTAAATAATCCAAATTTTTAAATATTATTTCCTTTTTCTCTATAATAATAAAACAGTACTTTGTAGTTTATCCAAATGAAGATAAAATTAATCCATATTGGAAATAAAACCAGCCTGATTATTTATGTTTAAATGATTATCAAGTAGATATGAAAATGTAGGTATGAAGATCCAAATTATGGAAAGATCCATTATCCGGAATAGCCCAGGTCCCAAATATTCTGGATAACAGGTCCCACACCTGTATCTAAAATCTGCTAAAAATACTTTGAACATTAATTTAACATCAAAGGATTGTTTTGCTTTCATTAACTATATCTTAGTTGGGATCATATACTAGGTACTGATTTATTGTTATAAAAAAAAAGGAACAAAATGTGAATTATTTGATTAAAATAAGGATCTGTGGAAGATGGTCTTTTCGTAAGTCTAAGCTTTTTGCATATTGAGTTTCCAGATAATGGATCCCATACCTGTTATCTTATTTTTATTGCAGCAAAATAAATAAAATCGCTTAACTGGTAGGGTTTTTTTTTAAAGGAGAACTAAGCCCCCCCATACCAAAAGCTTTCCTAAACTTCTTGCCATTGCCCCCCTCTCCCTCCCCGCGATGTACATTAGTAAAAAAAAACCTTTAAAAAAAATCTGACCTTTAAATGCAGTGAAGTGTAGCGGAGCTCCTGGTCACCATCATCAGTCACTTCACATTGTCTTCGGGTCTCAATGTCGACATGCGCATGCGCAGTTGAAACCGGTTCCTGACTTGGTCCAACTGCACATTTGTTATTCAGATGGCTTTGAACCTAGACCTTTCAATCTCGTTCTAAAGCAGGTAATACAGTTGCATAAAATAAAAGCAACTACTGGCTTATCCTACTGATTGGACATTTTCTTCTTGAAATCATGTGTAGGTCATGTGACTGCATCACCCAGTCCACCTTGGGCACAATAAGTGATCCATGATGGCACAGAAGCTTTTGTTTTCACAATGGTAACATGCATTTCTTTCAAAAATTCACAAGTGGACCATTAGTAGCTTAGACTTCATACACTACTACTTTCCCCACACACTGAATTGGAAATTATATTATTTTACATAAGCACTTGCAAGTTACCTTGCCTAGTTAAACCATTAGTGTTCCAAAAATACTTGTATTTGTGATGCAGTGTATTTTTTCAAACTTTGTAGTCTCCAACAAAATCTTGTTTGATTTGTTGATCCATTACAGTATGTACATTTGGGGCACCTCCAATCGAGCTTAAATCTTGCTTTGGGCCAAGAAAAGGTTGCATGCTGTATGTAACTGGAGAGCGCTGACTCACACATTGATTATATTTTGAAAATTGAACTTTGAGGGGACATTATGGCCAATAGCCACTAGGCATATAAGTATATATTTTATATTTGTATTGTCAATTCCTTTTATTATTATGATTGTTGTTAACACAATTTATAAGCTAGGAGCTGTATTTCATTGGAGAGGCCCCTTTCCCCTTCACACCACTATGGTTTTAGGGTAGAATGAAGCAGTGCTGGATTTTTTGAGAGAGCGCCCAAAGGTTGGCATCCCTTGCCACCCCCCTGCTTCCTACAGGATCCCGCACATGCTCATTCTATGTTCCTTCATCCAGAGCACAGGGGACAGGGTGTGTGTAAATTTAAAGGGGCAAAATCGCCTGTGAGCCTAGTCCCAGATGTAAGCAAGCATCCGGTGTGGCTGGGCAGACATGCAACCAATTCGGGCCTGGAAGGAAGTAGTTTTTTAATGCAAATATATTAAAAGTTATATCTAAATAGTTAAGTGTGATGTTTATTATCTTGTATAGAGTGTAAGTCAATCCTTTTTAATTATGTCAAATATTTTTGAGCCTTTATAAATATTCAAGCAGAGTCATATATCTTTAAAGTGATGCGCAGCGTATGCACAATAAAGAAATAATGTATGATCCTCACTTAACTCCCAATTTGATGTGCATTAATGATGCATTTAAAATGTTAACTTATTGGTCACTTCATCCCTCCAGCAATCTTACTTTCTATCTTCCTGGTAGATGATAGTGGTGAACCTGAACAAGCATTTGCTTTCTTTTTGTGCTTTCCTTCAGATTTGCTGGATAAGTGAGAAATCAAGCCAATGAAATAATGTGTAGGGAAGGACGACCTGCAGCTGTGAGAATTGCTATAGCTGGTGAGCTGAAAATAGGACCATTTAGCCTGTAGGGAGAGATTAAACTGTAGAACTGCTTCTAGACTGGGTCTCTTTATCATGGCACATCCTAATAAAATAGGGCACAGCAAGAAACGCTTTTGTTTTCTGGCCTCATTTGCAGAGAAAAAGGTTTATTTTTCAATCTGTCAGCGGGTTTACAAACACACACATATGAGTTTGTGAATTTTTAACTACTGTATGTTCATGTTCATTTAGGTATAAACATGTTAAAAAGAGCAAAGATAGACAAATCTTGTTGTTGTCACTCAAACATACTTTATGATAATTATGGCAGTATACAATCAATTAAGGGTCAAGAGAACCATAAATTTATCTTAAAAACAGAGGTATCAGTTTAAGGACAAGTGCTAAAAATAGTTAGTACATTGTAAGTTGTCCTTTGGGTACCAATAGAACTACTTATGAAGAACAACACTTTTTCCACTCCTGAGATACTGAAGAACTAGGTGTTAATTTTAGTTTTACCTTGGCAGCTCCAAGTGTTCTGAAACCACTCAAACCTCTCTATCAACTTAATTGGTATTGGTGAGTGGATGCGAAATGAAGAGAGGGCTTTTTACAAACTATGCATTTGTGAATAAAGGAAATTTACCCTTTTTCCTAACTCTGTCCTTGATCGTTAATCAATTTCTCAAATATTTTTGGGATGTACATTGACAACAGCTACTAGTGCCCCAAGTATTGTCTTGATGATATAGCATAACATGTTTCTCCAGGTATAGTAGCCTTTTGCAGGAGATAATTTTCTGACAATGTTGGTATGTAAGATAATACCTCTTATATCTTGTACTACCCGTTTGTTCCTAATTTTATGGATAGTGTAAGATGAGAGACCTAAAAAATGTACAGCACTTTCAGAAATGGTGTATATTATAAACATAACTGTGCATAGTCATTTTGTTATTTAAATCAGAACTGTTCAGGTTGAAGCAATCAGATCTAAAAAAAACACAATTTTTTTCAAGTTTATAATCTAAAAAATAATATAATTAGAGTTTGCTATTTCAATTGTACGAATTTGCCAGTCACAAAACTTGAATTTATTGACTTTTCGAGCGAAAAACAGCTTCCAACACCCCAACTCTTCCAAAATTTGTGAAGGTTAAAAACATTTTCAATTGATAAAAGGGACAGCTCCCCTTGACATTTACATGAATTCAACAGGTTTTAGATGGAGGATTCAGGCGGAGGATTCAGGCTTTTAGCAGCTTCAGGGCATAATAAATCTATAAAAAAATTCTAGTTTTTAGGATTTGGAGCTTAGAGACAGGGACACCAAGGCTTCGGACAAAACACAGGTTTATTAAGCACTGGGCATTCCCAACAAAAGGCAACAGAAAAGAAAGTGTTCAGGGTACAGATTAACAACTTCAATGTAGAACATGCAGGGTACAGTCCAACAACTTCCAAACAAAACATTCAGGGTTCTCCCCACCCCTCTGGTCGCTCACCATCAAGGGAAACTCTCACCCTCTGGAACTTCAGGGCCTTTGGGCTTCTCACTCAGCCCTGCTGGCTTCCCCTCCTGGGACTAACTAGCCTCTGCCAGTCCTTTCTCCTCTCCAGAGATTTAGGCTCACCAGCCTCTGCCACACTCTTGCTGGCAGCAAGACTCCTTTTGCCAGGCATTGTCTTTCCCTGCAGCACCTACTTCCCTCCACTCTAGGAGGTATCTGGAGAGCCCTCAGGTGTATTCTGAGTATTGCAACACATATAATGCAGTTTAAATTCATTCTTTTCAATGAATTTTCCTCTAAAACAGTGGTGTCACAATATATATATATATATATATATATATATATATATATATATATATATATATATATATATATAATAGTTCAAAAGTAATGAGTGCACACTGGGAACCTTTCAACAGGTTATTTAAAAAAAAACCCATAATAATAACGAATGGAAAGGAAAGATAACTAGAGCTCTTGATCTAAAACACTAATTGTTGCAAATTGTTGTGAAAGATGTTACAAAAAAAGTTATAAAAACTGTTAAAATAAACTTGCCATCTCATCCTCCAACGCAAGGTATTTTGGATAAAAAAGTTAAATACCCTGGCCCCATTAGGTCTTAATAAAAATTGTCCTTTAACATGCTTTCTGCAGCAGTGATGAGATGGCAAGTTTATCATTATACCATAAACCCACTGATAAAAATGTTATTTTACATTTTTCCAGTTGTCATCCCAATTCAATGGAAAAAAGCCAATATCTCAATTATGCAGTGTGCTAAGGAACAATTCAGTCAATAATATTTGTGAATTGCAGCTGAGATGTGGGACCGTTTTAAAGATAAGGGCTATTCGGATAGGATGCTAAATGATGCCTTGGTCATAGCAAGGGATTGTTCCCAAGGATTGACTACAGTAAAAGGCAACCAATCCAACATGGTGTTTAGTACTGAGTACAATCAGGGCACGATGAATATGGGTAGGTTTGAAAGAAAACAATGGAATATCATTCAGGTGGATAAGGAGCTGGCTAAGATTATTCTAAATCCACCATTGGTTTGTTACAAAAGAGGGTACCAATTTACGGGACTTATTGGTTAAATACGACCCGGTGCCATGTTTCAGTACTAAAAAACAAACCTGGTTGACTAGTGACAAACCAGGTTGCTTTAGATGTCCCACTTGTACTTCTTGCCGTTTTATGTCCCCAGGTCAATCTTTTTTACATCCACGAAACGGTTTGGGATTCGGCATCACATTACTTGTAGTACTACACATGTAATATATCTTATTACTTGCCCGTGTGGTCTGTCCTATGTTGGGAAAACAGATCTGACTCTTAGGCTTAGGATGGACGCACACCGGTCTTCAATAAGTACTGCATTTAGGGATGGTAAAACAACTAAACCTGTAGCGAAACATTTTTTGGAACAGGGCCACAGGCTTCCGACTTTTAATTACATCACGATCGACCATATCCCACCACTTAGAAGGGGTGGTGATCGTTCAAATATTCTCCTCCAACGCAAGGTATTTTGGATAAAAAAGTTAAATACCTTGGCCCCATTAGGTTTCAATGAAATTTGTCCTTTAACATGCTTTCTGCAGCGGAGATGAGATGGCAAGTTTATTGTAACAGTTTATATAACATTTTTTGTAACATCTTTCGCAACAATTTGCAACAATTAGTGTTTTAGATCAAGAGCTCTAGTTATCTTTCCTTCCCCTGTGAATAGTGATACATTGTATACTAAACCATTTGTGGTTTGCCTATTAAAAAAGTTTTTTCAAGATTCTGTATATGAGCGGTTACAGGTTTCTGCAGTCTTGTAATTTATCTTGTAATTTATCTAGTTAGTGAACTATACACTACAGCGATATGTTTTTAAAGTGATATTATGTATAATGCTTTATATTTTGTGTTTTCTTCACAGAGCTCTATTTACATCTATTCTTACACGGTTAATAGTATACATGTTGGTGATTGGTCTCTTTCTTGTGTTCACATGATTCCATCTGGTGTACATGATTGTGTGAGTGCCTTGTGTGAGTCTATTGATTTTAAAACAATCATGGTCTTGATAAAGGTCCTAGAGGTGGACCGAAACGTCGGCCTGTTCTTTAATTAACTTAAATAAAATAATGTTTTTTTCAAATAACCTGTTGAAAGGTTCCCAGTGTGCACTCATTACTTTTGGACTATTATTGATATTATTGGAGTAGCACCTGGGTATTTTGTCAAATTCGGTGGAGTGCGGATAAACAAAGTTTTCTCTCTCTCTCTTTCTTTCACTACACTAATAAAAAAATTAGAAAAAAAATTGAGTTTTAATAAATGGCCCTTGAGTGTTAGTGGTCCTGTCCTGGTTGCAGAGAAATGCAAAACCTTGCTGTAAAACTTAGTCAAAGGCATGTTTGAAGTTATACCTAGGGGGTTATTTATCAAAATCTGAATTCTTATGATTTTTTAAATTAAAGTCAGACCAAACTAGAATTCACGATTTTACCTTATTTATTTTTTTAAAAAAGCACAAATAAATCAGTCCTGAGAAAACCCCACAAAAAACTTACAAAAATTGCATTGTACAATATTTTTGGAGTTTTTCCCCGAATCATTTGATTTTTCCGGGATTTTTCCCAAAAAGCCTGAATTTTTCAGATTTTTGCCCGAAAAGTCCAAAATAGTTGGCTTTTCAGACTAATTCCAGTGCAGACCAAAGAAACTTCCAATTAGGATAGGGACCTCTCCCATTGACTTAAATACAACGTCGGCAGGTCTGAGATGTTGGTTTTTCTGATTCTGACAGTCCCCGAAAAATTAGTTTTTCAAATTTTTTTTTAGTTTTTGCCATTCAGACTTTGATAACAGATATTGTCACTTCTTTCATTTGCCTACAAGTATATATAAAGAAGTGGTAGAATTGACCGTCTTATATGCTTCAGTTGGTAGCCTTGGTAGATTCACATCCTTAAATATGATACTAGGCGGAAATAGTCTGACATAATAATTTGACCAATACAAATGTTTAGGTTAAGGTTAACATTTGATATTAGAAGGAAACCACTATTTCTTATATAAGTCTCTATTAGTTTATTACATTGACTTGATTTAATGTTCAAATCTGTAAATAAATGCCTATTTACATGCCAGACTTGTAGTATAAATACATATTTTTTAACAAATAAATATCTGCATATGGATTTCTAAACATACACCAAGGTGCAAAACAAGGCACTGTGATCATTAAGGGGCCAATTCACCAAGCTCGAGTGAAGGATTCGAAGTAAAAAAACTTCGAATTTCGAAATGTTTTTTGGGCTACTTCGACCATCGAATGGGCTACTTCGACTTTGACTACGACTTCAAATCGAAGGATTCGAACTAAAAATCTTCAACTATTCGACTATTCGATAGTCGAAGTACTGTCTCTTTAAGAAAAAACTTCGACCCCCTAGTTCGCCATCTAAAACCTACCGAACTCAATGTTAGCCTATGGGGAAGGTCCCCATAGGCTTGCCTAAGTTTATTTGGTTGAAGGATAATCCTTAGATCGTTGGATTTAATTGTTCGATCGAACGATTATTCCTTCGATCGTTCGATCGAAGTATTTGCGCTAAAATCCTTCGATATTCGAAGTCGAAGGATTTTAATTCCCAGTCGAATATCGAGGGTTAATTAACCCTCAATATTCGACCCTTGATGAATTTACCCCTAAATGTAATGAAACAGTCAATAGAACATGCCATTAACTTGTGACACTTGACACTTATTCTTGGTTCATTTCCCTCATAGGAGACATTAACAATAACAAAGATAAAATGTGTATAGAAAATGGATCTGCACACACACTGGTTAATGCAGTCGGGGAGTATCCACTTTTATTCAGCCACCAAACATTCAATGTTTTGGGGGGGGGAACACCCACCCTTCATCAGGATACAATTATTGCAGTAGCCAATTTAAACCCAACTTCCCACGCCTTCTTTTCCCATCATGCAACTTTCCACAGTATTTAACTCTTATGTGGAATACAAGAAATTTAACCCTTATGTGAAATACAGAGAAACAATCAATTTTGATAAAACAGGTTACAAAATAGTCATCTTCTATCTCAAAGTGTCCAAGTGCAATAATTATTATACTGTATATAAATATTGTATCTAAAAGCTTTTAAAAATTCACATCCATTTAACACCACATTGTAAAATTCCATGTGTTATACAAATATTATAATACCTTACTGCCCTCGGAATTTTCTAATTACCCTTAATATTCTAAGTGATCATTCAGCAGTTCTTATCTGTAAAAAATAGAAACATGTAAGAAGGTTAAAAAAGTTATCACTCATAAGAAACACGTATAACTAAAATTCTCATTAAGGCCCTTTGGTGTAAGTGTGTTCAACTGCAAAATCCAAAAGGCCTCCCGTCTTAATAATGACCTCTTATCTATCTCACCTTTCTGCCTGTGTATTACTTCCAATATTTGCCATCTGAGTTGTGCAATGTTATGTTTTGCCTCGAAAAAATGTTTCGCCAGTAGGGTTCCAAGTGCCATCCCACCGGCGATCTGCATTCTGGCCGGCAGGAGGCAGTTCAGGGAGATTCGTCCCCCTGAAGAAGAGGCGATTTATCACCGGGCAACTAAATCTCCCCGAATCTGACCATGTGTCTCTGTCCTAAAAGATAAGAACTTGCTAAATAATTGATAGTGTATGCGTTGATTACATTACTTGAAATACTGTTTAGTTTAAGACAAAATAGACACAACAGAGCCAAGTCACAGAGCACACATTCCCTGCTGCAGAAAAGACATACTTTTATAAACTGCATGAATTATTTATAAATTTACATTGTAGGTTTAATCTTGCCGTGATCAGCCCATATGTTTGCCTGCAATAATCCATAATATTGGAAAATGGTAAATAAATCTGTACCAACACATATTCACTGACAATTAAACAAATGAGTTCAACAGATAGAAAAGCAATAATTCTGGCTGAATGTTTGTCTTTATAATTGGGGCTATTCCTTAAGGCATCTATTACCTGTAAGACTGCAAATCACGGTTTAAGTTTTTATTTAGTTTACTGATGTTTCTGAATGTATAGCAGTTTTGCTTAGACTGTGTTTCTGAGTCACAAAAATCTCTCTTGGGTCTTTACTGCAAGAGCCAGCAAAGTATCTGTTCTAGCAGATTTTCTACATGAATTTGTAACAAGCATCAATACTGTCAGGCAGAAAGGATGTCTTGCTTGATTGCCAAACACTTAGAAGCAAGGCTTTTTTATATTCCTCAAGAATCATATAGTGACCTCAAATCAAAACTTAATTTCATATTTCCACCTCAAAAAATGTTTTTGGCTTTTACTTGGAAATTTCTAAATGTGTACCTATAGTCTTTGGCTAGTTGTGTTCCTCAAGGAACTGTCATTTTGAATATTCTGTGTCATACTCAAATATGTAGGTCTGATTAGAAAAGCATGTTGGTAGGCACAAAATTAATAATTGCATGTATTGTTCCCCAGCACGACAGCCGCACTCACTAGGGGCACTGATGCTGGCATCTCTGCCCCTGGCCAGATGACAATTTCTCATATATGACAACCTGCAGCCATCTGGACTGAAGCGGGTACAGTGTGTATGCAGGCTGGCATATCGTACAATTACTCTCACAAAATACCACATATTAAATGCCATCTGCTTTGGCAGAAAATAGTGAGGAAGTGGTCTTTCATGGTCTGGTAATTTAGTGTTTACTGTTGGGCACAACTGTGTGTTATTTGAAAACTCAGTTGACAGGCTGTGTTTGGCATAGAAAAGGTAAAAGTTCAAGCAGCAAATGTATGTATGCCAGAATATAAATAAGACACAGAATGCTTTAATTTGTGATTGGTGCTTCTGAGTCAAAAGCTTTAATTTTATTATTAGAAATTAATTCCTGGTGCAGTCAGCTTTTCTTTCAATTGTAGTCATTGAACCATGCACCTACATGGATTTGTCAGGTGGGTGAATGTACCAATTCATCTTTGTATTACAGTATTTATAGGACTGTATTGCGGTCCTTAGACTATACAATCCCAGCATGTCTGTATCACTAAAATAAATGGCTCTTTTGCTAAGTATTGGAGGCTACAACAGGCAATAATGAGCAAATCTGTATAACAAAACAGAAGAGCTTTGTTTGAAATAATAAGTCTGTCTGGGTACTAAACAAGCAAAAGAGAAGGTGCTGTAGTGTTCGGGAAGTATTTCCTTCTATGTTCTTTGTCCAGTTTCCTTTCGGTTTGTCTGTCTTGCTAGACCATCACTCTTTCCATTTTATTCCTCCCTAAGCAGCAGTTTTATTGCTCTATTCAATTGAGAAATACAGTGCAGGAAATGTTTGTACTTCATTATTTATTAGTGTACCTTTATAAAAAGCAATATATAAATTCTCCTTCAGGAGGACCTGAAATATAAAAGTACTGCATCTGATGCATCTACCACTCGTTGCTGCAGTTGCTCTGAAATTATAGGAAAAGTAGACTGCATTGTGGGTAAAAAACATGATGACGTGTCTGAAACTGCCCTTTCCACATTGCACTTATTTGTACTATTAAAACAAACAATAAGCACAGAATTATACTCTTTGCATCCTAAGGGATGATAAAAGTGAAACAAGTACTAAATGCAAAGCACAAAAACACATTGAGAAATTAGTATTAATACATATTTAAAAGGCAGCATTTCTACAGAATTCCAATGTAATAACAGGTGGGATCTAACCTTTGTATAATGTACTATAATAACATATGTGCTTTAATTTGCTAACTTCTAGTAGGCTGGTAAAAGAACTGATTGGTGACTATGGATAACTGCACTTCTGCAGTTTAGCACTTAGGTTAGTAAAATAGACCTTGTTAGTATATTGATTTAGAAGAAAGGATGGACTAAACAAACTAAAAGCATGGCAAAATTGTTGATTTCAGTGGCCAATTCCAAATCCAGCAGTAACAGCAATATGCAATAAAGATGTACTGCAAAATAGAATCTAAACAGCTTGCTTCATTTTCTCTAGGACTGACATTGCCTTATGAGTACATACATGAGGGTTAGATGTGAATGTGAAAAACAAAACATTGCATAGCTCGTAACTTTTCTAGTAGTTTTCTCTCTCACCACTGGGTGTCACTATTGTAATATGTAAGGGTTTTTATATATTTTTTAATATTTTTTTTTAAAACTGCTTTAATTCTACCAACCAGTTATTTGAGCTGGAGTAGTTACTGGAAGTGCCTAGGGCAGGGTTTTTAGTTAGTGTTAGCATTTTGTGTAATGTCAGAGCATTAAGTACTTTATATTATGAATAGTTGGCACAAGGACATATTGACTGTTTGCTCATACCTCCCAACATTTTGGAAGTAAAAAGAGGGACAAACATTTTTTTCCCCGCACGTAGCACAGCAATTTTTTTGACCACACCCCTTTCTGTGGCCACACCACCTAATTACCATGTTTGTTTTACAAAATTTGACAGGTTATGAAAGTTTGATAAATATTTCTCCTCATCTAAACTGTGTTTTTGTGTCTCAAAATTGTTACAAAGTATCTTATTTGCACCTGTTAGCTGTTCTGGGCTCTCTGCTAAAAGCCAATTAAGTGAGAAACTTTGTTTCTTTTTCTGGCTGTTCAGTGCATAGAAAAGAGGGACTTTCCAGTACAAATGAGGGACTGCGGGTTGAGCTGTCAAAAGAGGGACTGTCCCTCCGAAAAAGGGACAGTTGGGAGGTATGGTTTGCTATATATTCTGTAGGTCCCCCCACAAGATTATAATACATGACTTTTAAAATGATTGGTGTTTTAAAGTCACAACGGACTCCATGATTTTAAACTAGATTTAACGATTTGGCTCTTAAAAAAAAAGAACATTATATGACAGTGATACCCTAGCAATCACTGGGGTATCTGCTAAAATATGAATATTCCATTTTTTGCATGCATAAGTCATCTCCATGCACTGTCCATATTCTTCCTAGCATTAGCTGGATGAAAAACTGTTCTTTTTTTAAAAGAGGTTATCTCATGAATCCAACCTACTGTGCCTATCATAAAATTGTTAATCTTGTGAAATCACTTTCTGCACTTCTGCAAGGTGAGATTAAATTTCTGCTGTGCAAATGAAATGCTTGTCTGTCCTTAACCCTTCTTATGTCACAGCACTGGACGGCATAGTGCAGATAGGACGTTTTTGCAGTTTGCCACAGAATTGTATTTCTGATAGAATCATAATTTTTACCTGTATTTATTTGCTGTGACTTGCTCACTGTAAATATAATTCAAAATATAGATTCAGAGCTTCCTGGGTTAGGCCTTGCTGAATGCCAGCAAGGCCTAACCCTGATTTGCTGTTAACTACAGGAATACTTATAGGTACTTTACTCAATATTTCAATACCATTACCTAAATAGAGTTTGCCATTTAAAACTTTTGTAGAATGCCAGGAAACCGAAACTTTTTTTATTTTGGAAAAGTAAAAATAGTTTAGTATGGATGCTCAAATGCAATTTGAATGTGTTTATAAATTTTATATTGAGGATAAGAACTCAGCATTGATAAGCTGGATTCCATATGATAAGGTGCACGTCTCTGGCAGCCACTTCCGCCCGACCTTAAGGCACAATTTTCAATTAGACAACACCAAACAGTGAAGTAAAAAAGGGCTTTTCTTGGACAGATATAAAGCAATGTTTCAGGATAGCAACAGCCTTTCCTCAAGCTTTCCTCAAACTTTATATTTACTGTTTTGTGAGATTCTTCAGTAAACAAATTTAGAAATGTGCAGCTTTATATTTAATGTTCTGTGAGATTATTCAGTCAACAAATTTAGAAGTATTTGCAGCTTTTTTTCCCCTTATCATTTATTAGGCTTTTACAAAAACACATAAAATGCATGTCAGCAGTTTATATTATTTCTTTTATTTTTATGCCACATTTTATGTGATTTTGTAGCCACTACCAACAGCAAATATTGCAGCAGCAAAATTGCTTGTGTTGACAAAACTTTAAAGAGAAGATAGGATATCATTACTTTAACCTTTAATGAGGTATATAATGTGTATCTTTAGGTCTTCTTGCATCTGGCTTCTGGCTTGGTAGAAAAGTGGTGTAAGACATGTAAAAAATAAATGTGATTGTGGAGGGTCTTGTTTTGTATTCATTCTTTGCCCTAGTTTAGCAGCTGGAAAGATTTGAAAAATCCCCCCATTTTAGGCAGCCTAACTGCATAAATGACATAGGACCAATATGAAATGTTCCAGATCTCCATTTTGGCAGCTTCCGGCTAGAATGCTTCATTGACAGAAAGACGGCTTGTGCCTGGAGCCAGTAGAATATGGCCCATCTATTAGTATCATTATATTCCTAACACCTTCATTGCCAGGGCTTTACATTTATACTCATTAATGTAAAGCCCTGCAATATGTTATTGTTTGCTTTTGCTGTGAAACTGTTAAATTGCTCATGCATCAAACAGGGCTGTCACAGTGTACTATGACCTCACAAAGCAGTAGAGGTTTTCATGCAGGATATTACAGTTCCAGCAAGAGCAATATAAAATGCTATAATTATTCTCACCTCCCCTTTGTGCAAACCTGTTAATGAATTTCTTGCCCATAAATTGAATGGCATTCTGGAAAGCATTAAAGAAAATGGAATGAGGTCAGGACCGCATTGACAAAGATGTGAGGAGTCAGACAAAAGCACAGAGACATGTTAGTGTCTGACACAGAGCAAACGAGTGTGACAGGTTTACCTGGCATAATTAGCTTGAGCTTGCTCATTATATAATAGCATAGGGCAAGTCCAGAGTCCCATTGGGGAATCCAGTCCTTTGTGTTCTGCTCCTGTCAAGATACTCTGTATAAAATTAATATTCCCCCAAATAACAGAGGAGAGAAGACCTTCCTCAACAAATGAACAAGAGAAACTGAACAAGGGGAGGCTTTAATAAAAACAGCAAAATGTGTATAACCAGCTAACTTATCTGACATCGCACAAAAGGCCACAGATGCTGCAGCTTCTGAAAGCAAGTCCTTTAAAGGAGAACCAAAGCTGAACTAAAGAAGTAGGGTAAAAATATTATAATTATGGGGAAGATTTATTAAAGGTTGAATAGCAAATTTAAATTTTTGAATTTTATTTGCTCAAAACTCTCAAATTAGAATTGTGAATTATCCAAACCCGATTAGAATTTTGAGTATATTCGAATTTATTAGAGTTAAAAAATCTCACATGAATTCGAAATTTGACCTTTGGTAAATGGGCATCTATGTTTTGGGCTTCTATATCATTCCAAATGCAGCCACAACCCTTTTGCAATAAAGATCTGTCTCTCCAAAGATCCCCTTATAGCTCCCCATTTTGTTTTCTGCTAATTCAATGCACATACTATGTGCTACACTAAGGGGCCGATTCACTAACTTCGAGTGAAGGATTCAAAGTGTTTTTTGGGCTACTTCGACCATCGAATGGACTACTTCGACCTTCGACTACAACTTTGAATCGAAGGATTCGAACTAAAAATCGTTCGGCTATTCGACCATCCGATAGTCGAAGTACTGTCTCTTTAAGAAAAAACTTCGACCCCCTAGTTCGCCATCTAAAAGCTACCGAACTCAATGTTAGCCTATGGGGAAGGTCCCCATAGGCTTTCCTAAGTTTTTTTGATCGAAGGATATTCCTTCGATCGTTGGATTTAAATCCTTCGAATCATTCGATTCGGAGGATTTAATCGTTCGATCGCAGTTTTTGCGCAAAATCCTTCGACTTCGATATTCGAAGTCGAAGGATTTTAATTCCCAGTTGAATATCGAGGGTTAATTAACCCTCGATATTCGACCCTTGGTGAATCGGCCCCTATGATAACGAGCTTGTGAACCAACACACAAGATACTGGATATATAATGTAAATGTTACAATATTAGGCTGATTAGTAAATAATTCAGATTATTGGTACATCACAGCTCAGAAACCAGAACAATAAGCATCAGAATTTAATAATCAGCCCTGTAGCGACAGCTTGTATGACAGTCAAACCTAATTTTTTACTTGATAATTTGTGACGACCCCTAAGCTTAATTTCTGAACAGCTGCTCAAAGCCCACTGAGCATGTACATGTCGCAGACACTCCTAACAAAATTCAAGATGGGAAGCTCCTGTGAAAAGTTTAAAGCCCTGAATCATTACTACTATAGAAATGCTGAACCTTTAGGCTGCTTCAATAAGTTCAATATATAAAATAAGACATCTTTAGCCATATTAATTTGTAGCGTTTCATTCTCCTTTAACCTCATGCCCATTGCTAAATACCTCCTAAACTAACTCAATTTCTACCCCCTTATTATAGATAGAAAGTGACACTGATACCTGTAAATATGAACAAAACCATGTAAGCAGTATCTTGTAGGGGAGAAAGAAAAGATCCCACTGATTCAAAATTATAAAAATAATTACTGGTACCTTTTACTATGGAATGCAATATTCATATTTACTTCATTATCAATTTCCCATTCATATTTTGTCAGTGGTAAAAGAAAAGACAACAAATCCAGCAACTGCTTTGGGTTCTGAAATTATAGGGTCTCTCTTTGGGATATTGATGGTACACAATTTAATTTTATATGAGCTAAAAAAAAAATCTGGACCCCAAAAAGTCTATGAGGTGAAGCCTAGTAAATCCTTTCTCATGAAACTGTATGATGTAGCACTCTGACAAAGCAGGTAAAACTAATGAACATATACATGGACATATTGCCATCATGGTTAAATGCCAATTTGATCATCTTTATTGAATCTCACAGGATAATATTAATTCTGTATAAAATTCAAACCTGTGACCTGTGTTTGTGTTTCAGTAGATAGCAGTTCCTTTTTCTTGCACACAAAGTAAGTAACAACGTTTCTTGGATGGTTAATATGGAGTACAGGGAATCCTTGATCATACTCCAATTTACCAACTAAGGGGCAAATTCACTAAGATTCGTAGTTGCGCCAGACGTAACTTCGCCGCACTTCGCCACACTTCGCCAGGCGTAGTTTCGACAGCGCTCCGCAAATTCATTAAAATCTGAAGTTATGCTCAGGGGTAGCGTAAGGTTGCGAAGTTGCGCTAGCGTTGATAGTGATGGTTAATTTGCATACGGTGACAAATTCAAATTTCAATGGAGGAATACGTACAATCACTACAAATGCCTGGAAAACCTTCAAAACATCAAATAAAAATTTTTTTTTGCCCTACACATGTGCCCACTGTATAGTTAAGTTGCCATGAGTTAGGAAATGTAGGGGGGAAGGAGGGGAGCCACAAAATTTTTTTCGATCTTTTTCAGCCTATCACCCATAATATAGAAAAAACACCAGCATTTGAACTTTTTTTGAACCAATCCCTATCTACTCTATTGCGCTTCGCCTGGTCTGAGGTGGCGAAGGAAGTCTAGTGTAAAAGGTAGCGTTCAGTACAATGCGCGTGTTAGTGAATTTGCGTAGTTACGTCCGTTGCGCAAATTCGCCAGGCGTAAGGGTGCGAAGTAACACTAGCAAATATACGCCAGCGTTCGTTAGTGAATTTGCGAAGTAACGAAAATGACCAACGCTAGCGAATTGACGCTAGCGTTAGGCGCTTCGGCGCATAGTGAATTTGCCCCCAAGATACTTCAAGGTTTTTAGACTTAATTTAGATTTAATAAAGTTAAATATAGTTATAAGCCAAAAAGAAAACAAGCCACACTCATGGGTCTTTAGCAAATAAATAAATATTCATTTAATAATTTACATTTTTTTCTAAAGACCCGGGCAGCTGTTTTTTATACATCTGCGCACATCTGCGTTGTGGTTGTAGTAATAGTTATAAATATATATACATGAAAACACTGCTGTACCAGCAATTCAGAAAGTTGTGCCAAAAATATCCAGGACAGCAAACCTCATCCTAATTAACATTTAAGCTGCTGGGGAGAAAAAAAAATTCTTAAATTTTTGCCTTAAATGACATTTATGCTGCAAATGTAAACCATATCCACTGCTTTTGCCCCCCTACTCAGGTTGCAGCTCAAAGTTTAGTAACCTTTGGATTAGGGTGACAAACATTTGCCTATAATGCAGGTATATTAAGAAAAATGGCTAGCGCTGAAACATCATCTTAATTTATCATTGTTCGAATAACAATTCAATTTAGGTTTTGCCAAGTAGCTCAGAGTTCCTTATTTTTTAAAAAGCAAAGTAAGATATTAAAAATGTCAGGGCTGAATCAGCCTTTTTGTAAGATTGCACAAGAAATTCTCCATCTGGGATTTGTGCCTTTGTGGCCATGTGTGACATATCTAAAATACAATCAGGACATGTCAAACAAAATGTTACATGTTTTAGGAAATTTTGTAGCTTTGAGCTGTTAACTTGCTATAAGCTATATCCATAATTTTATATGTTACAATGTTTTAGATTTAAACATTTGTGAAATTACTTATGTCTAAATTCAGAAAGCCATGCAGGTTTATGTCTCATGTAAAGAGGCTTGCTGAATTATGCCCAGTTAAAAGCCTGTAAATTAAAGTTTGTCAGTGTAGTCATACCTCTCTTTTTTTAAATAACACATTTGTCATATCACTTTTTGAACTCAGTCGATCCAAATAGGGGCTTTCTAGAAACTCTCTTAGGGACTTTAGTCTGTAATGAAACATGCAGCTGCTTATTTACATGAAGATAACATCTGATTGAGATTTTCATTTTAAATTACTTACAGAAAATTAATTTTCAGAGATTACCAGCAGCCAATATGAGAATGTTATATCGGGAATAGAAAATGGATTTGAGGATCTCCCCGTATCCAGCCAGAATATCTAAATTTCATCTAGTAACCAAATTCCTTCCTGAAACATCTTCCCATTTTCTCATTAACTTAACACGACTGGTTCACCAACTGTGACAAGCGCTTTGGGGGATCCCATCTAGAGTTGGTGAGGAACCCACACGATAACATTTGGATTTAGATTACACGGCAGAATTTTTTCAGTACTTATTCATATTTATAACCCCCCCACTCTCCGAGCAGAGTGAAACACCCCAGGCTATAACTGTTAGCCAAAGGATGGCTGAGAAGGAGAGTTATTTTATATTTCAGAAGGCAAGCTGCACTTAGATACTCCTCATGTTGTCTTGCTCATTGCTAATCTATGGCTTGGAAATGGAACATGCCGTGCTTATTTCAGTTGCTCTTTCCAATTCAGAAGCAATTGTAATGTTATTGTTACTATAAATAATTACTTAACACCCAATAACCACATATGGAAGATAGAATGAAACAAGCAGCAAGCCTATAGTCATATATAAATACACCAAAACTTGCACTCGTGCACCTGTATTAGACACTGAAACAAATATGTTTCCAGCACAGCGTTTATAAGCTGAAGGTGGTTATAGAAGGGTTAATTACCATTATTAAAAATGTATTTTTAAAATTGATGTTAATTAGTGTTAAAAAAATTCTGTTATCATTAGTGTATATTATTTTTAATTTCAGTGTATCATTGAAATTATTTTTACGCCAGTCCAATGGTAGGTGCTGCGTGTGTTTTATTCTTCTATATTATTCAAATATATATGTTATCTCCCAGCAGGAGAAAAGAGATACCAGCATTGCTCACAATTATAAAGGTTAATTGGGTCAAGTTTTAACCACAATTTAATAGAGCACTTACTCCTACTTTCTGAGAGATTCTCATAACATATAAGTGATTGCAGAGCTAAATTTTTAGGTACATTTGTTTGTATCTACTTTTATGCTGTGTATAAATTTAAAAAATGTAAGCACTTGATATGTGTAATCTCTTTCTCTAATATCTGATTGTGCATATGATTGTTATATTCTCCCTTTAAGCATAGCAAAACAAAAGCATTGCTCCCCAAAACATGTCATTAAATATTAGAAATATTCTACAGAAATAGGTCACTTGATAAGTTGGTCTAGTCCCCTATGGGGTATGCTAGGGATCCCAATTCTGTTATAAATTCATGGAAACTTAAATTGGTAGAAGGATCTGCACTCTGTATCATGAGAAAAATACAACTTTATTCTCAATAACTGTGCATTCCAACATTTCGGCCCCTATTGGAATTTGAAACTTCGTAATTTACAGTGATTGTGAATAAACCTTTTCATGATATGGAGTGGGGATCCTTCTACCAATGTACTTTTGCACCCAATTTACACACAGCTGGTACATTTTTACTTCTTTACCAGTTAACAATCAAGTTTGTTGCTGGCGTGTTTGTCTTAGATTCTGATCGAGCTTAAGCCATTTGTGGGGGTTTTTAGAGGAAAAGCAGATGAATGCAGGAGAACTTTATTTGAAATACATTTGTCTTGATTATGATCACGTGTTTAACACGTTTTTCTGTAGTGCATCTAAAATTACAACAGAACTCCCTAAGCTTCTTATAAAAATCATTTATTTACTGAGCTAGACAAAAATGCAAAAATCACTTTGCCTACATCTTAAATTCCATATTAAAAAAACAAGGAATGCTAAACACAAAATAAATTCCATTGGTACATTGGTTTTGGAACTTTTATCTTCAGTAAACTTATGACAGCACTTTCCCCTGCAGCAGGGGCTGACATCGGTCCCCTACTTTACAGCCCCCTGCATTCCTTCTCCTCAATTGGTCTGTCTCCAGCGATGACAAGTGGTCACATGAGTATCTTAGTTGCTGATTCATTGCAGCACTTTTACAATGGAGGCCATGAATATGAAGAAATCAGCAAAATAAATAAATGAAGGAAGGACTTTCAATAGGGGTTTTGGTGCCTTGCCATATAACTTATATTATTTTCCTTTTTCACAAATTTAATAAAGCTTTTGCGAACCAAGAAAATGTTTAGCGACCACTTCCGACAGTGGAAAATAGATTGCCAATTTTATAGTTTGCTCCAGTGTGCAGTGAATGTAATAAAACTTCTTACTGAAAATATGCAATTAAAATTTGCAATGCAATAACAGTCTAAAGAAATGTTACATTGCAAAACATGAATTTTTATTCTTATTTGTGCATAATTTTTTTTTTCTTTTATTCTTTTGTTTTTTGCGACTTTTATTGCATTCGCCTATGGTGGGAAAAAGCTAGATTTCTTTAAAGGAGTTATGTTACATTTTTACATATCATCCTCATCTAATAGGCAGTGGTGAATAATAGTAGGTGCTTGCTTTAGTTGTAGAATAAAAGTATTATTTCCTATAAAAATAGGAAATAAATTATTGGAGCACCACATCCTTCCTCTCTGGTCCATGTCTGTGTCACAAAAGGACAGTGAGTGGGTCCAAATTCTTTTCCTCCAGCAGCAGGAGTGCTGTGCCAATGAGGCGAGTTGAAAAACTTGCCTCAGGTGGCAGTGCTGAACAGTTTTCGAAGGACAGCAAAAAGCTGCTTTTGGTACCTTAAAGAGCTGGATTTTGTGTTTAAAATATTGAAATTCAGGTTTTCTAATGTGAAAGAGCACAATTACTCCCTCTGCACTAGCTATGTGTTCCCCCCCAAGCAGGAGAGGTAAGCGAGGGGGAAACGGCATTTCAGGAGCTGCCTCGGGGCAGCTCCTACCTTAAAATAATTGCCCCTGTCCAGCAGCACAGAAGGATGTGGGTTGCCAGTCACAGCTCTACCTTTAGCAACAGTATACTTCATCACATATTGGTGCACCCTAATTTGCTAATTTAAATTGTGTGCAAACTAGGGAGACTTCCAAAAGAATGGCTATGTACTGCTGTAAACTTTCCCTTATGAGTACAATGTTACTGCATGCTACTGCGGCAGTTATATATTCATCTTGGAGGCTATGGGCATAAAGTGCAACTGAAAAACATGTCAGTTTTAAGCTAGAAGGTTAATGCAGGCAGCAAGCTAATAACAGTAGACAGACCAAAACAGGAGTCAAAATGCAGATATATCGAAACACTGGGCTATGATCAAGCACTGCAGGCAGGAAAATGTCAGCACCTGGTCTAAACAAGGTGAAAATGCGAACAGAAACAGTAGCAGATGGTTATGAGGACTACTAACGCACAGTGTGTTACAACTGAAGCTCAGTCACCACATACAGCATGGTTCTAAACTGTATGGAGACAAAGAGGCCTTACTTTGCCCTACCCTTAAAGGAATTGTTCAGTATAAAAATAAAAACTGGGTAAATAGAAAGGCTGTGCAAAATAAAAAAAATGTTTCTAATGCAGTTAGTTAGCCAAGTAATGTAATGAATAAAGGCTGAAATGGCTGAATGTCTAACTGTTACGATCAGCACCCAGAATCCAGAACCAATGCTAGGCTCCCTGTTCTCGGCTCTTGCTTCCGCCTTTAACAGCCGCCTTTCACCTCGGGAGGAGCCCTCGGCTAATTGGATGCCGCCAGATCTTAATAAGAGAGGAGCCAAGCGAAGGCACGATCGTTAAACAAAAAGTCTTTGGGCAAAATCAGTCAAATCAGGCCTGGTCGGTGCAGGCAGAATACAAGCGAAGTCGGACAGGCAAGGGTCAAAACCAGTAGATCAATCAGAAGAGTCAAGCAGGTACGGGTCGGATTACAGATTTCAGAATAGTCAGGTAACAAGCCAAGGTCAGGATCACAGAATTCGGATTAATCAGGCAGGCAGGGCTCAAAAACAGGAGACAGGTATCAGAAAAGCACCCAGGAACTATCAAAGATGAACCAACAACGGCAATTGAAAATAACACAAAGTACCCTTTAAATATTTGAATTTTGCGCCATTGTGCGCTGACGTCATATCGTCAGCGTCAAATGCGCCTATTAAAGGAGTAAGTGCGCGCCGCGCACGCCCTAGGGAACCGGCACGTTACATGAAGAGGAGCAGTGTTGTGGGTGTCCCCGCCGACCCCCACAAAGTCCTAGACCACCAGGGTGAGTTGTAACACTAACATAATAGCCAAAACACTACTTCTTGCTTTGCAGCTCTCTTGGTTTCCAGGCAGTAACCAATCAGTGACTTGGGGGAGCACATAGGTAATAACTGTTTGCTTTTGAATCTGAGCTGCATGCTGAGGATCAATTGTGAACACACTGAACAGTTATGTCTCATGTCTTATGCCTTAAAGGGATCCCATCATCGGAAAACGCATCAGTTAATAGTGCTACTCCAGCAGAATCCTGCGCTGAAATCCATTTCTCAAAAGAGCAAACAGATTTTTTTATATTCAATTTTGAAATCTGACATGGGGCTAGACATATTGTCAATTTCCCAGCTGCCCCTGGTCATGTGACTTGTGCCTGCACTTTAGGAGAGAAATGCTTTCTGGCAGGCTGCTGTTTTTCCTTCTCAATGTAACTGAATGTGTCTCAGTGGGACATGGGTTTTTACTTGAGTGTTGTTCTTAGATCTACCAGGCAGCTGTTATCTTGTGTTAGGGAGCTGCTATCTGGTTACCTTCCCATTGTTCTTTGTTTGGCTGCTGGGGGGGGGGGAAGGGAGGGGGTGATATCACTCCAACTTGCAGTACAACAGCAAAGAGTGATTGAAGTTTATCAGAGCACAAGTCACATGACTTGGGGCAGCTGGGAAATTGACAATATGTCTAGCCCCATGTCAGATTTCAAAATTGAATATAAAAAAAATCTGTTGCTGACTGACAGAGTTAGAGAGCTGAAAAGCCGGAAGTAGTGTTCTGTTCTGTTAGACATCCAGTCACTCCAGTCTTTATACATTACATTTTTGGCTAACTAACTATATTAGAAACATTTTTTTATTTTGCACAGCCTATCTATTTACCCAGTTTTTATTTTTATACTGAACTGTTCCTTTAAGGGTGGCTTCTGGATGCTTTCAACAGCTGAATGCTGCTTTATTAAGGGAGGAGAATGAACATTTTACTTGGGTTTTCACTGATGGTACTTACCCCATATTCATTATTCTTCACCATCTACTAAAATTGGCTGTGAATGTGCTTATTCGTGGCTAGAAAGAATAGCAGAACAGGTAGGTTCGAGGAGTGAAATAAGAAACATTGCATGAATATTATAGATTTGCTGAACCTGAGGTTCAATTGTAACTTGATTTACAATCCTTTAAGTAGGAAAATGACTGGTATACTTGTGAGTTATTTTTTTGGAAAAACAATATAGATTTAGATTACAGGTGGAAAACCATACTTTCCAATTAACCATGAAATTAGAATTAGGTCTCCTATTGTCATTATCAAATTTCATTCTAACACCTGACATGCACTAAAGGGCATACTTTCACTAGCGAACAATTCGCCACACTTCGCCAGATGAAAATTCGCTACCACTACACTAATTCACTAAAATGCAAAGTTGCGTCTGGGCTGCCGAACACTGGCGAAGTTTTGCTAGTGTTAATTCATCAGCATGACCATTTCATAGAGATCTTTCACTAGTCACTTCGTTAGTACTCTTACGCTTAGGTCAATTTGAATAGGGCAGGTACATAAATGTCATATTTATTTGTATATGAATGTGACCTAAAACATAATCTAGTCCTAAAAGTAGACAAAGAAATTCAGTTGAACAAATGAAACAAAAATTATTATATTTAGTCATGTATTTATTGAAAAAAGAATGATTCAATAACACATTTGCTTGTGGCAAAAGAGTCTGGTGTTTTCAGTCAATGGGATACCCTGTTTTAAAGAACAGGGATCCAGCAAAGCCTGGAAAAAAAGCATTTGTGGATGTGTTTCATGGCTCTCCCCCAAAAATATTGCTGACTGTCTACAGCAACAACAGATCGTGTGAACACACCACAAGAATACTGGAAGACTGTTTTGTGAACAGAAGAAGCCAAATAGAACTTTTTGGCTTAAATGAGCAATGTTAAACTGCATTCCAGAATAAGAACCTTATCCCATCTGTGAAACATGGTGTTCTGGTTTGGGCCTGCTTTGCTGTATCTGGGCCTGGATGGATTGCTATCATTGATGGAACAATGAATTCTGAATTATACTAGATGATTCTAAAAGAAAATATCCCACTGTCTCAAGAGACAGTGGGTCATGCAGCAAGACAACAATTCTAAACAAAAGTCGTTCTACCAAAGAATGGTTAAAGAAGAATAAAGCAACTGTTTTGGAATGGCCATGTCAAATTTTTGATTCAAATGAAATGTTGTGTAAAGACCTACAGTGAGTGGTTCATGTGAGAAAACCAAAAAACCTCCAATAGCTGAAGCTGTTCTGTATAGAGGAATGGGCTAAAATAAGAGTCAATGTGCAGGACTGATTAACAGTTACTGCAAATGTTTAATTGCAGTTATTGCTGCATAAGGAGGTCACACCAAATACAGAGATAATTTCATTTGTTTAACTAGGTTTTCTTAATCTACTTTTAGGACTTGTTTGAAAATAGGATTATGTTTTAGGTCACATTTATATAAAAATATAGAAAAGGGTTCACAATCTTTCACGCAGCACTATAGATATGTTATGTCTTGCCCAATGTAACACAATTGTGTTGCCTCTTGGCTGGTATTTTACAGCCCAGTTGGCAAAGAAGATGCTTGATGCTGGTATAATTGTTTGCAAACAAGTAACAATGAACAATGAGTTTGGCACTAGGAGCTGGTAACATGCATTTTAATATTAATTTCTGTAGAATGCATAGTCAATAGCTAGAAAACTAATTTAAATGGAGCTGTAGAAAAAAGCTTGGATTCAATTGCATGCATTGTTATTTAAAATTGGAGTCTATTGGAGTCTATAAGAGAAACATTTGAATAAATAAAACATTTTAAGACATAACACCCTCACATTACAATATAATGTATATTAATTGATTTGGGATAAAATTATGCCCATTAGTAAAAACCCTTGCTTTTGTATATTTCGGTCTCACCGCCTGTTTTAATTTTGATCCTTTTTTTCTTTTCATGGTTTGGTTCTATAACAGGGAGTTTTGTATTCCTTTTCTAGTTCCAGCCCTTTCTGTATAGTAGAATTTCCTCACTTTTCCCCTGAGTCAGTCACCTTTCAACTTTGGAGCATGACCCCTTGTTCTAACAGATTTTCTTTCAAGCATGCTTCAGCCCTATACTGTGTTGAGTGACTTAATATATTTGAACGTTTCAATCAGATGCCTAGCCAAAGACCCTTCCTAATATAAAAGCTATGATCATGTAGACCTTTATGATTAGAGGAAAGGCCTTTTCACCTTTACCAGCATAAAGAGCTTTTTACTTTGCAGGAGCTGAATTCTGGTATACTTCAACAAATAAGGCCATGATTGCTGATTCATGACAGACAAAAGAGAAATAAAGTAAACGATGTTAGTGCGTAAAATTGGGGAAGCAAAATACTGTAAAGGTATAAATATCCTATATATAAATACATTTTTGTTTAAAATTTTTTCACATTAAAAAAAAAAAATTGGCATTACATTACATTATTCTCCCTTTTTTATTACCCCACATTTATTAGTGCTTTTTTTTCTTTACACTTGATTTTATAAATGCAATGGTTAAAGCTACCTCAGCCAAGAATTTTAATTTCTTCCACTCTCATAGTTAAATCGGTCACAGACAAATGTAGGTAGTGGTGTAGAAATAATAGAAAAAAAGTTTGCCGATGCTGCCAAGTGGCAAAAAAAACAAACAAAAAACAATGAGATGATTTTTTTGAATTCTGGTTTCCAAGCTTGAATTTGTTAAATTTAGCAATGGGAGAACATGTTGAATATTTAAATAAATATATATATAAATATATATATATATATATATATATATATATATATATATATATATATATATATATATATATATAGATATATAATATTGTGTACATTATATTCGTATAAATGATACTTAGGGATGTTGTAAGTTATAATTGATGTTAAGTGATGTAATTTTTGTCATATAACTCACTGAAACTTGTGTGTATTATTAGCAATAATATATTTGTTTTTGTAAAATATGAAGACATTACAGATCTCATGCCTTTATATGGCCATGGAACTTCTTAGTGACTTAAAATAGCCTTATATTTGATAAAAGGGGATACATGATTCCCTATATGTAAATATATCATATGACAGATTAAACATGCAGTAAAATATCAAAATAATAACCAATGACCATTACTATCATATGTTAGAAGGGGAAGTATACACCCTTTTCAACATTTGTTCAACGAACAGGACTTCTCCTAAAGATACTTTCTGGCTATTGTCTTAATTATCAAATTATATTGTTTTTGTTATTTATTTGCCACAGAGGGCAAAATCACAATTTTAAACTAAAGTCACATTCTACTTTCTGATCTTAAAGCACAATCTAAACAAATCAGTAGACCACTGTATAATGAGCTGCTCATTATCTGAAAGCCTGACAGATTGTAGCTTGTGGAAGGGAGGGGTTTATTTATACAGACAGTTCTCAGTGGACTGCTGATTTTTTTTTTTATTGTTCTCATAGGGATTGGAAGTAGAATATGTCTTTAGGGTACAGTCACACATGGTGTATGGATTGCTTGTCTCCGTCTGAGTTTTGTAGGCAAAAGGAGAGAAGCAGATCAGCCCCTATATGCTCTTATGTTTAGCTCCATTGACGCACACACAGTGTTGGCCTAAATGCAGTTACATGGAGCGGAGACTGTCCTGAAAGGTGCAAGAGCAGGCATTTTCAGGTTGATCTTCTCTCTGTTTATCTGCATTCAGGCTTACACTCTGCTTGTCAGCGGAGCTACACATGGGAGCGTATAGCACCTGATCTGCATTTGCATATAAATGATATAGTTTTAAAAAAATACATAGAAACTATAGTAACATTGTTTGCTTGTGTGGACATTTTGGGTAAGGGGCAGGGCAGTTCCACACTGTTTTCCATGTTTCTCTACTTGTCATAAAGCCGAAAGTAGACATGAAAAGTTCTGCATGCTTTTTTAATTACAATTATACTTTTTTTTTTTTTACAAATAAATTAGTCTGAAGTCTCAATGCTTGTCTGTCTGCCTCACATGTAGTATCACAACAGATTACTCAAGTTCAATACTATGCATAGTATTATGGAAAGTTAGGTGGAAAAACAGTACCACACTACACTACCAACAGATCCACAGGAAATCAAATACCCTACAGCAGACCAGCTGTTAATTTAGTCTCACAAATATACAAAACCGTACTTTCTCCATACTTCTGACTTCATACTCCTTTCTGATTGATTACAGGCCTCAATGACTTCCTTTCAATGTTTGTGAACAAATGGCTTTTGCGAACATGTGCAGTGTATGTAATAAAACTTCGCAATCTCAAAGGGGTTTTTGTGACAAAATATTGAATGAAACTCCAGAGCAGGTGTTAATGCTAACCTTTGCTTAGTGATAATGTAATATTCACTAGAGAATGATTTTACATTGCAAACAGCGCTAAACATTCGCAAAAATGACATTTTAAATAACTGCTGCGATTTTTGAATTACATTCCCCCCTAAGTGTATAAATATCTATTATCACCACTGTAGTTTGGGCCATGCTTTCTTGGATTTCAGTATAGATTCAGCTTAATATAGCTGTAAGACAAAGCAAAGTCAGTCTCATGGCAAAAAAAACCCTTACCATTAAGTGATGGTTGATAGGTGCAACTATTCTGTCAGTCAATGCGAAATCAACCCTTAATTCATACCTAGGAGATCCCTAAAGCCACGCGAACAAGATTTTTGGGGGAATGCATTTGAGAGGCAGAAAGGAGGTTAAATGTGATGAACTGGTAATTAATTCATGCTTAACCTCCATTGAGAGGAGATACTCTGACGGACAAAGACATGTTTCTGACAAGTGCCAGCGGCAGAGCAGATAACTCTGGTTAATAATCAATAAGCTCCGGGCCAGCATGGTATGTACTGTTGGAAGTGAGAGCGATGCAAGAAATCTGTGGGGATTAGTCCTTGGAATGGAAATGCTTTTTATTTATTTCTTTATTTTTGTTTATTGTTGTACAATATGGTATATATGTTTGTATGTTTTATTTATTTTCTTGGATTATGGAGTGCGGTTCTTGTAGTTTTCTATTTTCTTTGCATTTGTTTAGGATCAACCAATGCTCTGATGGATAAGGAGGACTCACCTAATGGATAAGGAGGACTCACCTAATTCATGTGTATTTACAGCAAACTCAGAAATATTTTATTTGCATTTTCTTAACTTTTGTCCTTTGTGCTTTTATATTTTCTGTTTAAAAAAAAGGACCATTTAAAGAAATTGTTGACATTTTCAGCAAAAATAAAGCACTTTGAAAAAAAAGCTTGGTAACCCAGGGCCCATTTAAATAATATGGCCTCTGAATGTGCAAACATCTTTGTTTCTGTGATGTTCACATGTATAGATAAATGGGGCAAGCACTAAGCAGCGAAAATGCGATAGCGACTCCTTCGCAGCACTTTGCCATGGCACCACTAATTTACTAAAATCTAATCTGGAGGCGAACGGTAGCGAAGTTGCGCAAGTTAGTGAATTAGCGTAGTTACGTCGTCACTTCGCTATAGAGCAACTTCGCCTGGCGAAGGGTGCAAAGCAGGGCCGCCATCAGGGGGGGACAGGGGGGACTGTTGTCCCGGGCCGGATGTTTTGGGGAGTTAAGGGGGGCCCGGCCGTGCTGCACTTACTTGCATTTACTTGCACAGCCGGTCCCCTGCATCCGAGCTCCGATGACTTCTTCTTGTGTTCTGATTCGCCAGTGAAATGTAAGTCCCGGTAAAGCCACATTCTGATTGGTTGGGAGAAGTTTGAACCTCCCTTCTATTTTATCCAATCACCATGCGCCTTTACCGGGACTTACAGTTCACTGGCGAATCAGAGCACAAGAAACTGAAGATACCGGCATCTGAACTCCCTGGCTAAGGTACGTGCAGTTTTTTTTTTCTTTTAACTTGTGGGAGCCCTGACCAATTGTTTTTTTAAATGTGTGGGGGCCCTTTGCTAGTTTTTTTTTTTTTTAAAATGTGTGGGGGCCCTTTGCAATTTTTTTTTTTTTTTTTAAATGTGTGGGGGCCCTTTGCTATTTTTTTTTTTTAAAAAATGTGTGGGGGCCCTTTGCTATTTTTTTTTTTTAAGATGTGTGGGGGCCCTGGCTAATTGTATTTTTTTTTTAAATGTGTGGGGGCCCTTTGCTATTTTTTTTTTTTTTTTAAGATGTGTGGGGGCCCTGGCTAATAGTTTTTTTTTAAAAAAATGTATGGGGACCCTGGCTAATTGGTTTTTTTTTTAAATGTGTGGGGGCCCTTTGCTATTTTTTTAAGATGTGTGGGCGCCCTGGCTAATTGTTTTTTTTTTTTGTAAAAAATGTGTGGGGGCCCTGGCTAATTGTTTTTTTTTTGTAAAAAATGTGTGGGGGCCCTGGCTAATTGTTTTTTTTGTAAAAAATGTGTGGGGACCCTGGCTAATTGTTTTTTTTTTTTTTTTATGTGTGGGGCCCTGGCCACCAATGTTTTTTTTCTTTAACCACCACCTGACCACCAAAACTTGTAGGAGGGGTCTAGGCACCAAAGTTATTTTTTTAACTTGTAGGGGGGCACTTCATCTTTTAATGCCTGTGTGGCGAGGGGGGGCCCCAGAAAATTTTGTTGTACGGAGCCCCGTGATTTCTGATGGCAGCCCTGGTGCAAAGTAGCGCTAGAGTACATCCACTTTGCTAGCGAATTTACGCCAGTGCCCGTTAGTAAATCGGTGAAGTTACGAAATGACATCCCGGTGGCGAATTTGCGCTAGTGTTAGGCGCTTTGCGCTTTAGTGAATTTGCCCTAAAGACTCTGTGCACATTTATATTGTAAAACAGACCCTGTAGTGATCTTTTTGTTTTTTTTGACCTCTTATTCTACTTTTGCTTCTCACTCTTCTGTGTTTCACTTCAAAGTAATATTAATACAGCAACCATGATAAGTAGCACAGATGTCCGAAAGTGGGAATGTCTTTTCAACAGACTTGACTTAAGCACAAAATCCATGTCATTTCCTTACGTAGCATCAATTTGACAACTCTCCACACTTAAGCTCTTTTTCTTTCTTCAGTGTGAATCTACATCTGAATCACCCAATAGTACAGGCCATTCATATTATGAAGTGCAGTCGAAAACATTGCCTAAGAAATACAGAAAAGGTGAACACCCATTACTGTTCAGGACATCCTATTTGATTTAAGTTGATTTAAGAAAAGGCGTGTGGATATTAAATCAGTGAGAGTTAAGCTAACTTTTATCTTGTCCCAAAAACTCCTTTTGAAACAGTGCTTGCAAAATGGTTGAGCAACCACAGAGAACAAGAGAGTTAAGTGGAGAGGGGATTTGGTTGGGACCATTAAGCTTGGAATTATGAAAAATCCAGGGAGGAAAAGCTCAATGGCACAAGGCACCCATGGGGACTTCCTGAAAGGTTTTAGAAATTCAAAGCAGGTCTCGGAACCTCAAAGCAATGTCAGTCAGTGTGCTGGGACAGGGATCACTAAGACTGCAACCGAACAATAAAGGATTGTCTCAGGAAGGTGGGAAAAGAGGGCCTCCGAAGCGCTCTCTCACAGCAGCGGTTCCGCTAGTCAAGCATGCGTTCCACATGAATCATTTCTGGACAGAGCCTGGGCATAATCCCCCCATTCTCTCTATGACAACTTGACTGAGAATTTTGGTGTGAGTGACAGGAGGCAGCCGATTGACAAGGCAGAAACACTTTGCTTTCTCCCTGTGACGAACAATATAAACTTACTTAGAGATTTTTGGAAATAGTTAAACAAATAATGATCAACTGAGTGGGAAACAGAATAGGCCTCAGTTACATGGTATGTGTGGATATTAGGGAGGGATGAATTCAAGTTTTTTACTGATAAACTTTCCAGCCATTCTATTCAGTGTTGGTGCTGCTCTCTACAAGGATGAGCTGAGTTCTTGGGACACTGAGACAGAGAAACAAGAAAATTATTTTGCTGTAAAGAAGAAATAGAACTGCCACATTTTATTCTATTCTGGAAATATGCCTAAGATCTTCCTGCCATTTCTTATTTTTCATTTTTTTACTTTTCATTTTTTGCTGTTAGTTACAATCTGTATTATTGTAAAAGGCACACAAAAAAATTAAATTCCACCAAGCTGCCATTATAAATTGCCCTCTGATTCTTACATGCATTTGGAATTTTGCTCGTAGCGGAAGTGTTCAGTGAAATTTATAAAGGAAACATGGTACTTACTAACCTTTCTGCTATGATTTACAGACATCCTAGCAGTTTCTCTTTAATAGTAAGTTACATTTACGTTAAAATTTATTTTAATGCTTTAATGCAGAATGGGTGGGGGTGGGGCGGGCATCTCAAGCGTAGGAAGAATCAGTTTGCAGAATTTCAGTGTAAATGTGCAGCCCAAAGAAACGTCTGCTGAGGTTGCATGTTCCAGATTGGTCCAGACAGCATCTGGTTTTAATTGCTTTGCTTCCACAGAATCTTTATTTAAGGCATGGATTACAGTTTAAAAGCTGGTCGCACTCGCGTGTTTTTATGAAGAGAAATATAAAATACAGCAATATTCTTCTCTGTGAAATAACATTTTATCCATGACATGTGTGTTTAAAATAAGTATATCAATTATATTATAACAAGCTTAACACAATCTTTTAGTTGTGCAAAGGATTTCAAATTACAGATTTTTGACATAATATTTAATTCCACTAAAGGATTTTTTTTATGTTTAATTTAATACAAAGTATGAAGTCATAGCTGAGATGTAATAAGTTAAATGATTTACAGCCTCCAACATCATGTGAAAATGCAGAAGAGATGACTTCTGCTCATGATTGCTGAGAGGCCGGACCCCTGGTTTATGATTTGATCTTCTAACTACATCATTTCCATTAGAAAGTAGCTAAGGCCAAGATATCTGAGCTTTTTAAAAATATTTTATCATTATGTGTCACTGTTACAATTATTCATTTTATGTATGTATAACTACATTTATATAGGGTTACTGGCATACACAACGCTGTATTATTTTATAGTGTAGAAAAGTACACACTGGGAGGCCAAGAATTGTAATAATAAATAAGTTTAAATATACAGCGATTCAATGCTATGTGGCAAGAGACACATTTCTCACTAAAGATCTTAATTTTGTAATATCTTTAAAATTGCAAAGAGTTTCTTTGGGCCACATCCGATACAGGGCGTGCAGATTATTTATAATTTTTTTAATTTTTTACCTTCGGTAGTATGTGTCATGTCTGTCTATAATGTCTTAACATAGCTTAGTTTAAACTATGATTATATTATGCCACTTTACATTGATGGCCTTTAATGTTTTAACTTAATAAAAAGCATAAAAGAGATCCTTTATTTTTTTTCAATTAAATACAGCGATAATCTGTGAACCATATAATTATTTATTATGCTGACTGGGAAGTGGGCTTTAGTGTAAATAGTCTGCTTTAAATGCAAGTTGTGGAAGTTGTTCAAGCAGGAAAAGAACAGTGCAGGTAAAAACGCTGCTCCCTAATCATTGTATTATAGGGTTTTTACAACTATAAATGCAGCAGGATTAGAGAAATACAGTGTTTCATTTAAGAAAAAAATCTGCAAAATCTGAGAAGTGGAAGTGACTTCCCTAAACCTCCACATGTTTAATTGAGTTACAGAAAAGTGATCACGTTGGCATTTATATGTAGACATGGGCTCTGTGCTAGAAACAGCAGTAGCATCATTGGTTATGAATGTCAGAGGTGCTCTGTGAGTAAAATTTCTCAAGTGCCATCATCAATTTCTTTCTACTGAGATAGCGAAAGACAGTATATACAAACCAGATCATTACTTATAGTTTAATATAAGGAATGAAATAATATTATAGTACTAAAGGGTTTCGTCATAAATAAAAAAAGAACCCCTTAAAATGAGTTTAAAGCAAACATTTTTATAACTGAATATATATATCGAGAGAGAGAGAGAGAGAGAGAGAGAGAGAGAGAGAGAGAGAGAGAGAGACATAGAATCGGACAGCGCACTCCTGGGATTTTTTAAAGAATTCAAATTTTATTCCATGTTTATTAATCAACGTTTTGGCTCCTATCATGATTAAAATATATATATATATATATATATAGATAATGCAAGGATCAGCACACTCGTTTGTAGAAAAGCAAAGTGTATTTTATTTCAACACAGCATTGTGTCCAACGTTTCGGTTCCTCCTGGGAACCTTTATCAAGGATGATAAAGGTTCCCAGGAGGAACCGAAACGTTGGACACAATGCTGTGTTGAAATAAAATACACTTTGCTTTTCTACAAACGAGTGTGCTGATCCTTGCATTATCTGTATCATTAATTTGATCCTGCACCTCAAACTCATACAAGTATCGAGTGCTGATACCCACAGGACGCATATATATATATATATATATATATATATATATATATATATATATATATAAAATTAGGAATTGTATTGCCAATCCTGAGTTCTCTGACCACAAGCAGAAGATACATCTCTAGGTCAGTCATCATTACCCTAATTATTTAACTGGCCTTTTGAGATGAGTTCTCATTTTTTATCATTCCCATCCCAAGGAACAAGCTAATAATAATTAGCTAAAATATTTGAATAATTAAATCAGCTTTAAAGCCTGAGTGAGACAATGTCTCTGTGTAAGAAGTTTCATTGTTAATTTTTGCACTTCTGAAAATATTACTTATAAAAGCAAATTTGAAATCATAAGTTATCTTTAAATTGCACATGTACAGTTATGTTGCTATGTTCTATTTTTCTCATCACATTTATTTTAGCTAAATTTTATGCATTTATTCTGGCACCCTGAACAACAATAATGATGACATTTTAAGTTTTAACTATTATTATTATGCATCATGGACCAGCCTTGTGTTGTTCCAGAGGTTAGTGCATAATTGTTTTTTATGTATACATGCTGCAGGGTAGTATATCTTTAATGACACTGTATTTTCATCCAGAGTGTAGCCTTGGTATTATTTTGTCCAGGTTGCATTTTATGACTAAAATCAACAAGAAGCATCACTTTTGTCTTCTTTTTGTTTTATCTTGCCCGACTCTCCTGTTGTAGTGACACATGCCTACTCAGAAAGGCAGACAGTAAAAAAGAAACTAATTAAAAATTGGAAGTGTCTCACATTGGAGCATTTGGATGTGTTCAATAGTGAAAACGAGCGTCGTGTTGCAAGAAGATCAATTTTACAGTTACAGGAGCAGAATAAATGGAGGTGGTGCATTAAGGGAAATGAAAAGACCCTAAAACATTGAGCACAAAGAGAAAGGGCACCAAGATAGTGGTGGCTGCTCTGAATAGCATAGGATATGGCCTCGCTGCCTGCTGCTTCCTTCTGAAATATGTTTACTTAATGTTTGGGATATGTCATACATAATAATATCACTGTGAACAAAATGAGGTGGTAGATCTATTGCAGACATAGAAGTTCATTAACTGCTTGAAAGACACCTAGTCTGTGTGCATATCAAGAGCCAGAAGACAGAGAATGCGGCATGAGGCTAACCAGCTGTATTGTGATGGAAGAATTGCTGTATGTACTATAGCGCCTACCCCTGCTGAATGGAAAAATGCATATTTATAAACCTTTAAAGTATGCTTCTTTTATAAGCAAGGCTATTGTATGGCATGGCAGAGAATTAGGACTTGAATTAAGCCTTGATTTCATTACTTGGAAAGGCAACAGTTAGTTTAAAAGGTTTAAAAGGAAATGATAAATAATTTATCATTTCAATTGGCCTCATTCTTGACTTAAATAATGAAGTGTACCTTTCATTACACCACCAGATTTCATACAGTTTTTATATATATAACCGACTGCTTCTGTTTTATTTTCTCAAGTCATCTAAACTGGTCAAATAAATGCCTTACTATGAGGCAGTTATAGAAAATGATAAGCTTATATCTTCCATGTATAGAGCTCTGCCATAAATCAATCATCCCAATTTTTCTCATTGTGTGTACTTTTCAAGGAGAAAAAATATTCATTTATTGTATGTTTCTTTTCCAGTCTTACTTTTTTTTTTTTTTTAAAGGTCTCTTTTTTATTTTGTTAAAACAAACAAACAATTACAAACCTTACAAGATTTGGCAGACTAGCGCACATTAGTTATATGCAAACAGGTATCAGTTAGTTTGTAGCTGGTGATGATGTCCAGGGATCCCAGATTCTTTCAAATTTGTCCAATGCTCCTCTGGATAGGTAGGTCAATTTGTACAGTTCCAATTGTGCGTTAACTAGGTTTTTCCAATGATGAATGTTAGGCGGCTGAGAGTTCATCCAATGCATCGCGATAGTCTTTTTCTCATAAAACAAAAGAAGTCTCAGTAAAACTCAATTCAAGGGGGGCACTGAGTGTACAATTCCCAGTAAACACACTCTAGGATCTAGGATTCTTGGGAGGCATAGCGCCATGAAGGCTGTAATTTGTGACCAAAACACCTGTATATATTGACATTCCCACATTAAATGCAGAAACGTGCCTGACTCCCTGTTACATCTTAAACAGTTCGGGGAGGCCAATTTCCCCATGTGGTGTAGTTTTACCGGGGTAAGGTACGTTTAATGCAGGATTTTAAAGGGTACAAGTCCTTCCCTAGTGCTTACAAGGGGTCCCTGCATGATGTCCGCTATTTCCTCCCAGTCTTACATTTTTAGCCCTTTTTGCTACCAGTTATTCTATGCCTTTCCATATGCCATTTATGCATATAAAGAGGCATTACCTAAAATATAGTTGTCACGTGCAAAACAATTGTTTTTTGTGAGCAAACAATCAACATTAAAGAAAATATGTCTTCATCCAGAATTTTCACTTTTGTTTAGTTTTGCTGCATTATCCTATCCCTGTTTCTGTTAGAACAAAACAATTCTTTTCACAGTAAGGGGGTTCTTTATTAAAGTCAGAATGCCAAAAAATTCTATTTTTTTTTACTATAAAATACAAAAAAAATCAGGGTTTATTATTCCCTGAGGATGGAAAAAGTCAGAATCTGGGAATTAGGCATCTCAGACCTGCCAAGGTTGTATATATAAGTCAATGGGAGAGGTCCCTATACTATTTTGACGTTTCTGTGCTGGCATTAAGCCAAAAATCCGACTTTTTGGGCAAAACTCCGGTTCAGGCTTTTTTGCGATTTTATCGAGTTTGTCCCCGATCTGATTAAATTGTGCTTTTTTAATTACAAAAAAGGTCCAATCGTGGATTCTAGTATGGTCAGACTTTTTCATTTTAAACATTTAAAAATTCAGAATAAGGCCCTAAATGTCCCAATCTAAATCCAGTATCTTTCTACTTCATCAGGATTATTAATTATTGGAAGGCAGTAATAAACTGGTGGTTTTATGATGGTGTTCTTTTAGGCCTTTTTATACATTTTCTTGTCTGTAGGATTACAAATATTAATTATCTGAACCATAAATTTGTAGTGGAATGTCACTGTGGTTTATTGGTACACATTTATTTACCATAGTTCCCTAATTTTGTTTCTTTTAATGGGAAAAGCCTAGCCAAAATGCTCAATTTGCTTACTTTAGAGGAAACAAAGGCTGTAAACAAACTTTCCCTATAATGTCCTTCCCATAAGAAAACTTTGGTGGCAGATCGTTACATGGTAATGATACTGTACCTTATTTAAATGAGTGGACCCAATCTCCTAAATATGTAGTTAATAGAAAAAGACATGCTGACAACAAGTTGTATTCCAGTCCCCTTTACCAAAAGGAAAAATGTTTTTTTCATCAATGGCAATTAAACTGTTTGATAAGGGACAAAGCAAGTTCAGATTATTCAAGAAGTAAAATACATTTCTATATTGAGAATGTCCCTTAGGATCACTGCACACAAGCCCATTTTCATCAGCTTTTAGTGTGTTTTCAGATGCAATGAAAGAGGATGAAAATGAAAACCACAGGTGTTCTGGAGAGACACCTCTCTGAATGAAAATTGGGAACATCACAAAATAGCCTTTCAAAAGAGAGTGCATCACAATGTAAAGTAATTGCAACAAAAAACCGTTTGGGAAAAAAAAACATTAAGGGGGTTATATATCAAAATCCAAAATTTTCTGATCAAATCCTCAATCACTTTCCCTCCTATTTATCAATAAATTTTCACGAATATCTATTGTGCGGGAAAAGACATAATAAAATCGTGAAAAAATCATACGAAACTTTCGGATTTGACTCCCAAAACCTACAACTTTTTCAGATTATCGCCTGGAAACCATTAAATCTTCAGATTATTGAACGAAACCCAGAGCAAATCATGAGATCTTCCAATTGTAAAACAAACATCTGCCATTGACTTTTACATGAGGTCTGAGATGGGGCACTTTTTTATTCTGACTTTTGACACTATCAGGGGTTTAATAAATCATGACAAATTTGAGTTTTTTTTCTACAAAAAATGGCGTTTTCCCCTTCAAAAGTCCAACCAGAAAAAACTGGACTTTCGTAAAAAATCGTGTAAATGTATACAAGGTATACTCCTTCACTGTACAATTTCAGGCTGGGCACATACCACATGGCAAATTTCTCAAAAATTAGTAATAATCAGCCCTATTGTATTTATTAAGCAAGAATAGCCAAGTTCAGCATGACAGATGTGTTTACCCTTTGTCCCCTCCATCAATTTATCTGGAATAAAGCTAATCAGTTCACATTTAATTAGTAAGGAATGAATGCTACCATGTACATAACTAGCTAGGAATGAGAATTAGGGGTATGCAAAGTAGGCAAAGCACTCCTCTTGGCAGCTGCTGGCACAGGTACATATTTGTGGGCAATATCTTGGCTGCTGCTTGCACAGGTAAACAGATGATTAGGGGCAATATGATGGATGCTGGCACAGGTACATATTTGGGGATAATATTGTGGATTTTTTGGCAGCTGCTGGCACAGGTACAGATTGGGGGCAATATGAGGGATTGGCTGCTACCGGCTCAGGTATATGGGGCAATATGGTGTCTGCTGGCACAGGTATACAGATGTTTGGGCAATATAATGGATTTTTGGCTCCTGCTGGCAGAGGTACAAATTAGGGGCAATACGATGGATTTTTTTGGCTGCCATTGGCACAGGTAAAGATTGGGGGTAACATTATGATGGATGTTTTGACATATGCTGACAGGTACAGACTGGGGGCTTGGGGGCAATCTGAGGGATTGACTGCCATTGGCACAGGTACAAATGGGGGCATTATGATGGGTGCTGGCACAGGTACAGGGGGCAATATGAATGGTAAGGTGGCAAATTGTAATGCAGGACGGGGTGGGGTGGCGGGGGGGCACTGATTGAAGCCCTTGCCTAGGGTGTCAAAATACCTTGGCCCAGCCCTGAGTATGTGCCTGTGGAACCATAATCCTACTGTTTGTCATTTACAATTGGAGAATGGTACTGAGCTCATCTTTGAGATCATATTGCTAACTTTTCTAGTGCAACAATCTTTGTTTTCCATTACAACTCAAATACTAAAGGACCTTACCGCAAAGCCATTTAGCTTAAGATCCTCCAGTGTCCAAGGTGTTCCACTTCGCAACCAAGATGGCAGCCCCCAGGTCCGCGCACTGATGTCATTTCGCATGCACTGAGAGTGAAAATTCTAAGTAAAAGGAACGCGAAGATGCGGGTTCAAGTTAAAGATAGGAGAAAAGTTAGTTCTAAACAACTTAAACATATATATTAATTACAAATTGTCAATGATATTAAAGCTATTCATAAATTTAACAACAATTCAAAGCAGTAATAAACTCTTTCTGAACTACCAGTTCCACCTTTAGAAACAGTGCAGCAAAGCAAATTTGCTACAAGTCAAGATTCCACACAATTTCGTGGATGCATATTTACAGATCTGTAATTCTACTGACTTCTACATTGTTCCATGAGACAGAAAATACAAAGAATTTTAAAACTACTGAACATTTTTAACAAATGTGTGAAAATTTGATAATTGTAGTGGCTTCTCTTTTATGCAAAATCAAATTATTAGTCTGAACAGAAAGTGCAGCTTTTCATTGTTTATTCTGCATTGTGTACTCCAAGACACTGAGATATTTAAAAATTACAATGAATCCAGGGATCTCGAGGGCCCAGTGGTGCCATGCTTACATCAACTGTATGTACATGTTTTAGTTTACAAAAAAGTTCTTAAAAGGAAAAATGTAGCTGATTCAAGTAATATTTTCCCTCTTGGATTGTATTCTAGTTGAGGAAAATTCATGGAGGATAAATATTATTTATAAATAACATAGATTATTCCTGTAAACGCTGTCTGAAACTTTCATCAGAGGAAGCACAGTCTATTTATTTCCACAAACAAATCAACCAAAATGATAGTGGGTGATGACTGTCCTTCTACTGTTTCAATCTCACAATGCTAACCCAACCAAAAAATGTTTTGTAACATCCTTTGCTACCGTAAATATATATGCCACATTTGCCAGGGTATGCTCCATCATAGTTTATTGACACAAAAGCCAAAATAACATTTTCAGTTTCCTTTCCCCTTCATCTAATATACTGTACATGCTAGTCATTAAATCATCCCATTTCAGTAGATGAGCTTAGTCTTTTTTAGTTTATTTTCCACCCCATAGACCACAGTCTAGAACAGGGGTTTCCATTTTTTTTTATCAAGACCTTAATTACTTGTCATTACATACTTACCCATATTAGCCAGGCATTACTTACTTGAAAAATAATTGGAGAAATATAATTTGGTCTACAGGCATGTACAAATACTACTGCACAAATATTACTGTAGCATTAGTGTCATTGATTATATAGTGATTGAACTATATAATAATATATAATACTAAAATAATTTAATATAGGTATGGGATCTGTTATCCAGAATGCTTGGGACCTAGGGCTTTCCACATAACAGATCTTTCCGTAATTTGGATCTTCATACTTTACGTCTACTAGAAAATCATTTAAACATTAAATAGATCAAACTGGCTGGTTCTGACTCCAATAAAGATTAATTATATTTTCGTTTGGATCAAGTACAAGCTTCTGTTTTATTATTACATAGAAAAAGGAAATAATTTTTTAAAATTTGGATTATTAAGAAAAAATGGAGTCTATGGGCGAAGACCTTAACATAATTCGGAGCTTTCTGGATAATGGGTTTCTGGAAAACAGGTCCAATACTACTATAATAAATGCTTTTTTGCAATTGAACAGAAAACAAAACCCTAGAAATGAATATGACAAAAATGCCATATTTTATATGCTGAACATACAGCACTAGCCTAAGGGGGTTATTTAGTAAGATCCAAATGTATCATGTTTTATCCACAAATGAACCCCATTTTAACTTTTTTTTTTTTTCGAATTGTAGGTTATTTGTTAATATTCCCGATTAAATCATAATCATCCTACAATTTTTTCAGATTTGCGGTCTGTAAAGTCCGAATTATGTGGTATTAATCATACAATGTATTCTTAAAGGTTTTCACAAAAAAATCATGATTTTTGTAAAAACTATGAAAAAATTGTGAAATTTAAATGAACATTCCTTTCCAAACTTCCTGTTTTTTTTTATCCAACAGGAAGTCCTCCAGCGGCCATTTTGGATAGTAGAGGAGAAGGAGCTAATTTTGGAAGCTGCCTTGGAATTTTTTTTTAAAATGGCCCACAAGGGGAGAGAAGAGGAAGGTTGGAAGGAATGGGGGGAGGAAGTTAGTGATGGGGGGGCTCAAGACTTGTTTGAGGGGGGCCAAGAAGAAGGAGTGGAGGGAGCTGCCTCTCAACCAAGTCCTGAGTCCCAGGGGCAGGGGTTAGCCAGTGGGGGGGGGGAGAAGTCTCTGGGACTGCAGCCAGGACAGGTGTAGGGTGTGGAGGGCAAGGGCCACTGAGGAATTGGAGGAGGAAGAGGAGGATTCCTCATTGCCCTTGCAGGAGGTCACCTGGCCTGGCAGCGGTTCCTGGGGCAGGGTGCAGTGTAGGTTAGGTAGGGGGGAGGGGACCCCATTAGTTAGAGGGAGGGGGAGGAGACCCCATTAGTTAGAAGGAGGGGGGACCCCATTAGTTAGGGAGGGGAGCCCAGCAGGTAGGGATAGGGAAGGCCAAGGGGAAGAGACCTTGGGGCTAGAAGGAGAGAGGAGGAAGAGGAGGAAGAGGAGGAGGGCCCTCCTGAAAAAATCCCACCTTTCACCAGTGAGAAGAATGCAGTGCTAGTGGATGAGGTGCTGCAACAATGGGACATGTTGTTTGGTGCACAGTCCCATCTGATCACTGCTGCCAGACGCAGTCAACTATGGCAGCAGGTGGCGGATTGTGTGAGTGCTGTACGCGCTGTGTACCATAGCGGACATGTGGCATAGAAGCGTTTCAGCGACCTGATGAGGTGCATCAGAAGAAAGTTTATGGTCCGGAGGGTGAACGTCAGGAAGGCAAAGGTCCAGAAGGCTGGTGCTTGGAATCCACCCCCCATCCGCCGCAAAGCCTTTGAGCACCACCTTCTGGACACCGTTGGTGAAGAGGTCTGCTGGTTGGATTGCTAATATCTGGACTCGGATAGGATATGTAAGTTCACATTTCTTCAAACACTATATTTTATATATTAATCACTGTCTATGCTTGTTTTTTTAGCTTTAACAGACATATTTAGATTGCTTGATCCTTCAGGTGCAACAGCCCTATAAATATTTTTTTAGATATTTAACTTCAACATTGTGCCACAATATACTTCTTAGTCCTAGTTAAATCCAATAGTGACTTACTTTCACCTTGTGGCAAAAATATTAGTCTTTTAAGTATCCCCCCCACATGCTCCTCAACTGTGGTATAGAATGTACAGCTGGTAATGAGCATTTTTGTGGTTGTGTCACATGAATCAATGTTCATTTATTTTCTACAGGCAATGTGTAATCCTGACTGTTTTCTTTTATACAATATTAGGCGCCCTTTCCCAAAAAAATCTGGGAAACACTTATAACATCTAATTGCTCTTACACATGTATAGTGTGTTTGGCTGATTACTAATTTGCCTAGACCTGTGTGTTGGCCTACTTGAACATACATGCACAAGAGAAGCAAATGTTTCATCCATATTTGCAACATGCCAGATTCTGTTTCTTTGGCCAAATCTGAAACATCTTTCCGTATATTGTGTGAATGTTATATGCCTTGTGCTGTGCTTAAACACAATTTCTGAACTGCAGTTTGCTTTTGAAATATCTTTTACAATGTATTTTACAATGTGGTTTAAATAACAAATTTTGAACAATATTATGCACTTTAACCAATGATGGTCTTCCGGGGCCTAAGACTGCAGCCTAGCACTGAGCAAAAGGGCCTATGGGTAAATGCCTCCTCCTCCTACTGGTCTTAGAAATTTCAGTGGGCAGCTCCAGAATGTCATCCTTCTCCTTTGCTATCCAAACTGAAAGTCCAAGCCTTAAAGGGCAACTGAATATTGTATTACTATGCATTTTAACCAATGATGGTCTTCCAGTGCCTAAGTCTGCAGCTTAGCACTGAGCAAAAGGGCAACTGAATGTTGTATTACTATGCACTTTAACCAATCATCAGTCATCAGTCCTTCAGGGCCTAAGTCTGCAGCCTAGCACTGAGCAAAAGGGCAGCTGGGTAAATACCTCCTCCTCCTCCTGCTGGTCTTAGATATTTTAGTGGGCAGCTCCACAATGTCTTCCTTCTCATTTGCTATCCAAACTGAAAGTCCAAACCTTAAAAGACAACTGAATGTTGTATTGCTATGCACTTTAACCAATCATAGTCCTCCGGGGCCAAGTGTGCAGCCTAGCACTGAGCAAAAGGGCAGCTGGGTAAATGCCTCCTCCTGCTGGTCTTAGAAATTTCAGTGGGCAGCTCCAGAATGTCTTCCTTCTCCTTTGCTATCCAAACTGAAAGTCCAAGCCTTAAAGGTACCTATTTCTATTTCTTGTGCAATTCCTTTATACATTTTTTCATAAAATATACCTTTGTCAGAAATACATCTTGTTGGATGTTTTTGAATATTTCTTAATATATTTCATAAAATACTTACTTTTGAAAATTTTTCATGTTTTATTTATTTTGGGTAATGATGATAATTTTTTCAAGTCTATTCTTTGTGAAAGGCAAAAAGGTGTAAAAGATCTTGGTAAAAGATATTGCTTCAGTCAATAAGTAGCCAATCATTGGTAGAAACACAGGTTATGGGATTTCACACATGCAGGGCAAGCGTCATTTCCCCTTTAAAATGTGAGGTCTTGTATATATGCCTCACTTCCCCTTTAAAAAGTGAGATCTCATATATTAGCCTTACTTCCCCTTTAAAAAGTGAGATCTCATATATTAGGCTTATTTCCCCTTTAAAATGTGAGGTCTCATATATTATTAGCCTTACTTCTCCTTTAAAAAGTGTGTTCTCATTTATTAGCCTTAGTTCCCCTTTAAAAAGTGAGATCTCATATATTAGCCTTATTTCCCCTTTAAAATGTGAGGTCTCATATATTAGCCTTACTTCCCCCTTTAAAAAGTGTGTTCTAATATATTAGCCTTACTTCCCCTTTAAAAAGTGTGTTCTCATATGTTAGCCTTACTTCCCCTTTAAAAAGTATATTAGCCTTACTTTCCCTTTAAAAAGTGAGATCGCATATATTAGCCTTACTTCCCCTTTAAAAAGTGGAATCTCATATATTAGCCTCTCTTCCCCTTTAAAAAGTGCATTTGGACATTTGAGCGTCAATATCTCTTTAAATAATCTTGTCTAAAATTAAAAAACCTGTTTCAGTGTGTAAAGGCTAATTTAAATTTAGAAAAAATGGATTTTAAAGAAAAATCACGAAAATATAGTGATTTCAACTCCCCCATCGACAACTCAAACCTACCGTGGTTTTTAGTTTACTTCAAAGTCCGAATTGAAATTGATAAATTCCAATGCCTTTACTGAATATACAATGTTTTTGGCATCAAGCTCCGATGTTCACGATATTTTTGTGAAAACCGGTTCTAAATTCTGAATTTATCACTAACAATTTTTTCTCAATATACCTTAGTAAATAACCCACTAAATGTTCTAAATCTCTATAACAGTGATGGTTCAGGCTTTTAGGATACAGGAGCTAACCATCTTGGATTTTGTTAGGAGTGTCAGTGACACTGCACATGCTCATTGTGCTTTGGGCAGCTGTTGAGAAGCTAAGCTTAGGGCGTCATTGCAAATCATCAAGCAGAAAATGAGGATTGCCAGTCACAGATGCTGCTGCTGCAGGGCTGGTTGAATGTACTGGAGCTGCTATATAATGAGAATTAATTAGTTGGTAGCCTTTTATCTTCTATATACTCACTATACTCACTCACTGTATTGGAAGTTGGTCCATAACCTCGGGCAACAGCATCACAGACCATGTGCAGTGAATCAGCAGAAAAAGAGAAGGGAAGCTTGGGGGGGCATCATCAGAGGACTGTCTTGGGCTGGTACAGAACCCCAAAAGATAAGGTGAAGCATTTGTAGCCAACTTATTGTTAAGCTTTAGTTCTCCTTTAAATAGACCCTATGACAACATAGCAGCAGCTACAAAGTCCACTTGAGTCTTTCCAGATTTACAGGTAAAAGTGACCATACACTTAAGCCATGTATAAGATCCCTCCAATGGCCCGTGTGACCGATATTTGCCAAAAGTACTGTATAACGTTGTTCCCATCCATTGGGACTCCATAGTCTTGCACTATGATTCAGTCTTTAACACACCAGACAAACAAGCATGTCTTTAGATGGCCATCTTTACCCTCATCATTAAAGGGCACCTGTTAGACTAAGAAGTAATTCCAAATAATTTTCCAAAAAAAAATGAAAAATTACCATTTTTCATCGTATATCAATTTATACCAGAAAAATATTTCATTTTACGGATGAAAATCCAACTGATTTGGAAAGCCTTATGTCTCTCGAACGTGCCAATACCAGATATGTATAGTTTTAGGGAGATTTAGGACTTCTGTACAGCAAAAACTCCCGGCAGTATATTACCGAATTTTGAAAGCACTAAGGCAGAAAACAGCATGCTTTAGATTCCAAGTCAAAAACTCCTGAAACCGTAGGTTTACCCCAGAAAACCATACATTTTTGAAAAGTACACATTCTGCCGATTACAAAATGGGTAACTATGTCTCTCTACTCCCAACTACCAAACATAAAAGCTTGTCTGAACATAGCGGTTTTTCAAAAAAAAAATTCAAAATTCTGAAAAATCATTTCAAAGGTTTTATTTTGCTGCTCTGCATATCCCAAACTATATTAGGTACCAAGAAAAAGCACCTGAAATATGATTGCCAGAGGTTCACTGAACAGTTTGATACCCATTATGCATAGGTTTACCAAAGTATCTGGCATTTAGAGACACCAATATGAAGTTAGCACATCCAAATTGATCAGGACTTTACTTCAGCTACTGAGAAATCAACACATTGACAGCATTTTTTGTGGGGTAAAAACACAGAAATATATGTTTACCCCCAAAACCCATATATTTTTGGAAAGTACACATTCTACCGAATCTAAAATGGGTACCCATGCCTTTCTGCTCCAAACTACTGAGTCGCAAGGCTTTCCCACAATTGTCAGTTTTGGTGAAATATGTGAAAATTGCCTCAAAGCTTCAACTTCTCAGCACCATATCACCCATGTATCGTTACGCACCAAGAAAAAGCACCCTAAATATGATTGCCAGGGTTCCTCCAAACAGTTTGGTGGCCATTGTTCATAGGTTTACCAAAGTATCTGGCATTTAGAGGCCCCAAAATGAAGTTAGCGCATACAAACAGTCCCGTGGGTAACTTCAGCTAATGAAAAATCAACACATTGACTGCATTTTTGTGGGGTAAAAACACAAAAATATATGTTTACCCCCAAAACCCATATATTTTTGGAAAGTACACATTCTACCGAATCTAAAATGGGTACCCATGCCTTTCTGCTCCAAACTACTGAGTCGCAAGGCTTTCCCACAATTGTCGGTTTTGGTGAAATATCTGAAAATTGCCTCAAAGCTTCAACTTCTCAGCACCATATCACCCATGTATCGTTACGCACCAAGAAAAAGCACCCTAAATATGATTGCCAGGGTTCCTCCAAACAGTTTGGTGGCCATTGTTCATAGGTTTACCAAAGTATCTGGCATTTAGAGGCCTCAAAATGAAGTTAGTGCATACAAACAGTTCCGTGGGTAACCAGCTAATGAAAAATCAACACATTGACTGCATTTTTGTGGGGTAAAAACACAGAAATATATGTTTGCCCCCTAAAACCCATATAGTTTTGGAAAGTACACATTCTACCGAATCTAAAATGGGTACCCATGCCTTTCTGCTCCAAACTACTGAGTCGCAAGGCTTTCCCACAATTGTCAGTTTTGGTGAAATATCTGAAAATTGCCTCAAAGCTTCAACTTCTCAGCACCATATCACCCATGTATCGTTATGCACCAAGAAAAAGCACCCTAAATATGATTGCCAGGGTTCCTCCGAACAGTTTGGTGGCCATTGTTCATAGGTTTACCAAAGTATCTGGCATTTAGAGGCCTCAAAATGAAGTTAGTGCATACAAATTGTCCTGTGGGTAACTTCAGCTAATGAAAGATCAACACATTAACTGCATTTTTTGTGGGGTAAAAACACAGAAATATATGTTTACCCCCCAAACCCATACATTTTTGGAAAGTACACATTATACAGAATCTAAAATGGGTACCCATGCCTTATTGCTCCAAACTACTGAGTCGCAAGGCTTTCCCAAAGTTGTCGGTTTTGGTGAAATATCTGAAAATTGCCTCAATGCTTCAACTATCCAGCATCATATCGCCCATGTATCATTACGTATCACAAAAAAGCACTCAAATTGTGATTGCCAGGGGTCCTCCAAACAGTTTGGTGCCCACTGTGCATAGGTTTACCAAAGTATATGGCATTTAGAGGCCCCAAAATGAAGTTAGCACATACAAATTGTCCTGTGGGTAACTTCAGCTAATGAAAAATCAGCACATTGTCTGCATTTTTGTGGGGTAAAAACACAGAAATATATGTTTACCCCCAAACCCATACATTTTTGGAAAGTACACATTCTACAGAATCTAAAATGGGTACCCATGCCTTTTTGCTCCAAACTACTGAGTCGCAAGGCTTTGCCAAATTTGGCGGTTTTGGTGAAATATCTGAAAATTGCCTCAAAGCTTCAACTTTCCAGCATCGTATTGTCCATGTATCATTACCAGCATAAAGCATCCTAAATATAAACATAGGGGTCTACTAAATAGTTTGATGCCCAATGTGCATAGATATACCAAACTATGTGGCGCACAGAGACCCCCAAATGACAATATGTATAGACATTTTCACGGCTGACGCGCTGGCTGCTGCAACATAACCACCCGGTGTGTGTATTATGCGACATTAGACCACCTAACAGTACAGAGACCCCAGAAAACCATATATTTTCAGAAAGTACACATTCTGACGAATCCAATATGGGTAAATAAGTGTTTCTACTACAAACTGCCAAACTGCAAAGCAATGCTGAACATAACGGTTTTTATCAAATTTCTGAAAATCGTCACAAAGCTTGAATTTTACCCCATTATATGCTCCACGTTTCGTAACGTATCAGCATAAAACATCCTAAATATGAACGCCAGGGGTCTACTGAACACTTTGATGCTCAATATGCATAGATATACCAAACTATGTAGCGCACAGAGACCACCAAATGACAATAGTGTATATACATTTTCACGGCTGACGCGCTGGCTGCTGCAATATAAGCGCCTGGTGTGTGTATTATGCAACATTAGACCCCCCTAACAGTACAGAGACCCCAGAAAACCATATATTTTCAGAAAGTACACATTCTGACGAATCCAATATGGGTAAATAAGTGTTTCTACTACAAACTGCCAAACTGCAAAGCAATGCTGAACATAACGGTTTTTTATCAAATTTCTGAAAATCGTCAGAAAGCTTGAATTTTACCCCATTATATGCCCCACATTTCGTAACGTATCAGCATAAAACATCCTAAATATGAACGCCAGGGGTCTACTGAACACTTTGATGCCCAATATGCATAGATATACCAAACTATGTGGCGCACAGAGACCACCAAATGACAATAGTGTATATACATTTTCACGGCTGACGCGCTGGCTGCTGCAATATAAGCGCCTGGTGTGTGTATTATGCAACATTAGACCCCCCTAACAGTACAGAGACCCCAGAAAACCATATATTTTCAGAAAGTACACATTCTGACGAATCCAATATGGGTAAATAAGTGTTTCTACTACAAACTGCCAAACTGCAAAGCAATGCTGAACATAACGGTTTTTTATCAAATTTCTGAAAATCGTCAGAAAGCTTGAATTTTACCCCATTATATGCCCCACATTTCGTAACGTATCAGCATAAAACATCCTAAATATGAACGCCAGGGGTCTACTGAACACTTTGATGCCCAATATGCATAGATATACCAAACTATGTGGCGCACAGAGACCACCAAATGACAATAGTGTATATACATTTTCACAGCTGACGCGCTGGCTGCTGCAATATAAGCACCTGGTGTGTGTATTATGCGACATTAGACCCCCCTAACAGTACAGAGACCCCAGAAAACCATATATTTTCAGAAAGTACACATTCTGACGAATCCAATATGGGTAAATAAGTGTTTCTACTACAAACTGCCAAACTGCAAAGCAATGCTGAACATAACGGTTTTTATCAAATTTCTGAAAATCGTCACAAAGCTTGAATTTTACCCCATTATATGCCCCACATTTCGTAACGTATCAGCATAAAACATCCTAAATATGAACGCCAGGGGTCTACTGAACACTTTGATGCCCAATATGCATAGATATACCAAACTATGTGGCGCACAGAGACCACCAAATGACAATAGTGTATATACATTTTCACAGCTGACGCGCTGGCTGCTGCAATATAAGCACCTGGTGTGTGTATTATGCGACATTAGACCCCCCTAACAGTACAGAGACCCCAGAAAACCATATATTTTCAGAAAGTACACATTCTGACGAATCCAATATGGGTAAATAAGTGTTTCTACTACAAACTGCCAAACTGCAAAGCAATGCTGAACATAACGGTTTTTATCAAATTTCTGAAAATCGTCACAAAGCTTGAATTTTACCCCATTATATGCCCCACATTTCGTAACGTATCAGCATAAAACATCCTAAATATGAACGCCAGGGGTCTACTGAACACTTTGATGCCCAATATGCATAGATATACCAAACTATGTGGCGCACAGAGACCCCCAAATGGATATATAGTAGATAAAATTTACAAGGCAAAACAAAATAAGGCAGTAAAGAGTTAAATGAAAAAAAATCCAATAAAACCACAAAAATCAATGTTTTTTTTCCAGAATAGTGTTATCAGCCGTCAGAATCACAGTTTGAATATTTTAGCTGGGCCAAACAGGTTATACGGCTAGAAACAAGTGAACACAACATATGCAGAGCTGAAAATGCAATAAAATGGCTAAAAATTCAATAAAATGGCTAAAAATGCACCAAAATACCCAAAATTGCAATATAATCACCGAAATAACATACAAAAGATATTGCACAGTACGGTTAGCGAATACGCTATTCGTAATGGCAATAAAACATTTTTTTCAGCCAAAAAAAGAGACGATGCGATAAGAAAAAAAAAAAAAAGCCACAATGCCATGTATGTGCGTGTGCGTGTGTACAAATGGTAAATTACATGTTATGTGCACGTGTGTGCGTGTGCACATGTGTGTAAGTGCAGTGAGTGTAAGTGACCCCCCCAATCCCCAAAAATGTATGTGTAAGTGTGAATCTAAGTGTGTATTACTGTAATAAGTGTGTGTTGGTGTGTTTGTGTGTGTAATTGTTGCACTAACCTGAAAAAGTCGCTGAAGACTGTTGCACACGATGTGGAGGGGTCCCAGGAAGACATCTGCGACGATCTGCGTGTTCCTGTGCTGTGGGGGCGGAGATCAACGGCGCAGTGCAGGCTGCAGCAGCAGGACACGTAAGTAACACGTGCCTGCTGCTGCTTTTGGGCCCCTGGGCGATCGCGCCCCAGGGGCCACTCGATCCCCTGCTCTGCTCGTTGTCTAGGGGCAGGGGATCGAAGCGGAACGGAGCGAGCGGCTCTAACAGCCGCTCCTCCGCTCCACAACCCGGAAGTGCTGCAGAACTTGGCATTTCAAGTTACTTTTCCACAGAACGTAGATTCTACGTTCTGTGGCACTTAAAGGGTTAAGCAAACACAGCAGTTTTACCAGTGCAGGGCAACACTGCATTATATTTTCATTACTTTAAAACACTTTTATTTTTTGGCGTTACTACTGTTCCTTTAAGCAAAATAAATTTTACTTATGCTATATAAATTCTAAATCTTGTTTCCTTCAGTCTTGGAATGACACAATCATAGCAAACATGCAGGCACCATTTTATGAACACCTTTTTTTAAGGCAAGCTTTGCATCATGCCAAGACCTTGTTCATGTACCGGAATGGTGCACCTGATACCCACACTCATGCACTGGCAACACATTTAGATGATGAGAAGGGAGGGAGACTGTGGGGAGTGCAGTGACATCTAGGAATGGAAAATGAAAGTATTTGCCTGCCTCACCTCTATGCCAAATGCATGTTTTTATTTAATTTGAAAATAACTTTTATTATATAGTTGTTTTGTGTCTGGGTGACAGGTCCCCTTTATATATGGTCTAAAAGAGTCCATGTAAAATGTAAGGGGTTGATTGAAATGTTTTTTTGTGATATAGATAACTGTCAACCAGTTCTTATTCTCTGGGTATCTGGAAACTATTTAATCAGCAAGGACAAAACTGTATAGCCAGGCACTAGAAACAGATTAAAGAAAAAATATTTGCTTGGAAGCTTATCTGGACATCAAAAAGGGTATTGTGTTGCCATACCATTGTACAAAGCCACTGCTCAAATTGTGTCCCTAAAGAAACAGAAAACAGCAGAAAACTGGCACAAAACATAATAATAACAATTTGTTTGAACAGTGTACAGCTGTGGCAAAATAATTTTCTAATCCCAACATGCATTCTTTACACCCATCAATGTCCTTGTTGTATTTCTTGTTGTATGTCTCAGTTCTGTGCCTTTGCTGTTTTAATCATTGGGGCACCCTGTGAGCAGTGATCTAATGCAGTGACATAGTAGCACATTTGAGCTCAAATAGCTTATAGGTATATGCTCCTTTTTTTGCTCCGTGTCTGTAATTCCTGGCTACCGGTATATCAGTTTTCTTGGTTCAGCCCTTGCTTCTTTTATCTGGCTTTCCATGGGCCTTGATCTGTGCATCACTGATTTCTGCTACCCTTGACCTGATTGATAAGTATACCAGTGTTCCCCTTATTGTTAACCACACCCAGATGCTCTAAGTAAATTAGACTCAAGGTCTGAACCACTGCGATAGCTGAAAAACTTAAAAAAAACTGTGAAAGGCATTGATCACGATGGTTGAGTATAACTTATATATGAAATGCACCACCTTTGTCAAATAGAACCAAACATCACTGAACTCAAATAGAACATTGATGCCTAGATACCCAGTTCTGCATACAAACTAACTGATACTTCTACTGATACATCATGCTAAAACATGCTAAACACAGCCATGTAGGTTACAGGCTTCTTTTAAACAAGAGCTTTTGTAATCTTTAAGTACACGTGAAGTTTCCTTTAGGCAAGTTTTTAACCTAGTAATAAGGGCTGAAGAGGAAAATCAATACATTCCGAAAGAAAAGTACATTCACAATGGAGGTTATAATCCTCCCTGTAGGCAGCTCCTATAATTTATGCATTTTCAGAAGGTGATGAAAAATTGTAATAGCATAATTCTTAGGAAGAAGGCCGCTGGTGCCTTGTACTATCTTGATAAGCCTCACCCTTCTCTCCTGATTTATATTCATTACTCATACCATCTCTTTATTAAACATTCTATGAATGCATATACTTTCTATGATTCCAATGAAGACGCTTCTCAATCATGTGTGATACTGATTGCACATTGGGGTGGTGCTCAAATCTATGAAGACTGTTGCCCTGGAGTCCACTGATTAGTAACATACATTGAATGGCAACATATGGCATTCAAATTCAGCAATTGTGCTAAATAACTTTCTTAGTTAGAGTGTCATCTGTTACCATTTGATGTATATTACTTCCTATGATTCCAACACCCATGTAGAAATGAATAGGCACCTTGATCAAAATACTTGTAAATTGTTTAGAGAATAAATTCAATTCATGAAAAAAAAGAGATTCAAATTTTAGTAAATAGGCTCAAAACTGTTCATAATTCTCTCCTATACTATACCACATTAATCCCTGTAAATATACAGTAGGTTTAGGTATTGTATTTGTGTTATGGTTCATGTGCGCCTCTTATACTTCTTCTCTGTGTCCCCAGCAAAATTATTTTTGGATGCCACCACATGGGTGATCAGTAAAACCTTCCTCCCCACATGTATACAGCCTATTTATGTTTTTTTGTTTCTGTGAGAACTATAACCCAGCAGTCCTTTAATATAGCCATAATATTTATTTTTGTCTAAAACTCATTTTCTCCCAAAAAATATGGCATGAAAATTATTAAAAGATCTGAATATAAAAAGCATGTACAAAAAAAAAAACCACAAATGACATTCTAAAAAATATGTAAACCTTAAATAAATTTTTCGGACAATTACTTGTGAAAAAAATTCAAAACCCTCTAAATGTACTAATGGCTAAAAAAATATGTCTGCTTTTACTTGGTTTTGCTTTGTAAATTTTCTAGAGAATAAATTCAATTCATTTTTCAAATTTTAGTAAATAGGCTCCAAGGTGTTCATAATTCTCTCCTATACTATACCACATTAATCCCTGTAAATATTATTTTGTATTTGTATTATGGTTCATGTGTGCCTCTTATACTTCTCTGTGTCTCCAGCAAAATTATTTCTGGGATGCCACCACATGGGTGATCAGTAAAACCTTCCTCCCCACATGTATACAGCCTATTTATGTTTTTTTGTTTATGTGAGAAATATAACCCAGCAGTCTTTTAATATAGCCATAATATTTATTTTTTGATTTTGTTAATCAATTTATCATTTTTGCCATTGTCTTGTTAATCAAGCTGCTTTACAACACTGTCACTGTTCAGTGTTTTATACTTTCATACTTTTGGCTATTTATACAGCAGCACAACCTTAACTCTACACTATATCCTTGATTTTTTGGAACAGGAGATACAATACTCATTGAATCCTGACTGATTCTCCCTTAGTATCAACAAAAGAACAGTGAAAGGATGCCATAGACTGCAGAGCTCTGCTGCGTTAGTGCTTTATTGTACACACGACATGTTTCGAGTCACATGGACCCTTTCTCAACTTGAGAAAGGGTCCATGTGACTCGAAACATGTCGTGTGTACAATAAAGCACTAACGCAGCAGAGCTCTGCAGTCTATGGCATCCTTTCACTATTCTTTTGTTGATGCTAATTGAGGTCTATACGGTGTGACCTTTGAAAGGAGTGCCTGCTATTGCAAAGATTGGGGATAAGCTGGTAATTCGTTTGTTGGTGATTCTCCCTTAGTGTCATTGGGAAACATTGCATAGGTCACACAGAGAAGTTTATAAAACTCACATTTACAAGTATATGCCTGTAGGGGTCTGCTAGAAACACAAAGACATGTAAAATCCTGAAAAAAATAGCACATTTTAGTTTAAACTGCAATATTTGCGTTCTAGTCTTATCTTGGTAGTTAATCGAAAAATATTGTAGATCATGTTCTGACTGTTGGTTTAGACCTGCGACTGATGACCTAGTGCCAGCAGTCTTGCCTTGTTCATATTGCTGCCTCCTTTGTTGCTTCAACTTGCTGATATCTTGTATTACTTGGCATGGACAACCCCTTGTCCTGTAATGTGCAATGGAAAAAACAAAACACTCAGGAAAACCCAGCTGCCTACATAGCATTAGTACTGAATATGTCTTTGTGGAAGCTGCCGCAATGATTGCTGTTATACACTTCACTGAACTAGCATCCACTAGTCTAGCAAACAAATTGCTTTGAAAAACATTTGCCCCCTGTCAGGTTCTGCTGGGATTCGAGCCAGCGACCTTTGGGTTTCTGGCTTGATACATTAACTATTTGGCCAGGTGAGCAGCCTGAGTTGCTCACTATATGTTACCTGGCCTCTGCAGCCCCAGCCCAGCAGCAGTCTGATTGGTTGCAGTCAGCCAATCTGCTATTCTGCTCTAGTCTCCTTCTGCTCTAGTCTCATTCTGCACTCCATCCACAGTTTGATCTGATCTACGCCCGCACCGTCCTGTCCCATCCAGTCTGTTCCTGTTCCACTCCTGCTCCATCCAGTCTGTTCCTGTCCCGAATCGTTGCCCTCTTCTTCCTGCCTAGTACAGTCCTGATCTTTGCCCTCTCCGTTCTGTTTTGCTCTGCACCTAATCCAGTCTGACCCATCTAATGTTCCGTAGGCACATACAGCTCCTTCCTCAAGGACTCATCCTTCCCCCATCAGTCTCCACAGCGTCCCCTACCTAATCCTTGACACCCCCATGCTATAGCAGTAGGGATACAAGTGTTCTTCTCAGCAAGAATAAAATGTTTTAGGGTTCGCTAGTGGTTAGTGGGCTCTTGATATCAGGTTCTCTGATGGACCCTTGGTGCCCCAGACCAACACTACTTGGTTCCTGGTATTTGCTCTGTTCTTCTCTCTTCTAGTATTGTTTTCCTTTTATTGACTCTGGTCTGGCTTTTTCCAATCTCATCTTTGTATGCACTGCACCCCCAGTCTATATCTTAAGACACACTCTTCTTTGAGACCTAAACGCTCTGTGTTCCCTATCTGTTACTCCTCTAACCCAGCTTGCCTAACCACATCAATCAAACCTAATAAACAAATAACCAGACTGCAACAAGATATTTGTGGAAACATTTTAGTGAGACCAGAGGTCACAGCTTTATTAAATGACATTTAGAAGTTCCTGTCATCAAAATGTTGCTCAGTTCACATCAGTGTAAGTTTTTTTTACATATAATTCTCCAAGGATGAGCCCAGAGCCGAATGCCCTGCTCTTCATGGTTTCTTTCTTCTCGTTGCGCCCCATGGTGGTCCATGGCACCGGTTTCCACGCAAACCTGACTGTACAATCACAGCCTGCTAGCTTGGGCATAGCCTCACCCTCTGGGATTTTCTCCATCCTGCTGCATTCTGCTGCTCCAAGTTCCAACGTAGGTTTAGCTCTTGCTAGTGACCTCTTTCCTCTTGAGTAGCTTGAAACCTATACAACTTAGTAGGTTGGAAGGGTGGGAAAACACAAATGCAAAAAATTGTATGGCCTCTTCCCTCCTAAGTTAAATGGGCAGGAATAATTTATTAGATATGCAGCATATTATTTGAATCATGCAACCAAGTTTGAGTACAGATCTTTGCTGTCATTTAAATTTCATGAGCTGGCATAGCTCAAATGTCACACAACCATTCAGGTAAGCCTCTTTTCGGGGAATACCAATGCAAATAAGCATACTTAAAAGACATCCAAGACAAACAATTTTTTAATTTTTAAAGTTATAGATTGTGTTATAGATTTTTATAGATAGATTGTGTGAACATGCAGTAATTGTTAGAATTTAGTATGTTACCTCCTTTTATAAATAACCCCCATTGACCTTAAGTGGTTAACTGGGATAGAACTTTGTAATGTTATGTGCCAGGTTAATTATTTAAGCAGGTGAGTGTCTGGGGCCGTGCTTGCTCCTGTTTGCTGAAAACTGCATTGGATCGAGTGACTACTGAAGGAGAACCAGGTTGCCATTTCTTCTTCCTAGATCATTTCTATAGAGCAGTTTGGATGTGCGTGCCCAGTAATGAAAAAATGAAAAACTTTTACAGTAGTGACCTGGGGCATAGCAGTTGTCTAGGGCCTCAGGTAAGCAGTTGTAGTCACTGGAGGGTACCAAACATTAGGTTAACCATATATATATATATATATATATATATATATATATATATATATATATATATGCTTTTAAGGCTTCCAAGTTAGCTGGGATAAGGTACAAGGAGGCCAATAAATCATGCAAAGAAGCTATAAGGCAAGCTAAAATTGATATAGAAAACGATATTGCAGCAAGAAGTAAAATAAATCCAAAATTAATTTTTAAATATGTTAATAGTAAAAAAAATGAAGCAGGAAGGGGTGGGACCCTTACTATAAGAGAGGGGGTCAGCTGGTTGATGAAAACAAAATAAAAGCGCAGATTCTGAACTCATATTTTTCATCTGTCTACACAAATGAGGAACCAATAAGTGAAGGTTTCCTTCTTAATAGTCCCAATTCTAGTAATACAACTAATGATGCATAGTTCAGACATGATGAAATTCAAAAGAGACTAGAACATGTTAAGATTAACAAAGGTCCAGGGCCAGATGGTATTCATCCCAGGGTACTTAGCGAGCTTAGCTCTGTGATTGCCAAACCTCTTTACTTAATTTTTCAGGATTCATTGAGATCTGGCATAGTGCTGAGAGACTGGCGAATTGCTAATGTGGTGCCTCTATTCAAAAAAGGATCCCGTTCTCAGCCTCAAAACTATAGGCCAGTTAGTCTGACGTCAGTGGTAAGAAAGCTTTTCGAAGGGTTAATAAAGGATAAGATTCTGGACTTCATAGCAAATCATAATACTATGAGTTTGTGCCAGCACGGTTTTATGCTTAATAGATCTTGCCAGACTAACTTAATTTCTTTTTATGAGAAGGTAAGTAGAGACCTCGATTCTGGGATGGCAGTGGATGTGATTTATTTAGAGTTTGCTAAAGCATTTGATACAGTGTTGGCCTGGAACATAGTATTTGTACCTGGATAGAGAACTGACTAAAAGATAGACTACAAAGAGCGATGGTAAATGGAACATTTTCTAATTGGACCAGTGTTGTTAGTGGAGTACCACAGGGCTCTGCACTAGGTCCCTTGCTTTTCAACTTGTTTATTAATGACCTGGAGGTGGGCATTGAAAGTACTGCAGATGATACTAAATTGTGCAGAACTATAGGTTCCATGCAGGATGCTGCCATTTTGCAGAGTGATTTGTCTAAGTTGGAAAACTGGGCAGCAAGCTAGAAAATGAGGTTCAATGTTGATAAACGCAAGGTTATGCACTTTGGCAAAAATAATATAAATGCAAGTTATACACTAAATGGCAGTGTGTTGGAAGTTTCCTTAAATGAGAAAGATCTAGGGGTTTTTGTAGATAACAAGTTGTCTGATTCTGGGCAGTGTCATTCTGTGACTACTAAAGCAAATAAAGTTCTGTCTTGCATAAAAAAGGGCATTAACTCAAGGGATGAAAACATAATTATGCCTCTTTATAGGTCCCTGGTAAGGCCTCATCTGGAGTATGCAGTGCAGTTTTGGACTCCAGTCCTTAAGAGGGATATAAATGAGCTGGAGAGAGTGCAGAGACGTGCAACTAAATTGGTTAGAGGGATGAAAGACTTAAATTATGAAGGTAGACTGTCAAGGTTGGGGTTGTTTTCTCTGGAAAAAAGGGGCTTGCGAGGGGACATGATTACACTTTACAAGTACATTAGAAGATATTATAGACAAATAGCAGGGGACCTTTTTACCCATAAAGTGGATCACCGTACCAGAGGCCACCCCTTTAGACTAGAAGAAAATAACTTTTATTTGAAGCAACGTAGGCGGTTCTTCACAGTCAGGACAGTGAAGTTGTGGAATGCACTGCCTGGTGATGTTGTGATGGCTGATTCAGATAATGCCTTTAAGAATGGCTTGGATGATTTTTTGGACAGACATAATATCAAAGGCTATTGTGATACTAAGCTCTATAGTTAATATAGATATGGGTATATAGAATTTAATTAAAAGTAGAGAGGGTGTGTGTATGGATGGAGGGGTTGAACTTGATGGACTTTGTCTTTTTTCAACCCAATTTAACTATGTAAATATATATATATATATATATATATATATATATATATATATATATATATATATATATATATTGAAAATTATTTGTAATTTGCAAAGTTTGTTGCGCTGAGACTTTTGTTTTCATAAGAACATAAGCACTTAAACTTCACATGCTCACTGGATATTGTATGTCAGCAGATGATTAGTATTTTAAATGATCACAACATATAATATATTCTCTATTTATTCTCAAATTATCGACATAATTGTAACATAGTTTATTTAGATTATTTAAATGTTCAAGTAACTTAATAGAGAAAGTTTGTGGTTACAAAATGTCGTGTTTTTAATTGTTAGTGATATGTTCTAGGGGATATACTTTATGTCTATTTTTTTATGTGTTTAAATGGGATATCCTTGATTATGAAAGTATTTAAAGTGACATACACAATTAGTAATTGCAATACGGATCATGTGACCTTACCAGCTGTCTTTTCCCGCTCTTGTGTATATTTAAGGCGGTCTGTGTGTACGTTTTGTTACTTTGAGAAAGGCCTTGGGGAGGCCGAAACGTCAGTCCCATGTAATAACATTTTTTTTATTTTATATAAGCCCTGTGAGTGCGGATCTTTTTGCAGCAGTTACAGATAATTTTTTGGTTCTGCACCCAGGCAGATTGAACAATTTAATCTAGAGTGCTGGCAACCCTTTGGATTTATATATATATCTATATATATATATATATATATATATATCTATCTATATATATATATATATATATATATATATATATATATATATATATATATATATATATATATATATATATATATATACACTGTATTCTATTTTTGTATACTGGTCTTTACCTGTATAATTTTGTGAAATTCTAATGTTTTAGTCTGGTTTGACGATTCATAATTTCATGTCACTGTGTATTTTTTCAATATATTTGTATATTTGTATAACAATAACATCTAAATCTGAATCTAAGTACCTTACCCCAATAAAATTTGTACTTAGCCTGAGAGGTGCAGCTCTTTGCATTCCCAGAATCGAGTTTAAAGACTCTTTCTAAAGACTGTTTATATAAAACCTGTACTACCTGTGTTTGGCAGCATTGGATACTTAATATTTTAGTACAGGGCTCACTTGTGGTTGCCAGATTTGCATTTTGCACCTTGTGTGGGGATTTTAATGTGGTGCAGGTTGAAGAGCTCATATGCAGTACATTGGGCTCTAAGGGCCACAGTTTTATGTCTTCTACTGTTTCTGCACTTGAGTCTTTCCCTGGAGAATTGGGCACTTAGGAGTCCATTTAGGACAGGAAACCAATGTAGTTATGATTTTTGGACTCTTCAAACAACATCAGTTTCTAAACTTCCCTTGGAAGTCTAGGTCTGTTGCTCTGCCTATAAAGAAAGTATGTGTTTCCATGCACACATTCATTGGTGTCTATTGCTTGAAGAAACAAGCCAATTATTTCCAATGGAGGGGGTTAAATGTTATTCACCTCAAACAGTTATCTCTGCAAAGCTTGTGGGTTTTTTATGTTGCAGAAAGTTCTCAGCTACCGATGAATAAGTGAGTTGCAGACAGGGGGCCAGAGCTCAAATGACTTTTATGCTAAACGACGTTGGACACTCTCAGGTAAGATATCTGTAAGAGGAGCCCACGGTGCTGCTGCAGGCAGTCAAGAGCTCATTCCATCTCTGTGCCAGAGTGGAAAGTACAGGAAATTCACATCAAATGACCTTCAAAAAGGGCTTATACTCTTCTAGATTGTTTCATGTTAACCCTTCCGAATATTGTATGGAAAAGCACAGCAAATCTATGCACAGCAAAAGATTTAGCATGAATCCACTGTCAGCAATACATATATATATATATATATATATATATATATATATATATATATATATATATATATATATATATACACACACACACATACACACACACACTGGTTTCCCATGAATAAACAAGAGGAATCTATTGGCCAGTTCACTTCCATCATACATTATCTACACTGCATAAAACAATATATTTCATGGGTTGTTTGTCAGATCACAAGTCGAATCTTGCGTGACCAGTTGCTTGACCGGGCTCAATGAAAGCAATAATGTTTTATTGATGGTTATGTTTTACATTTGTGCATTTTATCTAGATTTAAGTTTTCACATATGTTTTGTCAATTTATTAAGTGACCTTTCTATTGAGTCCATGCTTAGAGAAGTGTTGAGAAAATTAAATGGTAATTGTGTATTTTCATGACATGTTGAAATTATGCAACATACTGGGATGTGACAGTAGTGCCAGTGACACAGTGCAGGCAGCATGTCTGCCTGTCATCAGAGCCTCTGTCATGGGACATTGCCATTACCGTACAAATCACAAGTCCTCATCTCTGAACCTTGGAATCAGCCTTGGGTCACTAGTCGCATGTTGAAGGAGTTTGGATATTAGCGAAATGCCAGATGTTTCCATTTACAGCGGAATGGTGGATGGGGAGCTCTCCGTGTACTTCTGGACAGTTTTCCCTCATCAGATCATAGTATTTTTGGGGTGAGGTGATAGTTATGACACTGAATTAGAAAAATAACTTAAATCCTGGATTTTTTTTTAAAGCACTTCCTTATGGTTTCTGGATGTATTTCTTTTGAATGAATCCATCTGCCACTTTAAATAGTATTTAATTTTGTTTTATGGGAATAAAATGTAGAAGCAAGGGCACTTTATAGAAATAACAAAAAAAGTCTATTGAAAAGTGTTTAAATAACACATAATTTTTCTGAACGTACCAATCTATGTCAGGGTAAGTACTGAAAAATAGTGATGGGCGAATTTATTTGCCAGGCGTGAATTCGCAGCGGATTTGCGCGATTCGCCGCTAGCGAATAAATTCACAAAACGCCCGTGAAAATTCGCGGCAAAAATTCGCCGGCGTCAAATTTTTTTTCCCGAAAAAACGGACGCCGGCGTCAAAAACGGCCGCTGGCGTCAAAAACGGGTGCCAGCGTCAAAAAAAAAATTCGCCCATCACTACTGAAAAAGAATAGCACTCCTGCCATTCTATATTTATTTATATGATTGCATATAGGCATTGCTAAGAGGCACCCCTTCAATGACCGCTCTCCAGAAAATATAGTTTTTTTATTTTTGTGTTAGGATTGCTTCTCTTAAAAACCTTGTATCTTAGTTGGAAAATGTCATATTTTTGAAAAAGTAGCATGTCTGTGCAGCACTTTTAACCCCATATATACTGGTCTAATTGCTGATATCTCTGTTTAATGAAGAATCCTAACATTAGTATGTTAGGGTCTCAACAAGCTATACATCTTGATGTATAAAATGCAGCCTTATCAGAGCAGGAGTCTGTATATTAAACAGAAATCTCTTCCAAAGCCTAAACAAGTGAGGAGGGATACAGTAAGCATGTAACTTTTATGCAGGTATGGGACCTGTTATCCAGAATGCTTGGGACCTGGGTCTTTCTGGATAACCGATTTTTTTTACAATATGGATCTTCATACTTTACGTCTACTAGAAAATCTTGTAAACATTAAATAAACCCAACAGGCTTGTTCTGCTCCCAATAAGGATTAATTATATGCTTTAGCCTTTCCAAATGTCGAATCTTTTTGGATAGCAGGTTTTCAGATAATAGATACAATTAATAATGAATGGAGGGCACACCAAAACTTTCAAAAGTTAGCGAGAGGTGCAGAAACAAATGTTACCCCTACTGAAGGTAACCAATATCTATAATTAATCTACTTGTTTGCACACTCAAAATCAAAACAGAAACAATTTGACGTAAGGGTGGTTTGAAAAAAATTTTTTACTTTTTGTTCAGAAACATTTTACATGTCCATGTAAAATGTTTCTGAACAAAAAGTAAAAATTTTTTTTCAAACCACCCTTACGTCAAATTGTTTCTGTTTTGATTTTGAGTGTGCAAACAAGTAGATTAATTTCAGATAATAGATCCCATACGTGTATATGGTCAGATACAACATGCAGAGTCCACATGGGGTCATGTTACAAAGTATGTTACCTATGGAAGCTAGGAGGGTGGCAGTTCTAGACTATAGGAAGATAAAGGTCTCTCATGGCATTAAAATCCTTCCCCTTTAGTATTAGCTTTTTGGCTCCTCTTATTCTATGGCATCATTAGGGGTTTTACATTGGGTTTGGGACATTATAATGGCAGCACAATCTTTGGGGTCAGAAGTAGCAGATGCAAGTTATACCCACCCATCACTTTTATTGATATCCTCTGAAGATCTCCAGCTGGTATTTTACGCATTTTATGAAATTGTATTTCATTTTTTTTTAGTATTATTATAACATGTAATTTTAGAACTCAAACATATTCTGCAGCGCTATAAAATAAATGGGTTTATACAAAGAGCATACAGTATTACATACATAGGGACCAGTAACTGATACAAAAGGCGAAAAGGGCCCTGCCCAAAAGAGCTTATGTGCCTCTTTCTGTGTATTTTGTTTTCAAAATTATGGCCTTTTTATTTTTAAAAATTCAGCTTTTGCCCTTTTTTCAGTATATGCCCCCACAGTTTGCTTGTTATAGCCCCATCTGGCTCAGAATAGGACGGTCCCTTTCTATTGAAAAATGTAGCCTCAATCTTTGCCTGGAATTGCAAGGGTTAAATATTAAAACAGTGCCCATCTCTGCTACAGAGCTTCAAATTTCAACTTTACTGGTTTACTTTTGGCTCCTTTCTTGGTGCCTCCTATTATGGATTCACCATGAGAAGCTGTCACATCAGCTCTCTCTTTCCTAAATGTTATTGTGTCACATCATCATATCATAGATACTTATCTTATTATATGAAGACAGTTTAGCGCATTATAGCCTTTAGATAAAGGTACAGGCAGTGTATGGGTTCAGGAGCATCATACACTGACTCTGGTTCTGCCAAGTCCTTTTAAAACAGGAAAACAAACATGCAAAACCAAGCAGCAAATTCCATACAAATGATTACAAATCGGAATCATTATGAAAATCTTTATTTAGTGTGATATAATGTCGCTAAAATGCAAGTAACATTCTATATAATTGGTGTCTTTACTTTCCTCCTGATTTTTATGCAATCCATAAGCATCAGAGGTCGCAAAATATTACATTACTGAAAGAAAGATCAAGTGATCCTCAGGGTAAATAGAGTTATTTATTGCTGTGGAATCAGCACGGCAGAATGACGGATTCCAGCTGCGGCACTCCTCTGCACTGGAAAAATTGGTGACTTTATCCTTTTTGTGCCAACAGTTATGGCACAAAAAGGATAAACCTTCTTATAGCTTTCAAAATGCTCACCCAGAATGTAATAGGAAGAAAACTATCAAAGCATCATAGGATGAGTAATAACATTCAGCTGCATTACAATGGATATTACAATGGGAATATCGGAATATTTCCTTTTCAATTAGTGGCTGATTTTTTTTCAACAGATAACTGACCATGAAGAACAAAAAGATGTGAAATGTACACATTTCTATTTAGTAAACTTACAGTTTGTATAAATTTACATTAGGAAAATGTTTTGCAGTTTGTGTTTTGGAAACATTTGTTCTTGGGCTGATTTTACTGTATTCCCTGTATGTGGAACTGCTGAATATAGATGCACTTGAACAAAACAAAAACTTAAAAGTGCACCAATAGCTCAGAGGTGTTCAAACCTTGATACATGAAAAAAAAGTGCTTATTGCCAGCATTCTCTTGCATTTAAATGGTGCTAATTCATATGCAGTTGCCCATGGAGACTGCTGTTGCTCATTACAAGGAATTGAGGGGCCAGGGCAGCTTTTGCAATAAAGTAGACCTTAAACCAAAGACAGGAAAATATCAAAGAGAGGGCTGCTGAGGTCTTCTCTACAAATGTTTCTCTTTAGGTTCCCGCTGGGAATGCAAACAGAAACAGTTGCTGGATGTCTGGCAGACAGCGAAATCATTTCACATACAGTGACTGCAGGCAAGAAGGGCAAATGTGAAGGTGTCCTCCAATTCTGTATACTGAGCAGCTCATGCCCTGTGAAAGTTTCGCCCATATGCTTCTGTTGTAGCCTGCTTTCCTTCTTATCTTAAATTTGCACCCTAATACCTTGCAATTTGAATTTGATGAACATTTATTTTATTATTTTTGAGATTGTAAAAGGTCTTATAAAACCCCCTACTTGGCAACTCCGCCTGATCAGATAACCAGAAACAAAATTATACCGCTTTGCTCTTCTAAGGCCTATGTTTATCTGCACTGTGAATCTTGCCATGGATGATTGTTTAACCTGGATTTCTTTACTGCCCAATGCAAACTCACATTTAGTTATACTTAACCCCTCTTTACACCCCTCTTTACTAACTAAATACTGAGAAACAAACGTTATAAGTAAAGTTATTTATATCATTTTCTATTGTAGATTATCCCTACATTTGCAGAGATAAAAAATGAAAAAGGCACAAAAATAAAATATTCAAAAAAATAATAATAATCCCAGTTTTGTTTTAGTAATATTTTGGAGTATTTTTTTTGTGTGAAATGGCAGATCTTCTGAATGGCAGAAAACAAGAAATTTCATTATTTCTTCTGGACATGTTGGATCTAAGGATTAAGGTTGCATAAAAGCAATGAATGAAGTAGCTGTTGGACACAGTGTTATGACAGAAATTCCTACAGAACAGAAACATTTCATTTCCTTGGTTTCAATTATCCCACTGTTCTTAAGGCTGATGGAATGTTTATTAGTATTGCAAGAGTTGTTAACAATTTATTAATCCGCCTGAGATATCCCTTGGAATCTTGCAAAGTAAGTGATCGATATTTCATTTTATTTGTTTCCCTACTTGCAAACCTACTCCAATAAGAAATGTTCAAAGCTATGTATAGGAGCTAAACAAAAACACAATACATTTTGTTGAACCTGGATTGGCATCCTGCCTGCAGCCCACCAGTTACTGTTAAACAGCTTTGTTACCAGCATGTTAGATTGATGGAAGCTGAAGTTTACAGTCATTTAAAAGGGACACAGGTTGTCATTCCAGTTACATAGGCTACCTAAACTCAAAGTGGTCCTCTGTGGAATCTGATAAGTGCCCGACTGCCCATGTTCAAGAAAAAAGACAAGCTTGTGAAATTTGTGGAATGGGTGGCACTCTGCTTCTGAAATTCACCCAGTTGCACTGTTAAAATTTAGTATAGTTTAGTATAGTATTTAGTATAGTAGTGAAAAAGTATATTTAGTAAGGCATGTATAGCCTATATATGCCTTTACTAAATATACTTTTTCACTACTAAAAATAAGAAAAAAAAAAGAATATTATATATATATATATATATATATATATATATATATATATATATATATAGTCGTGTTCCAAGGAATGACGCACTCCAGGACTTCATAATGAGATCAAGCAAAGTGAAGTTTATTTGTTAATGTTTCGGTCCAGTCTGGACCTTTCTCAAGACATGAGACCATGTCTTGAGAAAGGTCCAGACTGGACCGAAACGTTGACAAATAAACTTCACTTTGCTTGATCTCATTATGAAGTCCTGGAGTGCGTCATTCCTTGGAACACGACTATCTGCACTATATATGACAGCACCCAGGCAGTAAAACGCTGCTGGATTGGAGTGCACCACAGCCTGAACTGTATACACATATATATATATATATATATATATATATATATATATATACATATAGAGATGAAAACATAATTATGCCTCTTTATAGGCCCCTGGTAAGGCCTCACCTGGAGTATGCAGTGCAGTTTTGGACTCCAGTCCTTAAGAGGGATATAAATGAGCTGGAGAGAGTGCAGAGACGTGCAACCAAATTGGTTAGAGGGATGGAAGACTTAAATTATGAGGGTCAAGGTGGGGTTGTTTTCTCTGGAGAAAAGGCGCTTGCGAGGGGACATGATTACACTTTACCAGTACATTAGAGGACATTATAGACAAATAGCAGGGGACCTTTTTACCCATAAAGTGGATCACCGTACCAGAGGCCACCCCTTTAGACTAGAAGAAAAGAACTTTCATTTGAAGCAAAGTAGGGGGTTCTTCACAGTCAGGACAGTGAGGTTGTGGAATGCACTGCCGGGTGATGTTGTGATGGCTGATTCAGTTAATGCCTTTAAGAATGGCTTGGATGAATTTAATTAAAAGTAGGGAGGGGTATGTGTATGGATGCTGGGTTTTCATTTGGAGGGGTTGAACTTGATGGACTTTGTATTTTTTCAACCCAATTTAACTATGTAACTATATATATATATATATATATATATATATATATATATACGTGCCTATACTGTAGATCTTAAATGGGTTACATAGTTACATAGTTGGATTGGGTTGAAAAAAGACAAAGTCCATCAAGTTCAACCTCTCCAAATGAAAACCCAGCATCCATACACACACCCCTCCATACACTCACATAATTATATATCCCCATATCTATTCTAACTATAGAGTTTAGTATCACAATCATCCAAGCCACTCTTAAAAAAATCAGCCAGCACAACATCACTCGGCATTGCATTCCACAACCTCGCTGTCCTCATTGTGAAGAACCCCCTACGTTGCTTCAAATGAAAGTTCTTTTCTTCTATTCTGAAGGGGTGGCCTCTGGTGCGATGATGCACTTTATGGGTAAAAAGGTCCCCCACTATTTGTCTATAGTGCCCTCTAATGTACTTGTAAAGTGTAATCATGCCCCCCTCCTGAGAAAACTACCCTCATAATTTAAGTTCCATCCCACCAACCAGTTGAGTTGCATGTCCTTTCACTCTCTCCAGCTCATTTATGTCCCTGGAGTCCAAAACTGCATTGCATACTCCAGATGAGGCCTTACCAGGGATTTATAAAGAGGCAAAATTATGTTTTCAACCCTTGAGTAAATGCCCTTTTCTATGCCAGGCAGAACTTTATTTGCTTTAGTAGTCACAGAATGACACTGCCCAGAATTAGACGTATTATCTACAAAAACCCCTAGATACTTCTTATTTAAGGAAACTTCTAACACACTGCCATTTAGTGTATAACTTGCATTTATATTATTTTTGCCAAAGTGCATAACCTTGCATTTATCAACATTGCCCCTAATTTTCCAGTTTGCTGCCCAGTTTTCCAACTTAGACAAATCACTCTGCAAAGTGGCAGCATCCTGCATGGAACCTATAGTTCTGCACAATTTAGTATCAGTAAAAATAGAAACAGTACGTTCAATGCCCACCACCAGGTCATCAATAAACAATTTGAAAAGCAAAGGACCAAGTACAGAGCCCTGCGGTACTCCACTAACAACACTGGTCCAATTAGAAAATTAGAAAATGTTCCATTTACCACCACTCTTTGTAGTCTATCTTTTAGCCAGTTCACTATCCAGGTACAAATATTATGTTCCAGGCCAACATTCCTTAATTTAACCAGTAAACTTCTGTGTGGCACTGTATTGAATGCTTTAGCAAAGTCTAAGTAAATCACATCCACTGCCATCTAGAATCAAGGTCCCTGCTCACCTTCTCATAAGAAGAAATTAAGATAGTCTGGAAAGATCTATTATGCATAAAACCATGTTGGCACAAACTCATAGTATTATAGTTTGCTATGAAGTCCAGTATCTTATCCTTTATTAACCCTTCGAAAAGCTTTTCTACCACAGACGTCAGACTAACTGGCCTATAATTTTGAGGCTAATGGGATCCCATTTTGAATAGTAGCACCACATTAGCAATTCGCCAGTCTCTCGTCACCATGCCAGACCTCAATGAATCCTGAAAAATTAAGTAAACAGGTTTGGCAATCACAGAGCTAAGCTCAGAATCCCAGCTTTTTTTTTGTTCTCATCAACCAGCTGACCCCCATCTGATAGTAAGGGTCCCCAATTTTTTTACTATTAACATATTGTAAAAAATTTGGATTCTTTTTACTGCTTGCTGCAATATCCTTTTCCATATCGATTTTAGCTTGCATGATTTTTTTTTCATGATTTATTGGCCTCCTTGTAAATGATTTGGCTGTCCCAGCTAACTTGAAAGCCATACAAGCACGTCTTTTCTTACCCACCTCAACACCAACACATTTATTGAACCAAAAAGGTATAGCTTTGCAATGACATTCCTTGCTTTCAAGGGGAATATAATGAAAGGTATAAAGCATCAATTTTGTTCTGTGTTTAACCCTGTGAAAAGTATTTCCCACTTAATATGTTGCAGAGACGCCCTTATACTGTCAACATTTGCATGTCTGAAATTGAGTGTTTTAGTTACTCCCTTATAAAATTGCCTCTGCAACAGAATCTCAAAGGAGACCATGTTATGATCACTATTCCTGAAATGCTCACCCACACAAATGCTAGTGTTACAAGTTACAAGTTGTAACAGAGGGACCTCCTTAGCTGTTAAATGGTAAGCCCCCCCGCATGTCCCCTTACTAATCCCACTGCCATCCCTACCCTAGTTTCCCCATAATTCTTTATCTCACCCACCCCATGCCTTGTTTAAACACTCCAACCTCTTAGCCGTTCTTTCCCCTAGCACAGTGGACCCCCTTCCATTGAGGTGCAGTTTGTCACAACTGTATAGGTTGTACCCCAAGGAAAAATCAGCCCAGTGCTCTAGGAACCCAAACCCTTCCTTCCTACACCAAGACTTGAGCCACGCATTTAGCTCCCTAAGCTCCCGCTGTCTTCCTAACTTACATGTGGCATGGGCAAAATTTCTGAAAAAATTACATTGGAAGACCTTGCCTTAATCTTAGAGCCTAGATCCTTGAACACACTCTTTAAGTCCTTCCATCTACCATTTATTTTGTCATTAGTACCAAAATGTACTAAGACAGTTGGATCATGCCCACCTATAATCAGTGTCGGACTGGGGTGCCTGGGGCCCACCAGGAAACCTTAACTCAAGGGCCCACCCCCCCCCCATACAACCCTGTTAGAATAGAACTCAATAGTAAAAATCCTGCTACGACCCCTTCAGTTACATTGAGTAGGAGAAACAACAGCCTGCCAGAAAGCAGTTCCATCCTAAAGTGCTGGCTCTTTCTGAAAGCAAATGACCAGGCAAAATGATCTGAGATGCACCTACACACCAATATTACAGTTCTAAAAAAATACTTGTTGGTTCAGGAATTAAATTGTACATATTAGAGTAATGTATTTGCAGTGTAAGTAATGTTATTTAGAAATAAAAACTACACCATGAAAATCATGAGAGAATCCCATTCAAATGTTAGCATGACCCAGAGGGTGATATTCTAAGACAATTTGCAATTGGTCTTCATTTTTTTTATTATTTGTGTTTTTTTAAATTTCTTAGCATTTTGTTCAGCTCTCCAGTTGCTAGGGTCTAAATTACCTTAGCAACAGGCAAATAATTTGAAAATTATACAAAATGAAGACCAATTGAAACGATGCTAAGAATTGTCCATTTAATAACATAGCAGAAGTTAACTTAAAGGCATAATACCCCCCTTGCAACTTTTCTGTTCATCCCCACCCTAGTAAAAGTCAGTGACACAGAACATTTTAAGAAATTTTTAATATTTTTTTTTTTATTTTTTTTAGTTAGACTTAGACCAAAAGTCAGTACCTTCTGTGATGCAGCAACAAGGGGTTCAATTGGAGGCTTCAGAATCAGTGAAGTCAGCCAGTCCTTGGTTGGTTAGGTATGAAGTGCCAGTGCCAATTAGGAGGACAGGGAGTGCCACTGTCAAGCTGATGCTGCCTGGTGCGGTGCCTGCTGAACTGATGTAAAGAAGAAGATTAGAGGTGGATATCACACCCATGATCGTCGCTTCCAGTTCCAGAATGTGCACGAAAAATCCGCACCTAAATGCGCATGTCAGGTTTGCTGGCTGCCTCCTGCCTCAATCGTACATTTAACATGCAGCCTGCAGCAGGAAATGATGACACACGCACATCACGTGACAACAGCGTCGGCGTCCTCAGTCAGCAGCAGCCTGAGCCTCGGCTTCAACCCCACAGCAGTACTGGCAGTCTCAGGCAGGCAGGCTCTAAGGGCGGAAGTGACGAGACGATCGATGGACACTACCTGGCTTCTACTGACGAGGGAGGCGGTGCGTGGGCCCACTGCCAAACACCGGAGAGGTGCACTTCGGATTTTGGTGAGGCCCACACGCCGCCTGCATGCTGCATTCCAAATACAAAAGGGGCATACCATTTCCTTCCATTACATCTCGCACTCGCACCGCACACTGAACACAAAATAAATAATTTTTATAATGCAGTCGTAGGTCATTAAGTATAGGTCCAAGGGGCCCACCAAGGCTGGGGCCCACCGGGATTTCTCCCGGTGCCCCGGCAGGCCAGTCCGACCCTGCCCATAATTTGTCTACCCGATCAACCACACGTCAAACCCTGGCACCAGAAAGACAGCAAACTGTTCTGTTGTAGTGTTCCAGGCGACAGATTACCTTATCCACTTTGCTAATAATTGAATCCCCTACAACCACAATCTGCTTAGGCCTGACTCTGGTCTCCTCCTCACCACTACCAGAGAAACTGGTCTCTAAGCTGTTAGAGAGATCAACCCCATCTAGAATTGCCAATCCAGAGTTTACACTCCCATCTTCTTCACACAATCTGGTGAATCTGTTGGGATGTATAAACCCTGGTCAGCCTCCATTTTCCTTTGGTTCACCTTAGATTTTCTAACTGTCACCCAGCTAGCTGACTCAACATCCTGCTGCTGGTCTGTTCCCTCCAAACTATCTGACCCTGCTAAGTCCTGCTCAGTGAGCAAGAGACACCTTTCAAGATTGTCAATCGACTGCAGTGTTGCGATTTGTTGCTCTAGTGCTCTAACTCGAGCCTCCAAAGTGGCAATTTGCTCACAACCACCACAGAGGAAAGCAGGTTCACAGAGGTTCAGATTGTTCACCATAAACAAAGATGTTTTTCAATTGCTTTGCATCTTTTATCTTTTACTGTTTTCCCAAAATGTAAGTTTAAAGTTTAATGTACCTGTCGCTAGTATTTCAGTCTGGCAGCTCAGTGATCCAGGAGCATTCTGAACTGTTACAATTTTAGTTGATATATTTAGTTGATACAATTAGTTGACACATTTCTCAACATTATCTATGTAATATTTAGGGATGCACCGAATCCACTATTTTGGATTTGGCTGAACCCCCGAATCCTTCGTGAAAGATTCGGCCGAATACCATACCGAATCCGAACCCTAATTTGCATATGCTAATTAGGGGTGGGAATGGGAAAACATTTTTTACTTCCTTGTTTTGTGACAAAAAGTCACACGATTTCCCTCCCTGCCCCTAATTTGCATAGGCAAATTAGGATTCGGATTCGGTTCAGCTGGGCAGAAGGATTTGGCCGAAACCGAATCCTGCTGAAAAAGGCAGAATCCTGGCCGAATCCCGAACCAAATCCTGGATTCGGTGCATCCCTAGTAATATTAGCAACTATTGTATCAATTCTAACAGCTGCTTTTAATGGAGCTCAGGGATTCTGCTCAGCAGGGACAAAGATAACAAATGTAAAAACTAAATGTATCAATGTAGAAGAATTAAAGAGTCGGCGACCCCCCCATCCAGAGCTGCTTTAAAAGGTGAAAATAGGTCACAAATAGAAAATATAAGGTAACTGAAAAAAAGTCTTTATTTCTGTCAAACTATCTGAAACCAACTGGACTGAAAAAAGTGTTTGAAGGTGAACCACCCCTTTAAGATCATTAGCTTTGTATATTATGCTTGTCCAAAAAGATACCAAGAAGATAGTTGTTTTGGGCTGGTATAGAAGCCTAGGATATAATGTAAAACATTTCTGCCCTACCTCTTTAGTTAAGCTTTAGTTCTCCTTTAATAGAATCTACCATCATAACATATATCATCAGTGTAACCCACAACCTCATTGCCCTACCAGGAGTGTAGTCATGGAACAGGCCGGGTCAGTACCAGTCGGGCAGTTAAGTACAGGATCAGGAACCAGGAGCATAGTCATGGAACAAACCCGGGTCAGTACCAGTCAGGCAGTGCAGTAAAGGATCAGGAACCAGGAGCATAGTCAGGATAAACAGGCCAGGGTCAAAGCCAGTTGGTAACACAGTACAGAGTCGGGATCCAGAAGAGTGGTCAATTACAGGCAAGGGTCGGTTGAGGCAGGGATACAGCAAGGTCAAAACAGGCAAAGGTCAGGTACAGATAATCAGACAAGGAATTATCAGGAAATAGAACTATGTTGGGCAATGAGTCAGTGCAGAGTAGGGTTTTTATAGCCAGACTAATGACTTATACAGATCACCTGTGGCTAGTGTTTGCACCTTTTGATAAGATGGTGGGGATGGGAACAAAAGGGGATGCCGTGATGTAAAAGGGGCGGATTGTGCTGTGTAAGGGGGTGGAGCCACATCGTGCAATGGCCAGAAGGTGGGTTGAGGAGCCATCTTGGCAGAGAGTGGATTGGGGGTGGGCCAAGGTCTTTGTTAAGGGTATTACAAATTTACCGGCAACTACATTGCCTGTAAATTTGTAATACCAACCCCAGCCTTGGCAGTAAAATACCGGCCGGGTGGCAACCCTACCTGTGGCCAGGTTGGGAACAGGAGAAACAAGCCAAGCCTACTTGCAATTACATGGAAAGTAACAGTGAAACAGGGCCTTAGCTGACGGCTCACATAAAGCCAGTGTTGGACTGGGATGCCAGGGGCCCACCAAAAAAACCTTAGGCCGAGGGCCCACTTTCACTTCCTTACTTCTTCTCCTCACTCAACCTCTTTATTCTCCTAGGGGCAAATTCACTAAGCCGCGAAGCGCCGAACGCTAGCGTTAATTCGCTAGCGTTGGGCATTTTCACTACTGCGCAAATTCATTAATGAACGCTGGCGTAGTTTCGCTAGTGTTACTTCGCAACCTTATGCCAGGCGAATCTTCGCTAGCGATGAAACTACGCAAATTCACTAACTTGCGCAGTGTACTGAACGCTACCTTTTACGCTAGACTTCCTTCACCACCTCAGACCTGGCGAAGTGCAATAGAGTAGATAGGGATTGTTTAAAAAAAAGTCAATTTTTTTTCTAAGTCCCAAAAAAACGCTGGCGTGTTTTCTACATGATGGCTGATAGGCTGAAAAAGATCGAAAATTTTTTGGGGCTCCCCTTCCTCCCCCCTACATTTCCTGACTCATGGCAACTTACCTAGAGAGTGGGCACATGTGTAGGGCAAAATAAAATTTTTATTTGCTGATTTGAAGGTTTTCTAGGCATTTGTAGTGCAGATACGTGTTCCTCCATTGAAATTTGAATTTCGCGCCGTATGCAAATTAGCCTTCGCTAGCGTAACTTCGCTTTATATAGCGAATCAACGCTAGCGCAACTTTGCAACCTTACGCTACCCCTGTGCGCAACTTCGGATTTTAGTGAATTTGCGGAGCCCTGGCAAAACTACGTCTGGCGAAGTGCGGCGAAGTGCGGCGAAGTTGCGACTGGCGCAACTTCGCATCTTAGTGAATTTGCCCCCTAGTCTTTTTTCTCTACATACTATACTCTATTCGTTCATTATTAAACCTCTTTGTTCCCATAAAGAAATAGGGAATGACCATGAAATAGGCCAAATGTTTAGAAGCAAGTGGCCTACTGACACATGGTCTAACCGGGAGTTTTCCTGGTATCCCGACACTGCATAAAGCAGCAGCAATGCAGACAGCACAGAATCCCAGGTCCCTGGTTTAACTCCAGGCAGGATTGTTTTGCCTCTGAAAAGGGTTAATTATATCTTAGTTAGTATTAAGTACAAACTTATGTTTTATTATTAGAGACAAAAAGGAAATAATTTAATTCTATATTAAAGGTGTTGTTCACCTTCAAACACTTTTTCAGTTCTGTTGGCTTCAGATAGTTCACCATAAATAAAGACTTTTTTCAATTACTTTCTATTTTCTATTTGTGAAAAAGTGTAAAGTTTTATTTTTCACCTTCTAAAGCAGCTCTGAGGAGGGGGAGGCGGGTCACTGACTCTTTAAAGGGATCCTGTCATGGAAAAACATGTTTTTTTTCAAAACGCATCAGTTAATAGTGCTGCTCCAGCAGAATTCTGCACTGAAATCCATTTCTCAAAAGAGCAAACAGATTTTTTTATATTCAATTTTGAAATCTGACATGGGGATAGACATTTTGTCAATTTCCCAGCTGCCCCAGGTCATGTGACTTGTGTCTGCACTTTAGGAGAGAAATGCTTTCTGGCAGGCTGCTGTTTTTCCTTCTCAATGTAACTGAATGTGTCTCAGTGAGACATGGGTTTTTACTATTGAGTGTTGTTCTTAGATCTACCGGGCAGCTATTATCTTGTGTTAGGGAGCTGTTATCTGGTTACCTTCCCATTGTTCTTTTGTTTGGCTGCTGGGGGGGAAAAGGGAGGGGGTGATATCACTCCAACTTGCAGTACAGCAGTAAAGAGTGATTGAAGTTTATCAGAGCACAAGTCACATGACTTGGGGCAGCTGGGAAATTGACAAAATATCTAGCCCCATGTCAGATTTCAAAACTGAATATAAAAAAAATCTGTTTGCTCTTTTGAGAAATGGATTTCAGTGCAGAATTCTGCTGGAGCGGCACTATTAACTGATTCATTTTGAAAAAAAATTTTTTCCCATGACAGTATCCCTTTAACTGTTCTAAATGGCTACATTTAATTGACACATTTGTTATCTTTGTCCCTGCTGAACAAATCCCTGAGTTTCAGTAAAGGCAGCTGAATTGATACAATAGTTGCTAATATTCCAAAGATCATATCTGAGTACCATCATGTTCAGCCACTTTTGGCTTGTCTAAGACCTAGTGTGTGCCTACTATTATAGTAAAAAAAATGCATTATAGTAAATAATGCGTTACAGTAAAATCAAGCACTAACCCAGGGTCCAAGGTAATCATTGGAGCTGCTTATATCATATGCTCTTATATTCTCGTGTGATCCAATGAGCTAATTAACCAAAAAGAGTCTTTTGAAGTAAAATTGCATGAGAAATGTTTACTGAGACATATTTACTAACACGGGAACATTGGCAAAGTTCAAGTTGGAGGTTTAGAAGACTCTGTATCAAAAAAATAACACATTATGTGCAGATGGCATTAATACTACTTAATTTTTTAAAGAAATGGAATTAATATGATCTGTACATGTATTATGTGGGTTAAGTCGCCTACACCTGTAAATTGGAGATGTCCCTTCGGATGGGATTTCTGGTAAAATGTCGCTAGCATTAGCCATTTCGCCCATTAATAAATCTGCCCCATTGAATATAAACGTCACAATATAAGGCTGATTAGTAATTAATACAGATATTTACTATATGGCAACACAGAAACCAGTGCAACTAGCATCAGAACTAGCAACTAGCATCATTTTCTGCTTGATAATTTGTCACAACCCCTAAGCTTAGCTTCTCAACAGCTGCTCAGAGCCCACTAAGCATGTGAGTGTCGCAGACACTTTCCAAGATGGTTACCCCTTTGACAAGTTTGATGTCCTGGATCATTGCTGTTATTGAGAAGCTGAAACTGGTGCAATAAGTTCAGTATATAAAATATGGCTTTTTTTAACCAAATTAATTTTTAGTTTAGTTCTCCTTTAAAAGAGAAAAACTGTTTTTCGGGCCTGTCAGTTAGTATAATAATGGTAAATGTGTAATGAAGATCAGTAAACCAGCAATAAGCAAGTTTGTGGGAGAGCAGTAAGGGAGTTAGGAAGGTGGTCAGGTTTTTAAATGCATGGAGGCTTTAAGAATGTCTTTTAAGAATGTCACTGTGAAAGTGTTTAGAAGTAATGAGTGTGTGTGTGTGAGTGCGTGTTTATTATAGGTAGCCAGTGCAGTGCATTGGAAAACAGGACCAGCACTTGTGGGAACTGAGGCATGGATGAGGGTATACTTAAATGTTATTTCTAAGCAGTAAACTTGTGGAACTATGGATATCACAGTGTTGTTCAGAACTGTCATATACTTTATTCTTTTTTGTGAAAGACCCTATCCAAATATCCTGTTAATCTTGAATTTTCTTGCCAAATTTTAGCAATTTTGGTTAATTGACAGGGCTTTCGCACAACTAGAGACATTATTACAGTGGATGTCTATTGTGTGGTCAAAGCCTAAGAGAAAATTTAGTTATGAAAATTGGATGCCATGTTACCCAAAACTCATCTAGATGGAGTCAGGTACAAGTATGGGATTCGTTATCCAGAAAGCTCCAAATTATTGGAAGGCCATCTCCATAGACTCCATTTTAATCAAATTAAAATTTTTAAAAATTATTTCCTTTTTCTCTGTAGTACTAAAACAGAACAGCTGTACCTTGTACTTGATCCCAACTAAGATAGAATAAATCCTTATTTGAGGCAAAAAATCCTATTGCCTCATGTTGAAATCATGTTGAAATGATTTGTAGCAGGTAGCAGGTATGGAGATCCAAATTACAGAAAGCTCTTATCAGACCCATTATCCAAAAAATCCCAGGTTACAAGCATTCAGAATAAAAGGTCCCATACATGTACAGTACAGACAGAATATTTTATAGTTGACATTCATTTTAAGACTTTGCCTATTGTAGAAATCATCATGTAGGTGCTCCTTTGTCCATAGTATCTCTAAGTACAGGTACTGTATAATAAGGCTAGAAACAAAACTGAAGGTATTAAATAAAAAAGCAAAACTCTCGAATAAAACAAAATAGCAATATACATATTCATTATCCATCTTTGTTAATTTTTATTTGAGCTTCAAGTGCAATTATGCTTTTTGTTTAAAGGAAAAATTTACCCCCAAAATGAATATTAAAGAAACTGATATACATAGAATATTTTTATGAAAATGGTTTATTTACATGAAGCAGGGTTTTACATATGAGCTGTTTTATGCAATATCTTTTTATAGAGAACTACATTGTTTGAGGGGTATAGTTTTCCTTTAAGAGGTTTTCAATTCATGTGAGGTCACTGTATTTATATGTGTGCATGAGCTCATTGATATTATCTACAGAAACACCTAGGGCTGTTTCCATTCTTTCCCTGTTTATACTACTATTTAACTATAATTACTTTTTAATGTCATGTATATTGATTCCAGAAATAGATTCCTTTAAGTTATTCTCTCTCTCTCTCTCTCTCTCTCTCTCTCTCTCTCTCTCTCTCTCTCTCTCTCTATTTATACACAAGAGTCTCTCCATTGGTGCCCAAGGAAGTGCTTTGAGGTCTGCATCACCCTAATAATCACACATGAATTATATACATAGAACATATGGAGTTACATACTGTACATCACAATCATACATTTACAAAAGGTGAGGGAGGCCCTATGCATAGGCATATACTCTAAAGGGAAGGGAGTAATACAGAAGGTGTGGGAGGGGGCAAGATCGAATTAAGTGGGTGAGAAATGTGGTACTGTATGTGGTGTTGCGTTTTGGTAGTTAAGCAGAGTGAGAGTAGGCTTCTCGAAAGAAGTGCGTTTTAAGAGATTTCTTGACGGTAGAAACGTCGGGAGAAAGTCGGACAGACTGTGGGAGAGAGTTCCAGAGGAGGGGTGCAGCCCTTGCAAAGTCTTGAATGCGAGCATGTGAGGAGGTAATGAGAGAAGAGTTGAGTAGCAGGTCAGTAGAGGAGCGTAGTAAGCGGTTGGGTGAGTATATAGAGATGAGTTCAGAGATGTAGGGTGGGGCAGAGTTATGAAGTGCTTTGAAGGTCAGTGTCATTAATTTGAATTTGATTCTGAAAGGTAACGGAAGCCAGTGCAGGGATTGATAGAATGGCGAGGCAGAGGAGGAGCGGTTGCTGAGGTATATGAGCCTCGCAGCAGTGTTCATTATGGACTGGAGAGGTGACAGTCTCTGGAGGGGAAGGCCAATTAAAAGAGCGTTACAGTAGTCTAGACGCGATATGATGAGAGAGTGAATACGAATTTTGGCAGCATCTTGGGTGATAAATGATCGTATTTTGGATATGTTCCTTAGGTGGAAGCGACATGATTTAATAAGTGACTGGATATGAGGAGTGAATGACAGGGCAGAAGTAGAATAACTCCAAGGCACCGGGCCTGGGGAGAGGGGGTGATAGTGGAATTGTTAACTATGATGGATACTTCCTGGATGTTGCTGGTGTTAGCTGGAGGAAAGAGAACAATTTAAGTTTTAGAGAGGTTTAATTTAAAGGGATCCTGTCATGGGAAAAAATTTTTTTTCAAAATGAATCAGTTAATAGTGCTGCTCCAACAGAATTCTGCACTGAAATCCATTTCTCAAAAGAGCAAACAGATTTTTTTATATTCAATTTTGAAATCTAGACATTTTGTCAATTTCCCAGCTGCCCCTGGTCATGTGACTTTTGTCTGCACTTTAGGAGAGAAATGCTTTTTGGCAGGCTGCTGTTTTTCTTTCTCAATGTAACTGAATGTGTCTCAGTGAGACATGGGTTTTTACTATTGAGTGTTGTTAGATCTACCAGACAGCTGTTATATTGTGTTAGGGAGCTGCTATCTGGTTACCTTCCCATTGTTCTTTTGTTTGGCTGCTGGGGGGAAAAAGGGAGGGGGTGATATCACTCCAACTTGCAGTACAGCAGTAAAGAGTGATTGAAGTTTATCAGAGCACAAGTCACATGACTTGGGGCAGCTGGGAAATTGACAATATGTCTAGCCCCATGTCAGATTTCAAAATTGAAGATAAAAAAATCTGTTTGCTCTTTTGAGAAATGGATTTCAGTGCAGAATTCTGCTTCAAATTTGGCCACTTGTTCTAGAAAACTGGCAGTTTGAGGAAATTTCAAAGAAGTGCACATCCCATGGGCAGAAAAGTTAAAGTAATAGACTACTCTAAAAATGAAAACCAAAAAAATGTCTGGCACTCATACTGGACAGGCAAAAATTAAAGTGCGGATTTTATATTGTTTTAGATAATAAAGCACATTTACTACAATGTTTGGCTTATCTTAATAGCACTGCCAACCCATAGGAAATTGAGACAAAGGGGATATTCACAAAAGTGAAGTAAAAAGTGAAACTTTTTTGGAGTTAAATTGTCATTGCCAAGAACATCAAATTCTTACTCTTACTGATAAGTACGATATTTTTGTATGCTTTGGTGTTAAATTGTCAGTCCGAACACCACTAATGAATTTGGAGTAACCCATTACTTGAGCTATCTGTCAGAATTACTGATGCCAATTTGTAGTTAGCATATGTTTTTGAGCATAATTAATGACATTTTGCTAAAGGAGGACATTTTTGCATTCACATTCACACACTGAAGGGTGGAAAGATGGATGTTAGACTGGCAAAATTTCTACTCTAACTTTTTGACATTAAAAAATGTTTTTTGTAAAGTGTCATGAATTTGCATTTGTAAATATGTCTTTTTTACTCCATTTAAATGCCAAGTTTGTCTTAACGCTACTTAAGAAATCCCCCTTAATCTACCGATGTAACAAATTTACAGACAGTCCAGAAAAATAATTGGTGACCAAGTTTAGAATACTTCTATTTCTTCAGTGCAAGATCCAGAGGAAAATAATGAGGCTCTCAAGGAGAAAAATGAAAAGGGTCACATATCCTATATAGTTTTAATTTTTCTATTTTATTTTTAACCTATCTCTGTATTTTCCTAAATTGATTAGGACTATTAAAGCAGAACTACCTTAAACAAATTCTAGAAAAAACCAAGGTCAAACCATTCATTCATGAACATTGCATTTCTTGGTTAAGGAAAGGTCTCTAAGTATGGCACAAATAAGTGCAGTGTTGTATTAGTGTACTGTACTTTCAAACTGATATATTTTAGCATTGGCTTTGATTGTACAAGACAGGCACTGGGTACTTTTCCCCACTCTGACAACATACATATGTAATTTACAGTATACAGTATACATATTTAACATTTGAATAACTGTTATTTACTAAAGTCCTAATTTTTCTGGTCAGAGTTTTGAAGTGGAAAACACCATTTCTTCATTAAAGAGACAACATTTTTCGAGATTGAACCCCAGGTTGCTAAAAGTCAGAATGAAAGTAAGCAATCTCAAACCTGTCTAGGTCATGTAGAAGTCAATGATAGATTTTTTTTTTACAATTGAAAGATATCATGATCTGCGCTGGTTCTTGTAAAATAATTTCAATAATTTATGGTTTTCAGGCAATAATCACACAATTCTGATTTTTCCACAAATTTACCAGATTTTCTAAAGTTAAATTATTGCTAAATAAGGTAAAAATGTGGACTGGAGTTTAATAAAACAAGGAGATATATTCAGATTCTAGTATATAAACTAATGTACCTTTTCTTAATCTGGGATTCATAACTTGTTTCTAGTGATGGGCGAATTTCTCGAATTTCCTGCAAAATTCATGAAATTCGCGAATTTACACAAAAATTGTGAAGTTCATAAAGTTTCACGAAAAAATCGTGAAAATCTGAAAGTTTCACAAAAAAATCATGTCAATCAGAAATTTTCACAAAAAATAGTGAAAATCGGAAATTGACAAAAAAGTCGATCCCGTCAATTTTGATGCTGGCGTTAAAGCCAATGGACGTCCGAATACTGTTGATGCGCTGCAATTTTGATACAAATGACGCGCGTCCAGAATTTTTTTGACACTTACGTGGGAGATTCACGAATTTATCCGCCAACAGCGAAACTTGGCTTCTGGAGCAGACATGACTGCATCATGACAGCTCTTCCAGATGAAGGCTAGCTAAGAAAGTCCAAGATTTCCTGCATATATTGCTCTAGATTCTTGCTAGTCCCTCTGAACCTTACTTTGTGCCCCCCTTGATACCCACTGACCTACAAGTGACCTGTATGGGTCAGGTGGTAAAAGACTTCTCTCAAAAGCATGACAGACCAGTTAACCTTATATCTGTGAAAATAATATTCCCATGAAGACAAAGGCATATTCCTTCCTTTATGCACCCATGCTGTATAATCCACCAATGGGACATCTAATATTCACAAAGTATGTGGATATTTTGCTATCCCCTTCATTCCCAGGCAGCTTGATACATTTGAATTCCCAAGTATTTTGATGTTTACTGTATATTTATGGGACAACAGTTCATTGTTGGTATTGTAGGTGATAAAGAGCCCTTCAGAGGCCATAGTGGCGCGCTAGGAAATCATAAAATATACTTCATTGTGTATATGTTAGGACTTTAAGATGTAACATATAATATAGTGATGTAAAAGGATGACTGTTTCTGTATAAACCAACTCCTTTAGTTAGTTCTTCAAATCATCAACTTGTTCCTGTCATACTGTTCGCCATATTCAAAAGAAAACTCTTAGCAGCTAAATAAATTTATTAATGCCATTAACTCACTCTCTAAAACATTTTCCATTCTGGCAAAACTTTGCTACCCAATGTATTGATTTCAAAGGCATTGATTCTTTTCATCAACTTCTATGTCATACACCTATTAACTGTTTTCTATATCTCTTTTGCATATTTACTGCTGTGGTCGAAAGGGAAGTTGCAAAACTATTTTTATCTTGATACCTATCTCGTTTCTCTAGTTGTTTCTTTGCAATCCTTGATCTGTAGTCAAAACATTAATCTAAATGTGTAATATTTCCTCTTTGAATCACACCCACTAGAACATAGGTCCCCTTTCCTTTATTTGCTGACTCCTAAAACTACTAAAAGAAATTGCCAGCTTTGTACCCTACAATCTGGCTAAAGCTCCAACTCTCCAACAACTACAGAGAAAGCCCTTCTTTTTTTCTAAAACTCATAGATCAGTGCTGTCCAACTCCTGTGGTGCCGAGGGCCAAATTTTTTCTGGCCTACATAGTGGAGGGCCGATAATGGAAACCAGTGTTGACCACTCCCTGTTTTTAAACCACACCCACATTAAATCACATCCATGTTACCACAAGATCATGTCCACATTAATTGTGGTAGCACACCAAAAAACCAAATGGTTGGTTCTCACTGCAGGGATATCATATGAAGTTGTCATATTAAGACATACCCTTAAATCCATATTCCTCCTCTTCCCTATGGATAACACAGCACCCCCAGCACATGATTAAACACCCTAGGGGCCCCTAACAGTAATGCTAACAAACCCCCAGAACAAATACCAGGCTTATGTTCCACAGGCATAGCAGGGCACATAAAGGCAGAGTATGGCACACACAGGCAGAGCATGGCACACACAGGCAGAACAGGGCACACACAGGCAGAGCAGGGCACACACAGGCAGAGAAGGGCACACACAGGCAAAGCAGGGCACACACAGGCAAAGCAGGGCACACACAGGCAGAGCAGGGCACACATAGGCAGAGCAGGGCACACACAGGCAGAGCAGGGCACATGTAGGCAGCGTAGAGCACAAACATGCAGAGCATGGCACACACAGACAGAGCAGGGCACATGCAGGCAGAGCAGGGCACACAAAGGCAGAGTAGGACACACGCAGGTAGAGTATGGCACATGCAGGCAGAGCATTCGGGGCCACCAGTTGGTCAGCACTGTCATAGATTATTGCAATTTTGACATTGCTGATTACACTCACCTCTCAAAATTGGTTAGAAGCAAGAGGGTCCACTGATGCCAGGGCCTACTGGGAGTTTTCCTGGTATCCCATTGGGCCAGTCTGACACTGATCAAAGAAAGTAATTTAGAACACACTCAGGAACCTGACCTGGCTTCTTGATATTTAGAATTTGCCAACAAACCACAGTGTGATGCTATCATGCATTGGCACACAAATGGGGTTGTGCTAACGTTTTATTGTTGGTAAACCACACAGCATGGGCAACCCATCTTGGAAACTGCACCAGGAGGAACATGCCTTACATAGCTAAACTATTGCAAAACTCAAATCTTTACTCACCAATATCCTATAAAATACTGTAATTCAGTGTTACTAGATTCACCCTCACAGCCTTATCCGCATGACATTTACGCTGGGTTTTCATTCTCCCTTTATTTCACTAAAAATGAGTTTAAAATAAATGATGTTGCTTTCTCCTTTTTTTTATCTTTAATATTGCTAAACACATGTATACTTCATATTAATGCTTCCCCTTTTACTGTTAGTGGACAGTACACAGTATATATTTCTATTTGCCATGTAGCTTTTATTATTTTCTACTTACAGTTTTTGAGCTTTAAATATCTGTTTTTAGCGAGCTATTTAAATATAACATGACCAAGAACTTATTCATGCTGTTTGACAGATGCAAATAACAAAGGATTCCTCAAGTCTAATCTTCTTTTAAAATGACAGAATTATTTGAGAATATAATAATATGATCAATGCTCCATTAAAAGTCTTACTAAACAGGCAACCTCTTTCATTATGTATAAGATTTGTGTCTTCACAATGCTTAATAAAGGCCACAGAGCCAGATTATTTCTCACCTTTAATCTCAGTTTCTCAAGTCTAATCCTCTAGTAGTAGAAGGTTTTTCAACTGCCATTTAAAACAAATCACCCTTAATGATATTCCACAGGCCACAGCATACATGTTGCTCCCTTTGTCATGATTCTAAGTAGAAAGTGAAAAGATAATACCAGCAATACCACTTACTGTATCTTCAATTGAGAGCTGAGACAAGTTGCTAATCCCTTAATAAATGGCACATCGTCAGGCTCATTGGCAGATAGCTCTTGGGGTATCTTCAAATGAATGTAAAATCAGGCCCTGTCTGCCAAGGGTGCTTCTGTTTACTTTTCCTTCCAGATGCTGAAATGTGGTCAGTTAGTCTAAAGCAGTATTTGGTGTGACATCATTGTGCATAGTCTTCTACGCTACCATTTAAAATCTCAAGAATCACTTTGTATTTAAAAGCAATATGAGATCTTCAAAGGAAGTTCTCTGGACACATTAAGATAAAAGTAACAAAATGACTGTGCATAGATAAACAAACACAAAATGTTGGTATTTGACCTGAATATAGCTATAGTTCTGAATTCTTAAATTACCTTTACTAGATGGCTTACAAATATTTAGGTTGGAATGTTGAGCTAATATAAGCAAATCTGGGATGATGGTGAAATATATTGGTGGACACGAAAATATCTGAAAAGCATGCTATACAAAGCAAATGAAAGGATCAGTGTAGACTGTCAATTCAATACAGACTGCTTCTGCCCCCCCCCATAGACATACACTTATGTCGTAGACATATGAGGGCAATCTAAACAGCTCCTAATAGAAAAACTAGTTACATAATGGGGGAAACTGTTTCTGAGCCTTGTTACGCAGTCATATATCAATATGGTGATTACACCAAGTACACCAGCTGCAACTATGTTGCACCAAATATGTTAATGCTTTTATATTAATTAATAGGATCAGTTGTTTGCTTGTAATGCTTCACCATTCTGAAGGAGTTTCCAATGTGTTTTGTTTCAATGGATATTGAATCCTATCCCAGACTTGACTTTAAATTTGTTCCTTAAGAAATAAAAGTAAGAATATTTATGTAGTCATTGAAAATACTGAATCCATGTTTTGGGCTGATTAAAAAATCAGTGCTGCATTCTCGAAAAGAATATTATGAATGTTTTCTTTATCATTATTCATCGTAGACCAGAATCCAAATATAAATAAAATATAAAAAGGGGCACAACTCAGGACTTAAAATTATTTATTTAGTGCATAAGTGAAAACCAATATGTTGGCTCAGTTTCAGAGCCCATAGTCTCTGCCTTCACAGTGAAAGAATAATTGCTATGCTCTGGGTGAAATTTCTAAATATGAGTTTAGGAACTTGCAAGTGGTTGTTAGTAGTTGAATGCTCAAGCATTCTTAAATAACACGGTTTTGTTGCTTTTGCTGGATGCACATAACTTTGCATTTATCAATGCTGAACCTCATTTGCCAGTTTTCATTCAGTTCTCTAATTTACAGTCAAGCCTCTTGCAAAGTGGCAACATCCACAATATAGTTTTGCACAATTTAGTATCATCTGCAAAACAAGAACTGTACTTCCACTGCCCACCTAAAGGTCATTTATGAACAAATTAAAAATGAATGCACAGACCATTGGGATACTCCAATAAGAACAGTGGTCTAACTAAAAAATGTTCCAGCCCTTTAACAGGCCTGTAGTTATCAGGCTAACCTTTTGGTGTGAACCAAACAGTAGTCTGTAGAATTGAAAGGACCACCAATAATTTAAAAGATTAACATGTAAAGTGCAAAAGTTGCTTAATTTCTGATTAGCCTTATTTAGCTCCACAAGGATAATACATTATTAAATTAGATAAAGGCTGATTTTCCAACAGCTTATTTGTAGATAACTTAGATTCGGGGCACTAGTCTAATGTATATAACCAACCCTGAGTGATAAAAGCATGGAGGCAGCTGCAATGTGTTGCTTACACGTTGCCTTGGAAAGGTCATTGTATCTAAACACAGCTGCATTATTTCATAAAACCCTGATGATAGTTTTATTTAGAAAAACTAAAACAATGGAATGCCTAATCTATAGACTGTGAATCTCGCTCAGTCTGTTGCTTTAAAAAGTTAAATCATTTTTTTATTTTACCTCTCTGGAAATTTCCAGTCTTTCATTATTCCAGTTCTCATTAGTATATGGTTTATATTCTGGAGAACTTTTGGTAGATTTCTACATACTCTTTAATATTACTGCTTAAACTAGAATCTAGCAGTGGGCCCCAGTGCAGCATTATTTTGGGGTCCCTGTTTGATGAAAATTACTGGAATCTTGTGTAATATTTCTGCTTTTAGGACTAAACTGATCCCTAACCTTGTATGGGCTCCACCATACCAGCTGCACCAATGGTAGTTCTCCATTGAGGATACTTACTTTTGCTTGACAAAGAAGTTAGACACTTCACAGTTTAAATTGTAATCGGTGACATCAAGAAGTGCTGAAGAAGCTAATGAATTGTTAGTTTTGCACACAATTTTGAAGTATTCCTCACTAGGGATGTAGCGAACGTCGGAAAAAAAGTTTGCGAACATATTCGCGAACTTGCGCAAAAATGCGAGCGGTTCGCGAACGGTTCGCGAATCCCATAGACTTCAATGGGAAGGCGAACTTTAACATCTAGAAAAGACATTTCTGGCCAGAAAAATGATTTTAAAGTTGTTTAAAGGGTGCAACGACCTGGACAGTGGCATGCCAGAGGGGGATCAAGGGCAAAAATGTATCTGAAAAATCTGCCTGTGTGTGCTTGGAAGAGATAGTGTAGGGGGAGAGCTGTTAGTGATTTCAGGGACAGATGATAGTAAGTTTGCTGGCTAGTAATCTGCTTGATACTGCTCTGTATTGGAGGGACAGAAGTCTGCAGGGATTTGAGGGACATTTTAGCTTAGGTAGCTTTGCTGGCTAGTAATCTACTGTTCTCTTTAAACAACTGCCATACGTTGACCTTGTAGGCATTGTTTGCCCAGTTTTTTGGACGCAGCCACTGAAGCACAGTTGCCAGAAAAAATATGCCATATAAATGCTGAAAATAGTCATTTTTCGCCATACGTTGACCTTGTAGACATTGTTTGCCCAGTTTTTTTGGACGCAGCCACTGAAGCACAGTTGCCAGAAAAAATATGCCATATAAATGCTGAAAATAGTAATTTTTCGCCATACGTTGACCTTGTAGACATTGTTTGCCCAGTTTTTTTGGTTGCAGCCACTGAAGCACAGTTGCCAGAAAAAATATGCCACATAAATGCTGAAAATAGTCATTTTTTGCCATATACGTTGAGTCAACGTATGGCAAAAAATGACTATTTTCAGCATTTATATGGCATATTTTTTCTGGCCTCTGTGCTTCAGTGGCTGTGGCCAAAAAAACTGGGCAAACAATGCCTACAAGGTCAACGTCGTTGACCTTGTAGGCATTGTTTGCCCAGTTTTTTTGGCCACAGCCACTGAAGCACAGAGGCCAGAAAAAATATGCCATATAAATGCTGAAAATAGTCATTTTTTTGGTCGCAGCCACTGAAGCACAGTTGCCAGAAAAATTATGCCATATAAATGCTGAAAATATAAATTTTTTTGGTTGCAGCCACTGAAGCACAGAGGCCAGAAAAATTATGCCATATAAATGCAGAAAATATGCATTTTTTTGGTCGCAGCCACTGAAGCACAGTTGACAGAAAAATTATGCCATATAAATGCTGAAAATATAAATTTTTTTGGTTGCAGCCACTGAAGCACAGAGGCCAGAAAAATTATGCCATATAAATGCAGAAAATATGCATTTTTTTGGTCGCAGCCACTGAAGCACAGTTGCCAGAAAAATTATGCCATATAAATGCTGAAAATAGTAATTTTTTTGGTTGCAGCCACTGAAGCACAGAGGCCAGAAAAATTATGCCATATAAATGCAGAAAATATGCATTTTTTTGGTCGCAGCCACTGAAGCACAGTTGACAGAAAAATTATGCCATATAAATGCTGAAAATATAAATTTTTTTGGTTGCAGCCACTGAAGCACAGAGGCCAGAAAAATTATGTCATATAAATGCAGAAAATAGGCATTTTTTTGGTCGCAGCCACTGAAGCACAGAGGCCAGAAAAAATTAAACCAGTAGGGTTTGCACCCTAGTTTGTAACGGTGGCGGAGGGAGGAGGAGGACGCTAAAGGACAGCTGTGTGTGGAGTCATGAGGCTTGAAGAGAAGGACAGCTGCATAGAAGTCAGAACAAGTCTTCCGGCGTGCAGTAACCCTCCGAGATCCACCCCTCATTCATTTTAATAAAGGTCAGGTAATCGACACTTTTGTGACCTAGGCGAGTTCTCTTCTCAGTTACAATCCCTCCTGCTGCACTGAAGGTCCTTTCTGAGAGCACACTTGAGGCTGGGCAAGACAAGAGGTTCATGGCAAATTGTGACAGCTCTGGCCACAGATCAAGCCTGCGCACCCAGTAGTCCAGGGGTTCATCGCTCCTCAGAGTGTCGATATCTGCAGTTAATGCCAGGTAGTCCGCTACCTGCCGGTCGAGGCGTTCTTTGAGGGTGGATCCAGAAGGGTTGTGGCGCTGCCTTGGACAGAAAAACATTTGCATGTCTGACGTTACAGACTGGCCAAAGGGCTTTGTCCTTGCAGGTGTGCTCGTGGCAGGATTACTGGCACCTCTGCCCCTGGAATGTTGATGAGTTCCTGAAGTGACATCACCCTTAAAAGCATTGTACAACATGTTTTGCAGGCTGGTTTGTAAATGCCGCATCTTTTCGGACTTGTGGTATGTTGGTAACATTTCTGACACTTTATGCTTGTACCGAGGGTCTAGTAGCGTTGCGACCCAGTACAGGTCCTTCTCCTTAAGCCTCTTGATACGGGGGTCCTTCAACAGGCATGACAGCATGAAAGACCCCATTCTCACAAGGTTGGATGCAGAGCTATCCATCTCCGCTTCCTCATTATCAAGGACTGCATCATCCACGGTCTCCTCCCCCCAGCCACGTACAAGACCAGGGGTCCCCAAAAGGTCACCACTAGCCCCCTGGGAAGCCTGCTCCTGTTGGTCCTCCTCCTCCTCCTCCACAAAGCCACCTTCCTCCTCTGACTCCACTTCTGGCACCTCTCCCTGCGTTGCAGCATGTGCCTGGGTTCGTTCTGGTGATTCCGACCAGAAATCGTGCGCTTCCAGCTCCTCGTCACGCTGGTCTACAGCCTCATCTGTCACTCGTCGCACGGCACGCTCCAGGAATAAAGCGAAGGGTATTAGGTCGCTGATGGTGCCTTCGGTGCGACTGACCATATTTGTCACCTCTTCAAAAGGTCGCATGAGCCTGCAGGCATCGCGCATAAGCACCCAGTAACGGGGGAAAAAAATCCCCAGCTGTGCAGATCCAGTCCTACCACCCAGTTCAAAAAGGTACTCGTTGACGGCCCTTTGTTGTTGCAGCAGACGTTCCAACATAAGGAGCGTTGAATTCCAGCGAGTCTGGCTGTCAGAAATCAAACGCCTGACTGGCATGTTGTAGCGCTGCTGAATGTCAGCAAGGCGTGCCATGGCTGTGTAGGAACGTCTGAAATGGGCCGACACCTTTCTGGACTGGGTGAGAACGTCATGGAATCCTGGGTACTTGGAGACAAAACGTTGGACTATTAAATTTAACACATGTGCCATGCAGGGCACATGTGTTAAATTGCCTAGTCTCAACGCTGCCAACAGATTGCTTCCATTGTCACACACCACTTTTCCGATCTGCAGTTGGTGTGGGGTCAGCCACCGATCGGCCTGTGACTGCAGAGATGACAGGAGTACAGATCCGGTATGGTTTTTGCTTTCCAGGCACGTCATCCCCAAGACAGCGTGACAACGGCGTACCTGGCACGTCGAATAGCCTAGGGGGAGCTGGGGGTGCACAGGTGTGGAGGAGGAGAAGGAGGACCCAGCAGCAGAGTAAGAAGAAGAAGAAGACGAGGTAGAGAGCGATGGAGGAGTAGAGGTGGTGGCAGAACCGCGTGCAATCCGTGGCGGTGACACCAACTCCACTGTTGTTGTTGAGCTACCCATTCCCTGCTTCCCAGCCATTACCAAGTTCACCCAGTGGGCAGTGTAGGTGACATACCTGCCCTGACCATGCTTGGAGGACCATGCGTCAGTAGTCATATGGACCTTTGGCCCAACACTAAGTGACAGAGATGCGGTAACTTGGCTCTGCACATGTTGGTACAGGTGTGGTATTCCCTTTTTAGAAAAAAAATTGCGGCTGGGTACCTTCCACTGCGGTGTCCCAATTGCTACAAATTTGCGGAAGGCCTCAGAGTCCACCAGCTGGTATGGTAAAAGCTGGCGGGCTAAGAGTGCAGACAAGCCAGCTGTCAGACGCCGGGCAAGGGGGTGACAGTCAGACATTGGCTTCTTACGCTCAAACATGGCCTTCACAGAAACTTGGCTGGTGGCAGATGACTGGGAATGGGAACAGGTGGTCAAGGTGGAAGGCGGAGTGGAGGGTGGTTCAGACGGGTCAAGGAGAGCAGAGGTAGAGCAGTAAGATGCTGGACCAGAAGGAGTGTGGCTTTTAGTTTGCCTGTTGCCTTTGAGGTGTTGCTCCCAAAGTGCTTTGTGCTTGCCGCTCATGTGCCTTCGCATAGAAGTTGTACCTATGTGGCTGTTGGGCTTACCAAGGCTCAGTTTCTGACTGCACTCATTGCAAATTACAATGCTTTTGTCAGAGGCACACACATTAAAAAAATCCCACACTGCTGACTTTTTGGAAGTGTGCGATCTGGCGGTAACAGTAGAAGTTGGCGGAGTTGGCGGTATTGGCGGCAATGGCGGGTGCGTTGGCCGGCTGAACACAGGTGCCGATACATGTTGTTGCCCTACTGATCCCTGCGGGCTGTCCTCCCTGCTTCTTCTAAGTCTTATTCTCCTACTGCCTCTCTGACTCTCCGTCTCTCCATCTGAACTACCCTCCTCTTGCTCTCTTCTACTAGGCACCCACAAAACATCAATCTCCTCATCATCATTCTCCTCAGATGCATCAATTTCTTCTGACACATCACAGAAGGAAGCAGCAGCGGGGACCTCCTCCTCATCACTCATTATGTCCATCTCTATCGTGTTCTCTGCCAGAATTAAATCTGGTGTAAGGTCCTCATCTCCTTCATCTTCTTCTGGCAATAATGGTTGCGCATTACTCAGTTCAAGAAACTCATGGGAAAATAACTCCTCTGACCCCAGTGAAGAAGGGGCACCGGTGGTGGAGGAAGTGTTACGTGGGGTGGCCATAGCAGTGGAGGATGAGGAGGATGTTGTGGTAAAGTTAGAAACGGTAGAGGATGGGGTGTGCTGTGTAAGCCAGTCAACTACCTCTTCAGCATTTTGGGAGTTCAGGGTCATTGGCTTTTTAAAACTGGGCAATTTGCTAGGGCCACAGGATTGCATAGCAGCACGGCCCCTAGCACGGCCTCTGCGTGGCGGCCTGCCTTTGCCTGGCATTATTTTTAAAAAAACAACAACAACAACAAAAACTCAGTTGGTTTTTCTGGAAACGATAATACACACAGCTAGATGGCGGGTTGAAGAAAACACTGTGCAAATAATGCCTACAAAGTCAACGTATACACTACTACAGCGGTGGATACGGATTACGTAAAATATATGAATGCTGCTTGAAAAAAAGTAACTCAAGTGGTTTTTCTAGAGACGATAATATTATCAATATTTAGACAAAATGTGAACAAGGTCACACAGCTCGATGGCGGGTTGAAGAAAACAGTGTGCAAATAATGCCTACAAGGTCAACGTATACACTACTACAGCGGTGGATACGGATTACGTAAAATATATGAATGCTGCTTGAAAAAAAGTAACTCAAGTGGTTTTTCTAGAGACGATAATATTATCAATATTTAGACAAAATGTGAACAAGCTCACACAGCTCGATGGCGGGTTGAAGAAAACACTGTGCAAATAATGCCTACAAGGTCAACGTATACACTACTACAGCGGTGGATACGGATTACGTAAAATATATGAATGCTGCTTGAAAAAAAGTAACTCAAGTGGTTTTTCTAGAGACGATAATATTATCAATATTTAGACAAAATGTGAACAAGCTCACACAGCTCGATGGCGGGTTGAAGAAAACACTGTGCAAATAATGCCTACAAGGTCAACGTATACACTACTACAGCGGTGGATACGGATTACGTAAAATATATGAATGCTGCTTGAAAAAAAGTAACTCAAGTGGTTTTTCTAGAGACGATAATATTATCAATATTTAGACAAAATGTGAACAAGGTCACACAGCTCGATGGCGGGTTGAAGAAAACAGTGTGCAAATAATGCCTACAAGGTCAACGTATACACTACTACAGCGGTGGATACGGATTACGTAAAATATATTATGGCTGCTTGAAAAAAGTGACTCCGGTGTTTTTTCTGGAGACGGTAATATTATGGATATTTAGACAGAATGTGAACAAGGTCACACAGCTCGATGGCGGGTTGAAGAAAACAGTGTGCAAATAATGCCTACAAGGCCAACGTATACACTACTACAGCGGTGGATACGGATTACGTAAAATATATGAATGCTGCTTGAAAAAAAGTAACTCAAGTGGTTTTTCTAGAGACGATAATATTATCAATATTTAGACAAAATGTGAACAAGGTCACACAGCTCGATGGCGGGTTGAAGAAAACAGTGTGCAAATAATGCCTACAAGGTCAACGTATACACTACTACAGCGGTGGATACGGATTACGTAAAATATATTATGGCTGCTTGAAAAAAGTGACTCCGGTGTTTTTTCTGGAGACGGTAATATTATGGATATTTAGACAGAATGTGAACAAGGTCACACAGCTCGATGGCGGGTTGAAGAAAACAGTGTGCAAATAATGCCTACAAGGCCAACGTATACACTACTACAGCGGTGGATACGGATTACGTAAAATATATGAATGCTGCTTGAAAAAAGTGACTCCGGTGTTTTTTCTGGAGACGGTAATATTATGGATATTTAGACAGAATGTGAACAAGGTCACACAGCTCGATGGCGGGTTGAAGAAAACAGTGTGCAAATAATGCCTACAAGGCCAACGTATACACTACTACAGCGGTGGATACGGATTACGTAAAATATATGAATGCTGCTTGAAAAAAGTGACTCCGGTGTTTTTTCTGGAGACGGTAATATTATGGATATTTAGACAGAATGTGAACAAGGTCACACAGCTCGATGGCGGGTTGAAGAAAACAGTGTGCAAATAATGCCTACAAGGCCAACCTATACACTACTACAGCGGTGGATACGGATTACGTAAAATATATGAATGCTGCTTGAAAAAAGTGACTCCGGTGTTTTTTCTGGAGACGGTAATATTATGGATATTTAGACAGAATGTGAACAAGGTCACACAGCTCGATGGCGGGTTGAAGAAAACACTGTGCAAATAATGCCTACAAGGCCAACGTATACACTACTACAGCGGTGGATACGGATTACGTAAAATATATGAATGCTGCTTGAAAAAAGTGACTCCGGTGTTTTTTCTGGAGACGGTAATATTATGGATATTTAGACAGAATGGGAACAAGGTCACACAGCTCGATGGCGGGTTGAAGAAAACAGTGTGCAAATAATGCCTACAAGGCCAACGTATACACTACTACAGCGGTGGATACGGATTACGTAAAATATATTATGGCTGCTTGAAAAAAGTGACTCCGGTGTTTTTTCTGGAGACGGTAATATTATGGATATTTAGACAGAATGTGAACAAGGTCACACAGCTCGATGGCGGGTTGAAGAAAACAGTGTGCAAATAATGCCTACAAGGCCAACGTATACACTACTACAGCGGTGGATACAGATTACGTAAAATATATGAATGCTGCTTGAAAAAAGTGACTCCGGTGTTTTTTCTGGAGACGGTAATATTATGGATATTTAGACAGAATGGGAACAAGGTCACACAGCTCGATGGCGGGTTGAAGAAAACAGTGTGCAAATAATGCCTACAAGGCCAACGTATACACTACTACAGCGGTGGATACGGATTACGTAAAATATATTATGGCTGCTTGAAAAAAGTGACTCCGGTGTTTTTTCTGGAGACGGTAATATTATGGATATTTAGACAGAATGTGAACAAGGTCACACAGCTCGATGGCGGGTTGAAGAAAACAGTGTGCAAATAATGCCTACAAGGCCAACGTATACACTACTACAGCGGTGGATACGGATTACGTAAAATATATTATGGCTGCTTGAAAAAAGTGACTCCGGTGTTTTTTCTGGAGACGGTAATATTATGGATATTTAGACAGAATGTGAACAAGGTCACACAGCTCGATGGCGGGTTGAAGAAAACAGTGTGCAAATAATGCCTACAGGGCAAATAATGCCTAAAAGGTCAACTTATACACTACTACAGCGGTAGTAAAATAAAAAAAAGTAAAATAAAAAAAAAATGAATATTAAAAAAAAAAATTAAAGTTGGTGCTGCTGAACTACTAGGAGCAGCAGATTAGCACACCAGTCCCACTCCCCAACACTGCTAGACTAATAGCACTGGGCTCTTATAGTAGTAGTAGTAGTAGTAGTAGTAAAACAACAAAAAAATAAATAAAAGCAGTCCTTACAAGGACTACTGTTATTGCAGCAGTCAGCAGATGAGATCAGAAGCAGGACAGCTGCCCACTGCAGCTACATACAGAGCACTGCAGTAGAAGGTAGATTACTAGCCAGCAAAGCTACCTAAGCTTAAATGTCCCTCAAACCCCTGCAGACTTCTGTCCCTCCAATAACAGAGCAGTATCAAAACGATTACTAGCCAGCAAACTTTCAACTGTCCCTGAAATCACTAACAGGCAGCAGCTCTCTCCCTACACTATCTCTTCAGCACACACAGGCAGAGTGAAAAAACGCTGCAGGGCTTCGGTTTTTATAGGGAAGGGGAGTGGTCCAGGGGAGAGCTTCCTGATTGGCTGCCATGTACCTGCTGGTCTGGGGTGAGAGGGCAAAAAAAAGCGCCAACAAAATGGCGAACGTCGCGCGACGTTCGCGAACTTCCGGCGAGCGCGAACACCCGATGTTCGCGCGAACAAGTTCGCCGGCGAACAGTTCGCGACATCTCTATTCCTCACTGCAGTACCACCCTTGTTTTGACTAACTATTTCAGAGTGTGGGATCTAATATTTAAAAAATCCAGGTAATGTTTCTTGCACCATGTTAGCCGGTTGAGTAAATTATAGGGCAGAACTTTTTTTTTTTGTTACTTAAATTTTTTATTGAAAAGTTTTTTCACAGGTAAAGAATACAAACAAAAATAATAAAGTGAATAAGTACAAAAAAATACAAAGATAGAAAAATAAATCATATGTTAAAAAAAGGAAAAAGTTCGTATGATGTCTATGAATAGAATAAAGGAGTACAAGTATGGGAAGCTCCGCGAGGATCCAATCCCAGCACACTTCATTTAACATAATGAAATTATACATTGTCATATGCAGGCAGCACATTTCAGACCCAGAGAATAACATATAAGGAGCATCTCCACCTCAACCCAGGTATCTCAAGGCGTGAAAAGACCATTATCAAGTTGCCATCACAAATAGTATTACGTCTAGAAGTGGAGTGAAAGTAGCTGGCTAGTAAATAGTCAAAATCTAAGATACCACAGGGGGTGGTGAGGGTACTCCTTCCAGTATGGAGGGGCTGGTAGACCCCTTAATTCCCAGATAGACCAGATTTTAAGATACTGGGGGGTAGTATTTTGTAAATAGGCTATATTCGCCTCAAATAACCTGTTAGCATTTACTCTATTAATGATCTCCTGAATGCTTGGGCAGCTAGGAGACTTCCATTTAGACGCTACTGCTATCCGGGCGGCCGTCAGAATGTGGTTGATAGGGCAGAACTTTTGATATGAAGCATAACAAAAATGGTGTAAAGGTGATACCTTTATTGGCTAAGATGATAATCACAGCAAGCTTTCAAAACATTGCAGTTCCTTCTTCAAAGCTGATTAAAAAGTCCACTAAGGTACATGAAAATCAATCAGGCCTTATATCCAGCAACCAGTACATTTTCTGCCTCCTTTATGTTTTGTCTTCTCTTAAAAACTAGTGTGGCAATGGCATCATACAAACATACAAATGTCTGCCCTTTCATATCTAGCATCCAGGTTTAACAAATGGGCACTTTACCCAAAGTAGCTTTCCAATTCACTGCAAATATTGTGTATGTTCAGCCATTTCTGTTATTTCACTGCCTAATGTTTCTTCTTGATTAATTACACCTGTCCTTACCCAAAGGCTGTAAAAAACCATTACATTTCACCATGGACACACTTGCTAACGGGAAACCTTTTTCCCTATGCAGCATATTACTTTTAGAGTTAACCTTTCATTGTTTAACTTTTGCTAGCAATGTTTTGCCAACAGCTTTGACAAGTGAAGAAGGCATAAAACTTTGCTCACTTCCCAAAATGACCTGAATACTTGTGCATCATTTGCATGTATAGTATCAGGCATTTATGGTACTGGTCCAGCGAAGCAATTGTTGCACTAATATATTTTTAAGATTGCTCTCTTGAGGACACTCCCAGCTATAAGACATTATATTAACCATTCATCTTCCAGTTGCAAATCCTACATTTCAATTAACTTGATAAAGGGAACTATTCGTTTGATACACTGATTTAGTGATAGAGGCAATATTAAAGCACCAGTAACATCAATAAATGAAATTGTTTTAAAGTAATACAAATATAATGCAGTGTTGCTCTGCACTGGTACAACTGCTGTGTTTGCTTCAGAAACACTATTGTTTATATAAATAAGCTGCTGTGTAGCAATGGGGGCAGCTATTCAAAGGAGAAAAGGCTCCGGTTACACAGCAGATAGCAAATAAGCTCTGTAGAACATAATGTTATCTGTTATCCACTAATTAACCTGTGACATATAGCCTTTTTTAAAATTTCACCATTGCTATTCAGCAGCTTGTTTATCTGAACTATAGTAGTGTTCCTGAAGCAAACACATAATTTTTACCAGTGCAGAGCAACACTACATGATATTTTCATTACTTTAAAACACTTTAATTTTTTTGGTGTTACTGTTCCTTTAACAATGAATCCACTAAAAAGAGCACTATTGTTGTTACTCTGTGCTGTGGCTATTGACAAAATTGACAAAATATGAAAAAAATAAATATGAATCGTATGTAAGAAGTGTTTTTCCTTTAGTCACCAGTGTCCTGACATTACTGCAGCTCAAGAATTAAAATGATAAAAGGTCCATTGACAAGTTTTTCTCCTAATTCTTAAGGTATGGATGTAGTAAGTGAGGCATCTTGTCCCTGACTTCCAGCATTGTGGTGCTCAACTCTATAATGCTACACTCTAGTGACTGTACTGTAACGTGTGTTCATATCTTAGCACTGAAGCACAAACAAGTTGCATGTCAGTTAAAGGGGATCTATTCCCAAACAATGGATTGATGCAAATATATTCAAAGTGGCCCCCTGAGCACTTCTGCATTTGTTCTTCTGTTTTAGTGGTTTCTGAGATGTTAGCAGTTTTACAATGCCTGGTCTTAATTCTTATTGGGAATGACCATAACTGTATATGTACTCTGGATAACTCCATGTGTTGGGGAGTCGTGAAGGTATCTGAGGGCAATGGCACATGCAATGGTTATCTGTGCACAAGAGATCCTCTTTCTCGGTGACAAGAAAATATAATAATAACAAATTAAACATAAAATTAAAATACAACAATGGGGATTGCCACATGTTCTTTACATACATGCATGTAGCTTTGTGACCTAGGCATTTTTGTGCAATTGACCGGGATTGTCCCATGTAAAGTGTTTCCACATTCTAAACCCTGGCCCATTCTCCTCCTCTCCCCCCAAGCTCTCTCCCTGCAACATCTATTCTCTTGAAAAGTTTCCCTGTGTGCCAACCTGGCATAAATCTGCAGAGTTCAAAAGTGCCATTTCCCCCTGTCTTCTGATGCTCTTCCGGTTAGACCATCGACATAGATCTTGCAGTAGCATGCTCAGTTGAATATTTTCAATCAACTTTGACTTTGCATGCTTCCTCAAGATTCATATCTAAAATATTACAGATGAGGATCAGAAGTCAGAGTAAATTGGCACATTGGAACTCTGCTGCACAGCTCTGCAGGGGCACACAGGGAACCTTGTCAAAAGAATAAATGTTGCAGGAATGGAGCTTGCTAAAAAGGAATGCTTGCTAAAAAAAACCACTTGCACCCTCTGACAAAACTTATTTATATGGGCCTCTATGTTTAACTGACATGCTTTCTACACGCATACAAAACAAATGTGACATACAAGTAACATTCTATGGGGTGCCGTTTGTCCCAAATACATTCTGTATACAAAACTATCTTTAATACACAGAATGAATGTCTCTCATTGTATATAAGTATTTGTGACCAAATACACAGATAAAAAAATATACAAAAGACTTCTATCAAAGAATGAGAACAAAATCTGTTTAGTGCACAAAATGATGTCATTATATTACGAACTCCATTCTGTACATTTTAACAATCAATCTGTCGCACAAATGTATAACCTCCATGTAATGGACACACTTATGTGCAAAGTTACTTACAGAATGTATTATGTAAAAAAAACTAGAACATCATATATAATAGTGTAACTAATTAGTGCATGTCAAGCTAGATTTGAAAGACAAAATAGATATTTGTGACTAAAAGCAAGATTTTATAGTACAGAATGCATTCTTTCCACAAAATCAAAGCTCAGTTTCACAAAACAGATAAAATAACCATTCTGTGAAGCAATACTGTGTCACATTCATGAACCAATAAGAACAAAGCTTATTGCCATATAACAAACAAGATGAGAAGTTGCCAGCTCTGCTCCACATGACTGCATCATTCCTAAGGCATAATATCTGGCCTGTTATTGTCCCCTCTGCTGCATAGTTATAAACATGAACAAACATTTCCTAAAAGGGCTGCTTTTGAATATAACGCTGCACTTATAATGATTGTAGAGAAAGAAAAGTATGCAAAATATAAATATAATTTCGGTGATATGGCTATTTTTATTGTAGTATCTGCTTGTTTGTCCATTTGGCTAAGGGCATTCCTACTGTTTTGCCATTGTCTTATGATTCTTCCTTTCCCTCTTCTAATCTAAGCTGACAGCAATAATGGGACAGGCCACACCTACCTGCCATGTTGTAATAAATGTACCAGAAGCAGGCGTGTAACTACAGAGGAAGTAGACCCTGCAGTTGCAGGGGGACCCAAGAGTTATAGGGGCCCCATAAAGCCCTAATTCATAAACAGTTTCAATAAATATTGGTAAAACAAGTCAACCTCTAAACATTTTGGGGGCCTGAAAAATAATTTGCTGTGGGGCCCAGTAACATCTAGTTATGCCACTGAGTCCAGAAGTTTCTGTACTTGTCTGGCTGTTTTACCTGAACTAACTCAGCAGAATCATTTAATAATGAGCTTAGCTATAGTTCAACTACTACATAATAGGTTTAGCCAGAGATGTGGGACTGATCATGTGCACACACATTCTGTATAGTATGATATGTAGGTTATATGAGCAGCCACTCCTAAGTACTGTGTGTAAACAAAAGGTGTCATTTAGGCAGGGGCAATTTTAGGGGATCATAATGTATTTATATATAGTAGTTAGTAGTTATTTAAATTGCTACAAGTTTCTTCTGTCCATTTTGATGCACGGAGACCTGTGTTTGGCAGGGTTGATTCATAAAGCATGGCATGAAGTACACAGTGCAGCCATCCCCCCAGGCAGATGTGCTCTGTGGATGCCCCTTTGTACTCTTGCACTTTTGCCAGGGGCAAAGACAAATTACCCATAGTTGTCTTTATTTCAACCTACTTTGCTTAAAAAAGAACTCTATAAACTACACATTTCTGCCTGCACTGTTCAATTTATGCCTGGTGAAGTGTTGCGAAGTGAGTGAAGCCGTCACTGGTGAATTTTCGGAGGTTAGTAAATTTGCCCCTATGAGTGATGCCAAGCTGTTTAAGGCTTTTTAAAAGAGTATGATGATACTACAGGAAGTCTAATATAGTTAGTTAGTTAAATTGGGTTGAAAAAAGACAAAGTCCATCAAGTTCAACCCCTCCAAATGAAAACCCAGCATCCATACATACACTACTTTTAATTAAAGGAAAACTATACCCCCCAAACAATGTAGGTCTCTATAGAAAGTTATGGCATAAAACAGCTCATATGTAAAATCCTGCTTCATGTAAATAAACCATTTTCATAATAATAAACTTTTCTAGTAGTATGTGCCATTGGGTAATCATAAATAGAAAATTGCCATTTTAAAAAATAAGGGCCGCCCCCTGGGATCGTAGGATTCACTGTACCCACAAACATACCAACAAACCATACATGTTAGGTCACATGAGCCAATTAACAGACAGAGTTGTGTCTTTTGCTTCCACACTACTTCCTGTTACAGTTAGAGTTGAAGTATTTCTGGTCAGGTGATCTCTGAGGCAGCACACAGACCATCACGAAATGGTGGCTCAAGGCAAGAGATGTAAAAGGGCAATATTTACTTAAATATATATTCCAGTTTGGTAAGATTCTTTAATATGCCACTTAATATGATATGAACTATCTGTTGCTTAAGTGTTCATTTTGGGGGTATAGTTTTCCTTTAAATTCTATATACCCATACCTATACTAACTATAGAGCTTAGTATCAGAATAGCCTTTGATATTATGTCTGTCCAAAAAATCATCCAAGCCATTCTTAAAGGCATTAACTGAATCAGCCATCACAACATCACCCGGCAGTGCATTCCACAACCTCACTGTCCAATATGGTAGACAGGACCAGAAAACGTATGTGTATGTATATATATATATATATATATATATATATATATATAAACAGGTCTGTGGACAGCACCAGCTTTCCCAATTAGCTACCTTGTAGCTGCCCCTGTGCACGGCGGTATATGTGTAGACAAATGAACAAAAACCAGCACCAAGGGTCTTCCAGTGATGAAAATATTGTATTGTTACATAGTATGCAAAACCGACGTTTCGGTCCCCATCGGGACCTTTATCAAGGTGAATAATACATACAAAAATCTTGTTTAAATAGCCTCCACCCACAAGGCAAGGAGGTGCTCGTGACATCATGTGCATAAATTATTTTAACCCTTTGTATGGCTGTATAGCAATAAAAATTTTATTGCTATACAGCCATACAAAGGGTTAAAATAATTTATGCACATGATGTCACGAGCACCTCCTTGCCTTGTGGGTGGAGGCTATTTAAACAAGATTTTTGTATGTATTATTCACCTTGATAAAGGTCCCGATGGGGACCGAAACGTCGGTTTTGCATACTATGTAACAATACAATATTTTCATCACTGGAAGACCCTTGGTGCTGGTTTTTGTTCATTTATATATATATATATATATATATATATATATATATATTTTAAAGGGTTCACAAATTTTTATTTCTGTCCACAAAACATTCTTCTTTGGTTTGTTCACATGAGCTTTATTATATTTTGGGGGAGAGCAATGGCTTTCTCCTTGCTACCCTGCCATACAAACCATTGCTATTTAGTGTTCTCCTGATGGTGGACTCATGAACATCAAAATTTGTAAATGTGAGACAGGCCTTCAATTGCTTAGAAGTTACCATGGGTTCCTTTGTAACCTCTCAGACTAATTTATGCCTTGCAGTTGGAGTTATCTTTTATATTCAACCACTTCTGGGTAGAGAAACAACGGTGTCACTTTCTGTCACTGAGGCCAGATAAGAAGAAGGGAGTCTGTATACTGGATAACCCGGTGTAAAACCATAAAAAGGAGAACGGAGTTTGGAAGCCATGAAAAATGTAATGAAAAAAGGTGCAAAACAGTGAATAAACAGAGTAAACTGAGATACCGTCAGGCAAAACAAAGTCCAGTCAACAGGCCAAACGTTGGCACAGGTGGCTAGCAGCGAAGATCCAATAAACAAGCTGAGGTTGAGAGATATGCAGTTATTTTACTGGCATGTCTGGAATTACCCTACTCATTGTACATTTCTACAGTGATCTTACTGGATGTCTGGAGTTTATATGCTGATCATCTATTTTCTGTAGTAATTGCCCTTTATCCCTTTATTTAGGAATTATACTTGCACCAGTAAAATCACTCTAGTTACTGGTATTTCTGAAATTAACTAATGTAACAAAAATACCAAGCAATAGTAAATAAGGCGTGATTGGCTGAAATCCAAGGGTGTCACTCAGGGCCAGAACTAGGGGTAAGCAGAAGAGGCACGTGCATAGGGCTCGAAGGAGGAGGGGTGCCTGACCCTAGTTCAGACCCTTGTTTCCCCACCTGTGGCAGCAATGTCTTCTCCCTGGACATGCGGGATCTTCTGCGCATCTGCACGTGCACTCAGCTTCTGTGAGTGTCCGTGCGCTTGCACACACGTGCATCAGGAGTAGGGATGGGCGAATTTTTTCGCCTTGTTTAGCCGCAAAAATGACGCCCATAGACTTGTATGGCGCGTGCATCAAAAAAAAGACGCACGTCAAAAAAATTTCGCTGTGTAACAACATTTTTATGACGCCCATAGACTTTAATGGGCGTCAGCGAGTTTTTGATGAAACAAAACTGATCAAATTTGCCCGTCCCTAATCAGGAGGGGGGCGATGTAGCCGGCTTTGGTGTCACTACTAAATTACCATATTATGTAGCACAAACGATTGCAAAGTAATAGTATGATCTCAATAGTAATAAATAATGTCTGCTGTTAAAGCTGAATTATACAATAAAAGCTACCAAAAGTTAGTATAATGTCCAAAGAATATTATCACTCCTACTTATGAGCATGATATGTTATTGTTGAAAAGAAGAGTGATCCAACAACTGCAAGCTGAATTATGTATGTAACCTTTGTAATTCTGTTTGCTTCATCGGGGGTAAATGTTCAATATATGAATATATCACAATTGATGCCTTATATGCCAAAATATTAATACCGGTATTTGAATATTGTGACTTTACAATATAGCTGGGGACGATATATTCTTAGCTATAAAAAAACACACAAATGGTACCAAGCCATAAATGTAATTGAAATTCAGGGAAGTTAAGTTAGGAAGGTAGAAGGAAGCATTTAAATATTAAAAATCAGAGGGGGCAAATCAAGTTAATGTATCAAGAGAGCACCAATACAATTTTACATAGATCAGCTGATAATCATGGTAATATAGATATAATAATAGGTAATATAGGATTATATTTATCAAAGAGTGAAGTCTGAGATCAGCACAGTCTGCTAGAGTCACTGACACTGGCATTTTAAAGGTGTATCTATGAAAGGGTGAACTTTCACCTATTGATAAATATTTTTTAAAAATCCCATAGAGATTAATGGAGAATGGCGGAATTTCACCCTAGTGGACTGTGTTGATCACAGACTTCACTCTTTGATAAATATACCCCATACAATGTAGTTCCATTTATTTTCATTTATAGGGGATTATATGTACTTAATTATTATATGGGTTTACAAGAGTACCAGTGCTACGGGTCCCTTTCTGTAGTAATAGAGAAAGCTTAGTTCAAGCATATTGTCAGAGGCTGACACAATCCAAATAGGCAAATGGGAACAGGGCAGCACTGAGCATATTTCAGAAATTGTGGAACCTGCCCAATCCTATTTAACCTTTTAAGATACTCTAATAGAACAGATTTGTTTAGGAATTCTACATTCGTGGCCACAGTAGGATAGTTTTTTATTTAAATATATGTAGTTCAATAAATATGTTCTGCATTTTCTTAGAATTTAGTAGAATATAATTAAGAGAGCTTGGGGAAAAATTGTGCTGGCAAGCTGTAAATGAAACGGATTTTATATTTAGATCTTCTTGTGGATATGTTTGAATTTAACTAAATGATAATACTCTCTTTGTCACACATGTTTTTGATTATGTTCACTCCTCTGGTGTTATATGAAAAAAAAATTAAATAGACCACTGATCCCTTCTCAGCCAGTTTTTAAATAATAAAGAAAACCCACTGTGTGCAGATTTTATCAGTATTCTGATCCATTGCAGTAAATTGGGAGGAAAAAAAAATAGGAAGGTAGTGCATTTTTAGTGACCTAAAAGGTGCAAATAGGGCTTTTAACTTGAGGCTCCCTGGGTTTCAAGGTATTTATAAGCACTGCCAGACCAGAAATAATAAAAAACATAACCCTGCATATTTATCTCTCCGCTGCGGATATTTTATTCAGTTGAACTGCCTCATGCTGTTCTTGATTGGTGTGCTCATGAATAGAAATCATCGTGTAAACATACACAGCATGAATGTCTTTCGTGGGGCTAGTGGCCGCTGCTGGGAGCCAAGTTAGCAATCAGGAACCTGTCTGACCTTGTAAGCTTTGCCACATCACATACGAGACTGTGAGGGAAGTTTTAAAACTAATGTGAATCTGTCAAATTACTCATATTATTAATGAAGCCTTAAAATATGCTCCAGAGCATCAAGGGAACTTGAACCTAATTACAAAAATTGGTTTAGAGCATTGTTGCAGGAACTGTGTAGGAACGAATACATATACAAATGCTCTGCTGTTAATGGCAATTGATAGATATTCTCTGTTGATGTACCTGTATTTGGGACTTTACATTTAACTGCCTGGATATTAAATTGCATTCTAGAGGCTGTTGTTTTACTTTTAAAAATAAAACTTGTATTGTCTAATCTTCTCGTAGCAGTGCAGAAAAATAAATAGCTATCAACCTGAAACTTTCATTTCCTGTGCGTGCCCTAAGACCTGAGAAAAAGCATGTAAAAAAGCTACAATATCTGTACACAATTACACACCCGGCTGGGTTATTTCATCTAAATCAATGGCCTCAAAGGGACATGCCATTAGGAGCTCTGTAATATAACACACTTCATAGGCTCTCCTGATGTGTGAGAATGTCTTCTTCCCTTCACTGCATATTTCATCCTGTCTCTAGCTTTAAACAAGGTTCAGTATTCAGATCAGATGGTATCAGAAAGTATCATCTGATTATAGATAAACATGCACCATGAAAGTGAGAAACCTACAGCTTCCCATGCTAGCTTGGCCACTTTTAGGACCTCCACAACTGTCTTCCCTTAGTTCACGCAAAGAACATGAAGGTCACTGAACTCTAAATCACTGTTTATTTTAAAACTGCTCACTTTGCCTTGATTTATATTATTTTTCCAAAATAAAGAGGGAAACAAATTAGACAAATGAAGTTCATTGACCTTCATTTTTCATTGACCAAAGATAAAACTATCTTATAATTTAATCAATACTATTTTTTGATATTCTCATCTTATTCTAAAATGTCCCGCTCCCACATATTTTACAAAACCTATTAGATGTGTGGGCTGATTGAGTGTAGAAGTATCCTTAATTTAGTACGTATTAGAAAGAAAATGATACTGTATATAAGTTATTCATTGATATCTGTGATATATTGGGGAGTGGAAACTTTTACAGTTGTAAAAATCTTTGTTATGCTATTGTTAGAGATGCCCCAAATCCAGGATTTGGTCGTGATTTGGCCAGGATTTGTCTTTTTTTGCATGATTTGGCCAAATCCAAGTGCCTGACCGAACCAAATCCAAATCCTTAAAATTATTACACAAACAAGGAAGCAAAAAAAATGTATATGTGCAGTTCTCTTCAACCCGTCCTGTGCCTAATTTGCATATGCAAATTATGGGTCACAGTGGGTTCGGTATTTGCCGAATATTCCTCAAAGGATTCAGTATCTGGCAAAATCCCAAAAAAGTGTATTCAGTGCAATTCACTTGGCACACTCAATGAAAAAAAGTATATTTAAATGCAGTAATATTGAACCATTTGATCCAAATATATAAAAAATAATGTTTACTCCATATATATTTATTTTAAAAAATTATTTTTAGAAATGCAGCATTCCCATAGAAATGCACCATGCCCTGTTCTATTTCTCTCTTTAATTTTACTGAATTGCCATATCCTTCTAATAATCTTTCCAAATCTCTGCATTTCAGGCTGTATTTCAAGTTGCCTGCAAAAACAGAAAACAACAAGTGATAAAAGAAAAATGGTTTTGCAGCTATTGGTAGTGTGTAATCCTCTGCTTCATATACACCAACAAGAAAGTGCTTAAAACAAGAAATAAAACGCACATGGGACAACTCCCATAGAGTATCACCAATGATATAATTACAAGGTTTCAACATCCTGTTACCAATTAGCTGGGAATATGAGTAACATGTATCAGGTAAGGGTCCACCACAGTGCTCCCCCTCCCGCCTATATACTTACAAACACAATGTGGGAAGGGTTATTTACTAAAATAAGAATTTTTCTGATTATATAAATTAAAAATGTCCGACCAAACTAGAATTCACGAATTGACCTTATTTAATATTAAAAAAACTCAATTTAATCAGTTTAGCTAAAAACCCGAGATTTTTTCAAGAATCTCTAAATTTTTTTTGATTTTTGCCCGAAAATCCCATTTTAGAGGGTTTTCGGGCAAAAATCAAAAAAAAAATAGGCTGATTCCAGCGCAGACCACAGAAACTTCAAAACAGAATACGGTCATCTGCGATTGACTTATATGCAACCTCAGCAGGTCTGAGATGGCGGTTTTTCGGATTTGGGCTTTTTGCTGCATCGGACTTCTCAAAATCTTAAAAAAATTGAGTTTCAAAAAAGAGCCGGACCGGAGTTTAGTGAATAACCCCCTAAGAGTCGCTTCTCAAAAGACAATTTGGTCTTTCAGTGTTTTAGCAATGGCACCCCATTCAAACCATGCGTAAAAAAATCAATAAAAGATAAAATCGTGCATTAAAACCTTTTTATGATGTATAGATAGTAAAAAAAAGATGTTTACTTACAAAATAAGTACAAGCAGTCAAACAAGTGATCAATTTGATTTCAATATTTACATTGGTAAATGTATGCTTATTACATAAGATGTCACTATTTATATATTTTATTGATGGATAAGCATAAGCATACTGCTAAAACATGTGACATTTCATAGACTAAACAGGATTTCCTCTTTAGGATGAACCCACTTTGGATATGGCACCCATTGTTTAGGTCAAGGTGTGTTTTCTTTAGTGTGCTATGTCTGCCTGTAATTTTTCATATTATATTGTAATCTTTATTGCTAAAAACATTTTTATAACATATAGAAAAAATGGATATGAAAATGGATATGAAATTAGCACAAAGACGTTTTTGGCAATGCTGCATGTACACACTTCATGATATAAAAGTGATTCCAGTTTATCTTTATTAAGTTTTTGAGCTGGCATTTTCTTATGAAACAACCTGGGCGATGAAAAGCTTGTAAATGAGCCCAGTTGTCAAGGAAAAAGCAGGTTAATGATATGGATCTGTCATAATGCAGATGTATAAGTTTATATACATGATAAAAATACACTTTCAAAAGCAGTAAACATATGATAAATAGTCCAATAAGTGTTCCCTTTATTTAAGCCTCACTTAAAAAGTAGTTGAGACTCTGTCCTTTTGCTAACCTGCAAGGCTGTGTTACAGATAGAGCTATAACAGAAGAAGATAATTTAGTGGATGCAAAGGCCACAATGCCAGCAGCTAAGGCTCTTTTATGTTAGAAATGTTACCTTTTCCTATTTTTGCTTATTTTGATGTAAGCTGTACCTGCTTAATGAATATTAATATAAACATTCTCTCTGAGCACGACAAATTGGCAACATCAAGTCTATAAACAAAAGCTCATATAGCCTTCAGTAGTTTCAGCTTAGATTTTTTTTATTCATATCTACTTTTATATTCTCAATTTTCTCATATTAAAAACAGCATTGAGTCTGCATAACTTGTCCCTCTGAAATTGTCGGAATCTCTTGGCAAAACAATGGCTGCTAGATCTTGTTAATAATGTAAAAGGTTACAACCAAATATACAGAGTTACATTTTAAAATGTCCAAATCCCATGCCATGTGCCCATTTTTTTACCAAACAGTTTTGCTGTAGCCATTGTATCGGTAAGGAGTATCAAGGTTAGGTGGCAAAAGGGACAAAAAATGTACAGGCAACCTTATGCACTGCTGCACTGTGACTATGCACCCCAAAAACAATGATCTGTGATTATTGAACTGTTGGGGACACACTTTGTTGACTCTTTCAAGCATAAGGAGGCAGAGGGGTATTCACAAAGCTGGACATGGATAGGGTCAGACTGGCACATTGGGGGCCCACCGGGTTCCAAACTTCGGGCCCTCCAGCACATGTGCAAACTCCAGCATGCATGCGCAAAAGCCAGCCCGCTGTATATTTTTCTTTTAGGGCTGGCCGATCTTGGGTAAATATGTCTGTTTTTACTTTGCATCTCTTAGCTAAGGTTACAAGAAGTAAATTAAAATCCACATTATTATACATTTTTATTATTGGTATCCTTTGCCTACCTTATAAAACCCCATCCCTTTGGAATGTCTTATTCAGAACTTATCCCTGAAAATAGGGTATGATTGGAAGTATGATAAACACTGAAGAATAAATATTGTTCTTATTTATAGAGCACCATTATCTCCTAGAGTGCTTTACAAAGTAAGGGCAGCAGTTATTATGCACAAACATTTTATTGAAGCAGATACAGATTGTAGCAACAGCTTATTGTCAGTGCAGTATTTTTATAAGTATGATGGATTATTCCTGCACACTATACACATGTAGACACATTATACAATGTTTTCATATTGCATTAACCCCCCTCTTTGCATTTATTCAGCAGATTTCCTGGACCAGCCATTACAGATACACTTTATGTGTTTTTAATTTTCTCTGTACTAAGTACTATCTATTGGATTTAAATAAACTTTAGTGGTTTTTAAAGACCCACCAAAGGACGGTGTTTACAATATACCTTTCATAAATAGTAATAATAACAATAATAATCATCAACCCTTAACTAACATCAAGAATATTTTCACAACCCCACCAAACCCTGTTTATCTCCCAGGAATCTAAACTGACAGTGAGCCTGTTGGCGTTTTTGTCTTTCTTCAAATTAACATAGAAATAATTTTGCGGAGGTTGAGCATAATGTACTTGTGTGTTTTTTTTTCAATTTCAGGAACCATGCAGGTCAATTTGAATAGGTCATACACACGTCTTTATTAAAGATGTTGGTGCAAATGCTTGAAGTGACCACTTATTATTAAAAATGTCCAAGGAAGCAAAATAAAGATCCTCTATTGTCTTAAGGTGGCCATACACGGGCAGATTAAAGCTGCCGATATCGGTTCTTTAGACCGATTCGGCAGCTTATCTGCCCATGTGTGGGGGCTCCCGACGGGTCCTGCCGATCTATATCAGGCCAAAAATCGGCCAGATATCTATTGGTCAAGTTTGATTTTTTTGTATGATCCAGGACTGCATCGGCTAGTTGATACGGTCCTGCGATCCGTCGGAGCCCATTCATATTATTGTAGTTAGGGCCCAGGGCCGAAAGTTCGGATTCATGCGATATTGCCCAGCCGCTAGCAGACAGATCAGGTTAAGATCCACTCGTTTGTCGACCTTGCCAAGCGAGCGGATCTTATAGTGTATGGCCACCTTTAGACATGAGCCCACCCTAAAACAATGGTGGCATGCCCCTCAAATGGTTGTAAAGAAATGTTAACACAAAAATCTTTATTAGCTACAACTTTTGAAGTCAATCCCACTTTAAAATGTGAAAATACACCAGTGTTTTTTTAGAACTTTTATGACTTTTTGGCATACAGGATATGATGTCACTGACATAAGATTGAGGAGGATGTAGCTTCATCTTATCAGTTTGCAAGGTCACAGCTGGCAAAGGAAACTCCTGCAAAAGAGATAACATTCTGTAAAATTCACACTTTAGTGAATTTGTGGAGTAATGATCATTGCCTGAGCGAAAATTCACCAGGTGATAGGGTACGAAACTTCTATTGCGATTAGATTTTTATGCTTGCGAATTGTTCTCTACGTCTGTTAGTAAATTGCCGATGTCTCTGTGGATGGTTTTTCTAGCAAATTTTTGCTAGCGACTGCCACTTTGCCCTTTAGTAAATCTGCTCCCATTGTGCTTCAGTAAGATTATTATTACATTTAGGGTTCTAGTTCCTTGTATTTGCCCATTCTGAGTAAAAGAAATAGGAAATACCACATATTTTCTAGTTTTACATGCACAAATGGTTCTGTTACCATCATTAAATTTCTGTGCCATTTCATACTCACCACTTCATAATTCTGAGCTGTTGTGTTTTCATGCAAGTAGAGACTGGGCTATATTATACAATGGCCAAGGTACTTTTCTCTTTAAAGTGAGATTTATGATGACTGCTTGGAGGACTGAAGCTGGTAGTCTGAAAATGCTTTGTCTTGGTGAGATATTAGACGTTATACTCATTTATAACTGGATTCCAACATCTGGAAATGCTGCACCCTGTGTGCAGGTGTGGGATCATGTCAGATATTGAACCTGCTCTGCAAAGTGAGAAGTTTACTTTATATTCTTCAATTGACGGTGCCTCGTTTATTCTAAAACAAACAGTTTTTTAGGTAAGCTGTTGCTTTTGTTTATTTCAAAAACCACTTCTGAGTGAGATGGGGGCCTGTGAATATTTCCATATTAATCTTTCGTCATACTGGGTTTAAAATATATGAAAAAAATAAAATAAAAAAAGGAAACATAGGCAATGATTTATTCTTGCTAAAATGCACTGCTTGCATAATGCATGAAGATCCATTTCTGAAGACACACCATTAAAAGTTTCAATCCATTTATTTCAGGATAATTACAGAAAAAAACAATGTTCGTATTAAGTGCGTTACAAACAATTAGCGTAGTTCCCTTAGAGATCAATGGGTGCCAGCACGCTCAGTTGAGGTTGGAAGTAGTGGTCTGTAGGGTTGTGGGGTTGTTTCTTGCCTGGGGAACTATGAGCTGATCATGTCTACTTTCCTTCATAAATATTTCCTTTTGTAGATAATAGGCAAAGACGTGCAAAATATGCCAAGGTCATCTGCAGCTTTGTTTGCGTTTTTGTTAAATCTAAAAGATGAATGTATGTTTTTACTGCTTTCTGTGAGAACTAGTTTTCATGTTAACTTCATAAAAGTTATAATAATAGAGAATACTTTTAGGTGTTTTAAAGATGCTGTACACAAACTTTCCTCAAATGAGGTTTATTTGAAAAAAGTCATGGCCTTCAGTTAAGTGTTCCCATTTTTACACACTTTCACAGGGCTCAATCTCCCAGCTTTCCACATATGACACTTTAAGTAACTGCACACTGCCTGTGGTAAACACACACTAACAGGCACCCCTTTTGGGTCCTGGCTGGCTCACTCTCTGGACCTAGCCCTTCCTCTTATGCCCTGGCTGGTGGGATTCCCACTGGGAACACTATGCCCACTAACTCCTAGTTGGGGCCATTGCTGCCCATGCTAGTTACCTTGCTCTCTTACACTTCCTAGAGCAGTGATCCCCAACCAGTAGCTTGTGAGCAATATGTTGCTCTCCAACATATTAACATTTCACTTTATATCCTTGTAAAAATTATATTCTTTTAACCATGTCTTATTTTCTGTAGATGAAGCAGCTACATTTTATTGCGTCTTTTAGTCTGGGTCGGTCCATCTGTTGGTAGAAAAACCAAGGTGCCATTAAGTTTACAATCTCTATGTGGTTAAAGGAACAGTTCAGTGTAAAAATAAAAAATGGGTAAATAGATAGGCTGCACAAAATAAAAAATGGTTCTAATATAGTTAGTTAAACAAAAATGTAATGTATAAAGGAGGAGTGACTGGATGTCCACAAAACAGAACAGAACCCAACTTCCTGCTTTTCAGCTCTCTAACTCTGAGTTAGTCAACAACTTTAAGGGGGGTCACATGGGACATAACTGTTCAGTGAGTTTGCAATTGATCCTTAGCATGCAGGTTAGATTCAAAAGCAAAGAGTTATGACCCATGTGCCCCCCCTCAAGTCACTGATTGGTTACTGCCTGACAACCAATCAGTTCTTTTTTTCATTCTCATGTTTTCACCTTGCTTTCCCATTACAACCCAGCAGACCTATTGATGAGCCAGTCCGAACTAGCTGGGCTCTATATAATCCCATCTCCTATGCCTTGCCTTGTTCCTTGTTCCTGCTCCAGTCCTGACTGTTTCTGTTCCTGTCCTTCTTCTAAGCCGGCCCCTGCCTGTTCCTGTCTCTATTTTAGTTACTGCCTATTCTTATATTACACTGCCTATGGTTTGTATGTCTAGTCTCTTCTGTTTGTCCTGTTTCTGGTTATTGTGACAATAACTGTTCCTTGCCTGAAGAACACACAACTTTTCGGTGGCGAAGGTGATATTCCCCAAGTATATTGCAGATGTTCCTTCAGAGCTAGATGTGCATACTTCTAATCATGTGTAGTCAAAATCTATAAAAAAGCTATTTGAACCTTTAAAATCCACATTGCTGATAAATTATACAGTCAATGCTTGAAGAGATGAGCAACATTTTGGTAAGACAAATCTGAAATATTGTATGAACAGTCTACTAGAACACTTGCATTTTGTGTAGCTCTTATAACAAAATTGGACAATTAACAACCGATCATATATTTACTTTCATGAGTCTGCCTGCAGTAGTCTGATAAAAGCTGAATGCTGTTTGATTGCTGTGGTTTACAACCATTATGGAGGGGTTTGGAGGGGTTCACATAGTGTTTCATCACCTTTTCCAAAGTAAAACTATTTATGCTATTGGATCTGCAAAAATGATGGTAGCTCTTACAAGAACCAAATCAGTCCATCCAGCCTACTAAGGCAACCAACTAACCCTCTTCCCCAAACCCTCCCCCCCCACACACACACATTATCTGTCCTATTGTAAACCCTGACTAGAGGAAGTGGAATTGCTAATTTAACATAGATACTAATAGATACATGACCTGTGCTGTTCTGCTGCGTGTACCGACCTTTGCCTTTTCTTGGACCATTCTCGGATCTCATTACTGTACTGAACTACTGTCGGTTTTGACCCCAGCCTGTGGCCTCAACTATGTTCCTGTCTTCCAATTAGTACTGCCCTGCCTGATTGGTATTGACTTGGTCTGTCCCTCAAACACCTTCCTTGTTCTCCTTTCCTCCTGCTCACGTTTGGTTCCCTAGCCTGCCCAGAACTCTCTCCTTGGTCCTTTCACTAGAAGACCTGACAGCATCAGGTTAGCGGAGGGCTACTACTGAAGCAAAAGACGGCAGATAGGCAGATATGTAAGCTAAGGCCGGGACTTAGGGGTTTGTTCTGGGATTGGTATACCTTACGGTACACCTCCAGGAGAGTTGCCCAAGGTGAGGTTCACATCTTGAATTATGGCAGAAACGTCCCTGACTCTTACTGGGGACTATAGATCTAGACCACTAAGATAACAGAACTCAAGACACTGCAATGTCAAATTCTTCATTTCAGATGCAGTTTTTAGACTGCCTGTTTCATGAGCTATTGCATTAAATGTGCAGAGGTGGTTGCCAAATTAGTAATTTAAGAGAGACACAATGATGTTCATTTTTGAAGGTTTTTGCAGAATAATACATTTATCTAATATACTTCTGTTCCTGCACATAGTCTAAATCAAATAGATATACTTTTAGACCTGCTCTTTTATCTTATCATACAGCATTGCTGCCACTAAATCACTTTATTTTATTGAGTCTTATCTAAAGACATTGGCCATTCATTTAATATATCACAATTCCGCTGTCAAAAACAGTGTGAGCAGGATCATACTGAAAGATGTTTTCAGAAGAAATTTTTCTTGTTCATACAGTGAAATGGCTTCCATGTTATGCTGGAAATAAATATTGACTTGACAATATGAATCTGTTAATGCTGAAAAGTGATGCAGCTGTATGTGTTTGGAATTAATAAAGGAGTATTAGGAAGGTAATACAGCTATTGTGGCTTATTTGTTGGAGGGGCATCAGAAATAGACAGCAGCAAATCCTCATAAATTGTTGGGTATATTACTAAAGTCTGTTTCTATGTTTTTGTATCATAAGCAGATTGTGCGAAGTGCACTGCATGGATCCTTGTAATTACAGGATATTTTTTATGCATATATGGTTCTAAATACAGCTTGGCCTAATCTTATACCCTATATGGCAATATTTTACTTTTAAAAAGACTGAAATAGAATTATTTAAGCAGAGAGAAAAAAAACTTCCAAGGGCCCATAGGATGTTTTTTTTTTAAATAAAAACATTGGAAGATAACTTTATATTGAATTCAGTCTTAATCCCAGCTGGTAAAACAATTGTGTACTCATACAAAATAATGTCAGAGACTCAGATTGACTTTAAAGGAGAAGTCAACCTGTAATAAAAAAAAGACCCTACCCTGGGTAGACCCCCTCCCTCCTCCCCCCCAGCCTACCTGCCCCCCCCCCCAGGGCAGATTCTGACCTCGGAGTTCACGGCAGCCATCTTCTTCTCCGGTAATTTTTGTGTCTTGACTGAAGTTTCGGCGCATGCGCAGTTGGAGTAAATTTCAGGTCCCGAACCACTGCGTCAAGACACGAAGATTACCGGAGAAGAAGAATATAGCTGCCGTTAACTCCGAGGCCAGAATCTGCATGGAGGGGTGAGTAAAAAATTAGGGGCATTTGCAATTATGCATACGTGAGATTGGAGGTGACAAGAACAACTCTATTTTCTGTTACTGTCAGCTTTCTACCCAAATACACAACTTTACTCTAGGCCAAGTGCCCTTATTTTATGCACTAGTCAAACTCTGTATACAGAATTTTTGACACTAGGGGGGTTATTTACTAAAATCAGAAAATTTCTCACTATTTTCTTAAAACCACTTTGACCAAACTCCCGTGTACATTTTAACTGAAACAATCTGAATTGTAAATTTTTTTAGGATTTGACACCGAAAACCACAAATGAATTGGATTATTGTACAAAACCCAGCGCAGATCATATCTTCCAATTGTAAATGGGACATCTGCAGTGACTTCTACATGACCTTGGCAGGTTTGAGATTGAGTACTTTTTTATTTGGACTTTTAGCATCACTGGGGTTTAATAAATCAAGAAAGAATGGAGGTTTTTTTTTTTTACTTCAAAAAATAGTTTTCCCCTTTAAAACTCTGACCAGAAAAAAATTGGAATTTAGTAAATGGTCCTCATATTATTAATTTATTGATTATGATGGAATCTCAAATGTAATCCTTTAAGGGTTGATTTACTAAAATTTGGAATTTATTTCACAAATCTTATTTTTTCGATAAAAATGTGTGGGTTTTTTATATTTATCTAAATCCCTAAGGGGGTTATTTACTAGAATCTGAAAATCTCTCCGTATTTTCTTAAAACCACTTTGACCAAACACCCACATAACACAGAAACCCCTAATATACCCATCACAGTTACCTGTTTCTTCAAAAAGTATGAATAAATGCCATTTCTATGCTGCAATCCAGCTGGTTATCAGTTCTTCTCTTTCTGCATCATTTAAAATCCTGGTAGGGAAGGAGGGACTAAAACATGGATGTTACAAATCGTAACAACTTCTCCACAGCTTACAGACAGCATGCAGGAACTACATAACCCACAATGCATTGCACTATGATGTTCCATTCCTTATTGAAATCACGTGTGCAGGGAATTGTGGGGTTTGGAGGATGCAGTCTAAGGACAGATGGCTATTGATACAAAGTAACAGTAGTCAGCCAGCTCATCAAAGTAGTCAGAGAGATCAGCAGAAGAGCAGGGGGCTAGGCTTAGGATACTGTCAGAAACCAAAAATCATGAAAAGTCTACATATTTTTTTAATTGATGTATATTGCAAAGTTGCTTAAAATTATGTTTACTTTTCAAAAAGCTTAAATTATGTTTTTGCGGAGTTCCCCTTTAAAGGTAGCTGTTAGAATTCATACACTGGTTGCTAATATCCACAGCTAGTGCTGAGAAATGTATCAACTAATTGTATCAACTAAATGTAGCGGTTTTAAGATTTTTTTTTAGCTAGTAATTGTACCCAAAACTAAAATTTTTAGAGTTTTTGTATTTTTTAGCACATTGTTCAGCATTTTTGTTCAGTTTGTCCTTTTTATATTTGGATCTTTTAATAACTTTCATGGCATTTGTGGTTTTAGAGAAATAAAATCGAACATTTTCAAAAACCTCTAAATCCACTTAAATTCGACCTTTAATAAATAGGCCTCACAGTGTTGCTTAAAAAATCCGATGTAAATTACTCCCAGGTTGTGATCATGTTCCATTTTTTAATATTGTAATAAATCTGTCCTGTGCCTGTCTTTTGGCCCAAACCACATTAGGAATCTATATATTAACCTTTTTGCTGCCAGCCTATTTGGTACTTTTATTGCCAGACAATTTTTGAACATTTTGTACTCTTTAAGGGCTTTTCCTGGGGGGGGGGTCTTTTAGTTTACCCAGGAAAACAATATACTGTATTGTTTTTTCCAGAGAACCTGAGCTTTCAAAATATGCTAGTTATGCTAATTTTGGTGTAATTCCACTGTAAAAATATATAAATTTCTAATGGGGGAATGTAATAAAAGTCGGTAAAGGGAAAAATATTCGAATGCGAAAAGTTATGCCTCTGTGCGAACAAATTTGCCTTTGTGCGAATTTAATATAGCTTTTGCGAACCCGGAAACTGTTTAGCGTCCACTTCCGACAGTGGAAGAAGGTTTGCGAATTTTATAGTTAGCGCCAGTGCGCAGTGAATGTAATTAAACTTCTTACTGAAAAAGTTGTTATGTTTGCTCCAAAAGATTACAACACCTTCAAGCACACAATTAAAATTCGCAATGTAATAACGGTTTGAGGAAGAGTATTACATTGCGAAATTAGACTTTTTATTCTTATTTGTGCTAATTGTTTTGCTCTTTGCGACTTTTATTACATTCCCCCATAAGTGTCTAATAAAATGAAAAAAAATCATGTTTCACACGTAGTACAATCACATACTGTATATCAGAAACATAATTTATTTTATGTTTGAGGACACAGCTGTTTTGGAAAGTTCTATGTCTCCAGAATGTGCCAATACCAAATATATACAGTTTTATGGAGATTTCTCACTTATATAGATCAAAATCTCCAAGCAGTACAGTACCAAATTTCCAAAGCACCGCTCCACAAAACAGAACGAACAGTAGGTTTACCGTAGATAACTATGCATTATTAAAAAGAGCAGATTCTGGCGAATCAAAAATGTGTAAATATATCTATCAAAATACCAAGTTGCAATTCTTTCCGAAAGTTATAATTTTTATAGAAATTGGTGAATTTTTTGAAAAATGACCTCAAAGCTTCCAATCTACAGCATCATATCTCCCACACATCATTAGGTGCCAATGTAAAACACCCTAAATATAAATGCCAGGAGTCCATTGAACAGTTTGATGCCCGATATGTATTGGTTTACCTAAGCATGTGGCATATAGGGGCCCTAAAATGTAGACTCCCCATTCGAGCTAACAGTTCTGTAATTCCAGATACTGCAAAATCAACACATTTACATTATTTTGGGGGGGGGCAAAGGTAGAAAAAATAAGTTCACCCCAGAAAACCATATATTTTCGGAAAGTACACATTCCTCCAAATCCAAATTGGGTATGCATGTCTTTCTACTCCAAAGCACCAAGCCACAAACCTTTCCTAAATTTGGCGATTTTGGTGACATTTCCAAAAAGCACCTCAAAACTTCCACCCTGCAGCATCTTATCTCCCACATACTATTAGGTATCAAGATAAATCACCCTAAATATGAAAGCCTGTGGTTCGCTGAACAGTTCTATGTATAATATGTATAAGTTAACCTAAGCATGTGGCATATAGGGGTCACACAATTTAGACACTCCATTCGAGCTATCAGTTCTGTAATTCCAGATACTGCAAAATCAACACATTTACATTATTTTGGGGGGGGGGGGGCAAAGGTAGAAAAAAGTAAGTTCACCCCCAAAAAAATATATTTTCCAAAAGTACACATCTCCCGAATCCAAATTGGGTATGCATGTCTTTCTACTCCAAAGCACCAAGCCGCAAACCTTTCCTAAATCTGGTGATTTTTGCGACATCTTATCTCCCACATACTATTATGTACCAAGATAAAACACTCTAAATATGAAAGCCTGGGGTCTTCTGAACAGTCTGATGCCCAATGTATATAGGTTTATCGAACTACATGGCATGTAAAGACCCCAAAATCTACCTTGTGCATACTTATTTGATTGTTTACATTTACAGTCATTTATAAACATTGCCATGTTTAGCCACACCAATCACATCATATTCTCCCTCCAGCACCAGCAGCAGTTCTCCCATTTTACCAGTCAGACTCCTTGCATTTGCAAACATGCATTTGTTTAATCTGCTACTTTATCTAAAGGGGCTGTTTTATATTTAAAAGAGTTACCCTGTTAGTTCTGTATGTATAGTAGCATAAAAACAGACCAGCCCCTATGGATCTTCTTTCAGCTAATTGAACATGACTATTTAGTGATGCCAAAAATTTGCGAAACTGTGAGAATGCATTAAAGTCAATGGGCATCAAATTTTTTTTGTCATGGATCAATTTTTTCACTCAGTTGAATTTATAGACACGGTGAAAAATGTCACTCATCACTAGTATAGACATTAAAATAACTAAAGTTAGTTTTTCACCCGCTACAGAGCTACTAGTAGTGAACTTAAGATGTCAGAATCCTGTATTAATGAGGAGGTGTCCGAATAGAAGGTCATTTTGCTAAGAATACATTGCATTTTTATGATTAGCCACAGCATTACTGATGCAGTAGAGTATTGTAGCCCTGATGAAAGAGACTATAGGCATCAGAAATAAAAATAGTGCATTAAAAAATAAATTTTGTTTAACTCCCTTTGCACTTTTGATTATTCCAAATGCATATTAGTTGAGGTTTAGTTTGATACATGCTTATTTTCTGCAGTTATTGATTGCCATAATGATAGCAGTGTTAAAAATGACAAATAAGCTAAAATAATTGTTGCACAGTATGAAGAACAAGGAGAGGGGATGAATTTGAGAATTACGGAGTAGCTAGTATATAAAGCAGTGGGATTAGATTGGGGTCATCAGGGGGAGGAGTTAGGGGTGTTCATAGTATACCTGTTATAGAAAATGTTACAAAGAGATATGTCTAACACTAATGATAGTTTGAGCTCCCCAACTAATAGATAGATATCAGACCAAAAAATTGTAACCTCCACTGTCTGCCTGCATGGAGCTTGTCACACAAAATGGGAGTATAAGAGTTGATTGCATGACAGAAGATTATAATACAATTGGTATTACTGAGACCTGGTATAATGAAAAGTGAATGAAAGCCAGGGTGATTAAAAAAGTGGAGCAGTCCATCTTTATGTATGTTCACAATTAATGCCATGCACTAATGAAAATGAAAGGACAGTACTGTGGTGTGTGTGGAAGCCCTGTGGGTAGAGATTTCAACAGGTTACTAAAAAAATTATTATTGGTGTATGCTGCAACCCGCCCCAGAATAAGGAAAGTAATAGCAGCCCATCTCCTTTTACAAATGGAGGTGTATTTGCTTTGCAACTAGATCAAGTTATTATTATGGGTGACTTCAGTTATCCAGACATTGACTGGAGTAATGGGGTAGTCAAGTCAGAAACAGCTAACAGGTCTATAAAAAAACTAAATTACATTGTTCTCTCTTATGCAGTTCAAAAACCTACTAGGAAACATTTTATTTTGTATCCAGCAATATCTAGTAATACAAAATTGGCATTTCTAGCATTTGTGTGGCTCAGCATTAAGGGAACAGTGACCATAACATTGTCTCCTTTGAGATTATGCTGTAGAAACAACTTTATAGGGGTACTAACCAAGACACTCAATTTTAGACGTGCAAACTGGCATCTCTGAAGTACAGTAGCTGGGGAAGCCTTTTACAGGGTTAAACATAAAAAGAAAGTCTGGTTAATAAATATATATGTCAGTATAATCCTCTTGCAAGGAAAGATGTTGCAAAACAACCCCTTTGTGGTTTGGTAGAAAGAATAGTGGTGAGGTTAAAAAACAATTAAGGTTTCCTTTTTAAAAGACCCAATTCTAATGATATACATATAGCTACTGATGGCTGGTTGACTATTCATCCCAGGGTAAAAAGCTTCTGTGATTGCCAAACTGCTTTTCTATATTTTCCAGGATTCCTTGAGGTCTGTCATAGTGCCAAAAGATTGGCCAGTTGCCTATGTGGTGCTTATGTGGCAGAAAAGCCTATAGAGGGGTTAATAAAGGTTATCCCTTACTGAATATATTGCAGTAAGCCATACCATAAATTATGCCAGCATGGTTTCATATGTAATAGATCTTACTTGACAAATGGACATTGGGGTGGCAGTAGATGTGATGTACTTAAATTTTGCTTTCATTTTGCTATTAAACAGAAGTTTAATTATTATAATTGGAAATATTAGTCTGGATGAAAAGCAATATTTGCACTTGGGTAGAGAATTGGCTAAAGAATATATTACAAAAAGTGTTTGTGAATGGGGCACTTTCTAACAGGACCAGTGTTGAGGGTTGCATACTGCTCGGGTCAGTGATTGGTCCTTTGCTTTTTACTGTGTTCAATGTTTTTTTATGTTTTTCTTTGTTTTATCGAATAATCCTGAGGTTGGCAATGTGAATGTCTTTATTTTTTCTGACGATACTACAAAAAAGTAGTTCCATACAGGACGCGCTGTTCTGTCTTTATTTAGCTGGGGATAATTTCAGTGAAGTTGGAAATTTGGCTGATTTTTCTCTGCAAAAAAATTCTTTCACTTGAGAGTAATCAGTCTACTAGAAAGTGATTTCCCTCAGGAGAAAAAACAATTATTTGACTGATGACTAGGCTCTGTGGGATCACATTACTCAGTGTATAATAACAAACAACATCAAACTTTTTAATATTAACATTGCCAGCAATAACACAGTGTACGTGATAACATAGAGTGATGCAAATAAGTGGGTTTGTTGATTTGGCCGATTTTCTATCTGCAGGGGATGATGTATTTGGTGAGGTCCAAATACAGGCTTTCTGCCTCCCAACTGGAGATGAATTGGTCAGCCAAGCAGTGCCTGCATGCTTAATTTAAGCATTCACATATTCCTTCCAACTCCTGTTCATCCTTTAACTGTTTGGTAACGTTATTTAAGAAGAAGCAACTGTAGAGTTATAAAAAGTGGTGCTGATCTATTATGTATTACTATATTAATCAACCCTTCATATACGGAACATATTCTGTACCAAATGTAAGTTTGATATTGTATATAGACTGATGAAAGTAATGTTTCTTCTTCTCTGGTATTAATGCAGCTATTTTACCAAAGTCTATATTGCCAGGCTCAGTTTAAGTGGTGCCCAAGGCACAGCTCCCAGTGAAGTGGAGTATCAAGTGGGGGTGGGTTAATAAGCAAAGGAAAGTGGAGGGACCATTCAGGGATGTCGGCATTGCACAGTAATGAGTATTGCAGTGCATTTCTTCAATCGCTAAGTGTGATCCTGTATTAGGGGTTGGTAGAAAGCTGAATTAAAGATAGGCAGAAGAAGTATATGCCTGGTGCCCTTATGTTCTGCCCTTCTGCCTACCTCTAGTTCTGGCTCTGCCTATATTATTATTTTACTAGTCCCAGTGCCTTTTGTTATACCCCTGGATTAATGTATGTTCTCTAAATTGTATGACCACAAAATGGTGGTCAAGCAGATTTGATTTAGTTTCTAGGGATAGAAGGAGTGCCAGCATGGTAAACTTTGGTTTAGAAATGCTGCCAACAGTTCTCATTTGTCTTTGCAGTGTCATGTGGAAATGTGGTTATTTCAATACAACTTGTCAATATTATTTATACATAGCGGGTCCATTTACTTAGCTCGAGTGAAGGAATGAATAAAAAAAAACTTCGAATTTCGAATGTTTTTTTTGGCTACTTCGACCATTGAATGGGCTACTTATTTATACGTAGGGGGCCCATTTACTTAGCTCGAGTGAAGGAATGAATAAAAAAAACTTTGAATTTCGAATGGTTTTTTTGGGTACTTCGACCATCGAATGGGCTACTTTGACCTTCGACTACGACTTCGACTTTGAATCGAACGTTTCGAACTAGAAATCGTTCGACTATTCGACCATTTGATAGTCAAAGTACTGTCTCTTTAAGAAAAAACTTCGACCCCCTAGTTCGCCACCTAAAAGCTACCGAAGTCAATGTTAGCCTATGGGGAAGGTCCCCATAGGCTTAGCTAGCTTTTTTAGGTCGAAAAAAAATCGTTCGATCGATGGATTAAAATCCTCCTCGATCAAACAAATAGCGCTAAATCCTTCAACTTCGATATTCGAACGTCGAAGGATTTAACTTCGACAGTCGAATATCGAGGGTTAATTAATCCTCGATATACGACCGTAAGTAAATTTGCCCCAAGATGTGACTTCAGAACCATCATGGATTGTCCTATTTTCCAATCTCATTTGCTTTGTTTTAGGGAAATACAATTACTCTAATCTAGTGAACCCTCAGGTACCTGATTTTAAGTTTTGATTTAGTGAATTACTTTTTTTTTGGCCTAATATATAGGATTGGGGATTTTGTTTAATGGGTCTGTTAGTTCACCTTAAAGCTAAATGAGTGGTGGTAATCTTAGGTAGAGAAATGTTTATTTTACGTCCTTATTTTATTTTTAAATGTGTATTTTAAAAGTCTGATTTAATTGTCGCCGGTGACAATTAAACGGACGCCCGTTGACTTTAATGCCTGACAAATGTCACAGGTGTCGGAATTGCCGCCAGCGTGAATTTTCGCCCTTTTTTTATGAATTTTGCCGGAAATTTGTGAATTTCGCAGTGAAACTGGACAAATTCGCCCATCGCTATTTATTGGATACATTTTTTGGTGTCCTGTGTGAGGTGTGTTATGAGTTTTGCTTGACCATTTTTCAACAATACTGTAAGCCCAAGTTAAATTCCCCACTTTTATATTTTCCTTTTTCCCTTCATTTATTGACTTGAGAGGTCAGACTATGCAATTACCTTCCTCTTGTATCTTTATGATGATGAAACCATGCTTGGATTCAATGGTCTTCTTTTACAGTGTAACTTCTCAGATTTATAAATACTGTCAATTAATATATTTCATGAGCTCCTACAATAGAAGAAGACATACTAATACTTAGTAGTAGTTTCATAAGCACCCTGGGAAACCCAAGAATATTGGCAGAATTTATAAAATTCTTAATGAGCCTTTATCATTCACAATGTTCAAATCTATGTCCCTATGAGAAAAAGACTTACAAACAACATTTAATTTCAAGCAAAGGCAGATAGCAATAACTCTGATCAAGAAATAAGGGGTTATTTATTAACATTCATATTTTTTCCACAATTCAAATATTTTTGTGCTAAAAATCTTGAATTTTTAATTATGGTTGATATTTATTAAGCAAAAAAACACAAATGTAAAACGTTGGTATCTAAAAGCTTGCATAGTAATACACTTTATGTATTCAATTCACATTTTTATAAAATTTTTTGAGCTTAAGTAAAACACAAATTGAAGGTATTCAAGTATTTCCCAAATTGCATCCATTCAAGTTTTTTTTAGATTTAAATTTTTAATAAATAAGCAAACATTAGAGATTTTACTTGTGATTTAATTCAGTAAGTAGAAAAGAACTCTTAAATTACACAAATGCCATTGCATTGTTTGTAATTTTCTTTGCCAAATCAAATTCCAGCATTTATCACATTCTCTCCACTTTTTTTTTTAATCTGCCATAACTTTGAAATTTGACTAGTCAAAATGTATTGATAAATCTAATTTTGTAAACTTGAACTAATGTAAACGACCCAAAAACTTGAATCAAATTCGATAAAAACTCGAATGTCAGGGGCTACAAACATCACAGAATTGATCTCTGGACCTCTCCCATTGACTTATTCAGTTAATTGGGAAGGTTTTAAATGGCAAATAGTTGAATTAGAGTTCTTAAAAAATCTTGAAATGTGAATTTGAATTTGAATCACTTATGGAAGCCGTGGTGACTCTTATTCAACTCAACAAACCCAGCGTCTCACATACCTTTTATGTAATTCTATAATCATTTGTAGTATTCCCTTTGAAAATAGATGTCATTTTTCATTTTTCATATGTTATTCTACAACTGTACAATTTCTAGCTGTTTTATTTCAAGGAAAACACAACCTTTCTTTTTCCACATCTTTGTTCTCTTCTTCTTTTCTTTTCACTCCTTCTCTTTTTCTGACTTTGTCTTCTTTCTTTCTTTCTTTCTTTCTTTCTTTCTTTCTTTCTTTCTTTCTTTCTTTCTTCTTCTGCATAAAGAATTATTTTAAAAATAATCACAAGTTAAAGTGGTATTTTTCCTCTGTACACATTATACCTCCACTCATCTCTTTTTTTACTCACCCCAAAAGAATGTTACCATTTGACTCATAAATGTGATAGGTTAATACTTTCTGTCACCGCAGAGCGCATTAACAGCTCTAATGCATGTATTATCTGTATACACTGTTGCCTGTCAATCCTGTGCATATATGTCTAGGGCCAGCACACTTGTATTACATACACTGAATACTTTGTACTCTTCACAAATGTTATCACATTTCCCCCATACTGTTTAGTACACAAAAGAAGATATATGGGGTCAAATGTCATTCATGACTTTCTGCTCATCTATAGACTGGGAATACACAAAATAGGACTGTTGTAGCCAAAGGATATTTTACTGCAGGTGGGGGGATAAGCTGTTCTAATTTTTAAATGTAAAATAAAACACTTCCATTAATAGTGTTTTTTTCCCATTAAAGCCTTAAACTGCATGGACAATTGTATGTGTCCCATATTCATATTTGGGGGCAGATTCACTAAGGGTCGAATTTCGAAGTAAAAAATACTTCGAAATTCGACCCTCGAATTGAAATCCTTCGACTTCGAATATCGAAGTCGAAGGATTTAGCGCTAAACGTTCGTTCGATCGATCGAAGGATTTTTCGTTCGATCGAACGATTAAATCCTTCGAATCGAACGATTCGAAGGATTTTAATCCAACGATCGAAGGAAAATCCTTCGATCAAAAAAAGTTTAGCAAGCCTATGGGGACCTTCCCCATAGGCTAACATTGACTTCGGTAGGTTTTATCTGCCGAAGTAGGGGGTCAAAGTTTTTTTTAAAGGGAAAGTACTTCGACTATCGAATGGTCGAATAGTCGAACGATTTTTCGTTCGAAACGTTCGAATCGAAGTCGAAGGTCGTAGTCGAAGGTCGAAGTAGCCCATTCGATGGTCGAAGTACCCAAAAAATACTTCGAAATTCGAAGTATTTTTCATTCGAATCCTTCACTCGAGCTTAGTGAATCTGCCCCTTAGTGTAGCCATCTGGATGATTATTGACAATTTTGGATATTAAAATATATATGCTAAATTGACATCCATTACTCTCTTTTCTTAACCAGAATTAAATATTTCAATTATCTGGAATCCTATCTGAATTCAGCTTGTTGAACATCTGTTTTCAGAGGGGTCCAGATCAAAAAAGATGATCAGGGATTGTTTTGATGTAATCTAACATAACATTTTAGTGTTGTTTTATTTGTGATTAAAATATTTGCATCTTACTGTCAATTTATGTGGATCTTAAGGAATAACTGTAGAGTAGAATCATAATTACAGGTATGGAACCTGTTATCCAGAATGCTCGGGACCTGGGGGGTTCCGGATAAGGGATCTTTCAATAATTTGGATCTCCATACTTTGCCTACTACATGTAAACATTGAATAAGCTGGTTTTGCTGCCAACAAAGATAAATTATACGGCATCTTAGCATTGATGCTGCAATGTGCATGCTATAGACTTTGCATGCTTTCTCTAACTTCTGCTGTGGACAATGACATATGTCTCTTAAAATATGGATTGCAGAAACAGATAAACAGGAAAGCAGAGAGTACTTCTGAGTCTTACAGAGGTGGGAGAAAAAGTCAGTGCCAAAGGAAGGACTGACACACTGTGGGTTCAATGAACTACCCTGAGGTTCAGATGACCGGTGGTCTAATAAAAGTATTTGGGCCCTGTGATTGCTTATGAAGGCCCTTAGTACAAATATCACAAGCTGAAAGTGCAGAATCTGAAATACGAGATAGTATTTTACATTTGGAGTAGTTGAAGGGGAAAATTTTTAGCCATGTTTTCTTTTGCATCGCAAAATGTTGCTGAATAAGTAAATGGTGAATTGCCCATTAAAAATATGAAATGCTACACTTCATGGCAGATGTTTCTGTAAAAGATAGACATGTCATTCAAAATCGGACCTAGCACACAATATTTAACCGCAACAACAAAATATTATCCAGTTTAAGCAGCAGGTAGCTACAGGTATGGCACCGATTATCCTGAATGCTTGGGACCTACAGTTTTTTCAGATAAGGGGTCTTTCTGTAGTTTGGATCTCAATGCCTTAAGTTTACAGAAATATAAATATAATGTGCACATGAATTAAACCCAATAAGATTGTTTTGCCTACAGCGAGGATTCATTATACTGTATATTAGTTGGGATCAAGTACAAACTATTGTTTTATTACAGAGAAAAAATATATTTTTTTAAATTTGATTTAAATGAAGTCTATGGGGCAAATTCACTATGCGCCGAAGCGCCTAACGCTAGCGTCAATTTGCTAGCGTTGGTCATTTACGTTACTTCGCAAATTCACTAACGAACGCTGGCGCAAATTCGCTAGTGTTACTTCGCACCCTTACGCCTGGCGAATTTGCGCAACGGACGTAACTACGCAAATTCACTAACGCGCGCATTGTACTGAACGCTACCTTTTACGCTAGACTTCCTTCGCCACCTCAGACCAGGCGAAGCGCAATAGAGTAGATAGGGATTGCTTCAAAAAAAGTTCAAATTTTTTCTAAGTCCCAAAAAACGCTGGCGTTTTTTCTATATTATGGGTGATAGGCTGAAAAAGATCGAAAATTTTTTTGGGGCTCCCCTCCTTCCCCCCTACATTTCCTGACTCATGGCAACTTAACTATACAGTGGGCACATGTGTAGTGCAAAAAAAAATTTTATTTGATGTTTTGAAGGTTTCCCAGGCATTTGTAGTGATTGTACGTATTCCTCCATTGAAATTTGAATTTGGCGCCGTATGCAAATTAACCATCGCTAGCGTAACTTCGCTTCGCTTAGCGAATCAACGCTAGCGCAACTTCGCAACCTTATGCAACCCCTGAGCGCAACTTTGGATTTTAGTGAATTTGCGGAGCGCTGGCGAAGTGTGGCGAAGTGCGGCGAAGTTATGCCTGGCGCAACTACGAATCTTAGTGAATTTGCCCCTATGAGAGATAGCCATTCTGAAATTTGGATAATGGGTTTCCTGATAACAGATCCCATACCAGTACTAAAAATATGATATCTGAAATACTGAGGGTGAGGGTAAGGGTACAATAATCCCTGCATAATAAACATTGAGAACAGTGGGTACTGGAATCCATATCCTATTTCTGCTCACTATCAATGCTGATTTCTAAGGTGCTCTGATTGGTTTGCAGTGCCTGTATTCACCAACTGTTAGCATAGATCACTTGCATCTCAAGCACAGTAAGTAAGACAGTAAAAGTAAGGGGCATTATGAGGTAGTGGGTACTGACACGGTAGCTAATGATATGTTAAGAGGCAGTCTCTACTGATACCTTAAACATGTTAAAAAAAATAAAATAGAATCTCAGCGATGAAGCATTGAAGAAGTATCGCTTAAAGGGAAATTGTACCGCCTGAATATTGCCGGTGTCTATAAAATATACCACATAAAACAGCCCATCTATAAAAGTGTTTCATATTATTACAGCTTTTCCATTAAAAATATGCTTTTATAGTGCAGGTTGTATGTACCATTGGATACACTCACATAATAAACCCTTAATGTTACGGCAGCACATAAGACAACAGCTACTAGTTTCCCACTTCAGCTCTATGTGATGTTGTTTACTCACATCTTTAAAAGGACCTCTTGGGCTACATATACCCACAGCATGCATACTCTCCCCTACTTTCAAAGCACACACATAAACCTTATATCCCAGAGCTGCAGCCCAGGCAGTGGCATAACTACAGAGGAAGCAGACCCTGTAGTTGCTGGGGGGAGGGCCAGGAAGTATAGGGGGCCCCATGAGGCCCTAATTCATATACAATTTCAATAAATATTGGTAAAACAGGTCAATCTCTAGATAGTTTGGGGGCCTGAAAAATAATTTGCTGTGGGGCGCAGTAATTCCTAGTTACGCCACTGAGGCCAGGTAGGCAAACTAACACCCTACTATTAGCATCTGGAAAAGGATCAACAGTGTAAATGGTGCATAATGGCAGAATCAAATGGGACTGCTTCTAGGTCCATTAGAAGTACATTTCTTTAGCTACTCAGGAGAGGCTGATTTCATTCATGCTGCAACACTTGTATTTCAAAGCACTTAAATGAGCCTAAAGGTCATGTGTAAATGTTTGTGGTATCACAGGCTTTACATATCAGTGTGAGATAATTAAATTTAGCAGCCTAAGACAAATCTGCTGCTAAAGGCAAGCACCCCTATACCACATCACTGTCTCATTTAAACATCAAATCTCAAAGAAAAAAATCGGGGGGAAGGAACCCAATTTTAAAAAAATCCTTTAAGGAATAAAAAAGAAAGAAAATAAATAGTAAATCCTGATGCTTCGTTTTTCCCTGCAGCATTTAATCACAACTTCAAAGTTTAATTGGTCTTTTCATCCATCCCAGCAGAAAATAACAGTAATGGAAAGAGACAGGTCCAAACGCCAAAGATTAATTTTTTTTTGGCATGTCCTTGCAAGGAGATAACCCTGTCTTCTGGAAGTCATTACAAAGAGAGAGAGACAAAGTTGGCTTTTGTATAGGCCTCCTTTCGCCAGGCTCTATTTCACCTTGCAGAAGCCAGCCAAAGGAAAATACTGTGGAGAAGTCTTATAACACCTATTTTTCACAACATCTCCAGCTCATTCACTCCATTTTTATTCTGTTCATAGTACTGGCAGTTTGATTTCCAGGATGCAGCATCTGAAGCCATATTGGTGAAGACACTTACTGAACATCATTTAAGACTGTAAAATGCGCATGTAATTTTGTACCTGTCCAAAAAAAGAAAACATAACAGATGAGCCCGCTGTGCTGTGAAAACAAAGGCGTATCCAGTACTGAATACAAATGGAAGCCATCAATTTATGACTCATACAGTAAATTAAGAAAATATTAACAATGTATTCAGAAAATACCAAACACTGATGAGGAATACAGAACTTTTACAGTACTTAACCAAGTTTTAAAGGATTTGTTCACCTTAGAGATAACTTTTAGTATGATGCAGAGAGTGATATTCTGAGACAATTTGCAATTGGTTTTCATTTTTTATTAGCATTAAGCATTCTGGTAGCCAGGGACCAAATGACCCTAGCAATCATGCACTGTTGCATGAGAGACTGGAATATGAATAGGAGAGTCTGAATACAAATACATTTGTAGCCTAACAGAGCATTTGTTTTATAGAAGGGGTCAGTGACGCCCATTTGAAAGCCGCAAAGAGTCAGAAGAAAAAGGCAAATAACTATAAAACTAAAGAAAATAGATAATGAAGAGCAATTGAAACGTTGCTTAGAATTGGCCACTCTATAACATACTAAAAGTTAACTTAAAGGTGAACCACCCCTTTAACCATTTGGTGAAATCACTCCAGCCTGTCTTTTAACTGATTTTGCCCCTGGGATAAAGTGCTATATATCTTGGGAGTTTTTGGTGCAAAATACTGACAAATATTCTAAAAGACAAAACAATTGAATGAATCGAATAATGATTATTTTCTTGTAATAATTACTAGTTACATTTCTAAGGTGTTCATGAGGCAACTTAGGGCTTTACTGGTAATTTCTTTAACTTGAGATTGATTCTACAAAAAACAGATTGGTTAAACTTCTAGTCAGATTAATTTAAATGATTGTTACTCTATTTCATAGGTCATTTATTTAACTTGAGAGCTGTTGAATGCACATTGGCATAGACTGTTCTAGTAAGGGTGCTTTGGCAAACTACATGTTTGTTCTTATGTTTGCAACTCCATAGATGCTTGGGGTACTTTTATCCTGCTTCTCTCAAGGGTAGAGCACTGCTACATGCAACTTGTCACCACAGCTGGACCCTCATAGAGCCTGGGCTATGGAAACAAATCCTGCTCCAGGGCATAAGTATATAATTCAAAAGTGATAGTGGCACCTCTAGTTTTGTTCTTAGATCTCTACTTTGATGGCAATAATAACTACTAATGACAAAATTACTGATGTAAACCCACAAATTAGTAAGATATATTGTTTTAAAAAAACCTCATATGGAGAAGGATACTACTGCTTGTAGGGGGCAAGTACTACTGATTTCAGCCTCTCTCACACCCACTCAGGTTTATTTTTTTCAGATGGTACTTTTAACTTATTCCCTCTTACTAGGTTATAGTGTGTTTCCTGCCTGCTTGACTTTTCCTGCGCTACTCCAGTTCTGGGGGTTAAAAGGTTAATCTTGCAAGCATTCCTGGCACAAATCCTTCTGTTTGTGCACTGCAGAGAAGGCAGACAAGGGCCACACATTATCAAGTAAGCCAGAATAAGTTAAAGCACCATTAAAAAAATGAACAGCACAGAGCGGTGCAGAAGAGGAGTTTTGCAGTGCGGTGGAGGAGCAGTGGATTGTTATTGTATAGTCACATACCTGAACATGAAGGAAGCAGCAGCACTGTGATAATGAGGCTGTAGACCCTGACCCTGTGTGGCTACGTAGTATAGGCCCACAACACCATTTAACTGTGCTGCCAGATTCTTCATAATAATGTGGCACTCTCTTAAAGGAGATGTGACCTATGTTCAATTTACAACAAACAGGTGAGATTGAGAAAAATTGTCTAAAGGACATATAGGCATATTTTGATGAATAATTCAATTATGCTAAAACCTGAGAAGTGTTCCTATACCTTTATGTGTTTATGACATCAACTGTTTTTTGCACTTCTGCATACTGGGGTGATACGTGCAGTTCAGTTATATGTGCATGTGCGAGAGAAATAATACAAATTAATTAATTAATAATTGGTCATTGTGATATATATTTGATGGAAAGGCAATAATTTGCCACCATTAAAAGGGTTGTTCGTCTTTAAATTAACTTTTAGTATGATGTAGAGAGTCATATTTTGAGACAACTTGCAATTGGATTTCATATTTTATAATTTGTGTTTTTTTGATTTATTTACCTTATTATTCAGTAGCTCTACCAGTTTGCAATTTAAGCAATCTGGTAGCTAGGGTCCAAATAACCCTTGCAACCATGCCTTAATTTGAAAAATTGATTGGGATAGGAATAGGTGAGGGCCTGTATAGATATGTAATAAAGCAATAACAATACATTTGAAGCCTTACAGAGTATTTGCTTGTTACATGCAAGCTGGAAAGAGTATGAAGAAGAAGACAATTCAAAAACTATAAAAAATAAAGGACATTTGAAAAGTTTGCTTAGAATTCTATAACATACTACACATACTAAACGTTAACTTAAAGGTGAACCACCCCTTTTAGATTTCCATCTAAGTCTAACGTTGCATTTTTCAGAAGTAACATTTCTTCTAGAATGATTGTAGCATGAATTCTAGAATTATAGCTATAATTTGAATTGCACTGTATATAGTAATTGTGGACACATTTGTTGCACTCTCACTGCACGATAAATTGCCTGGGTGTAAATTGCAAGAAAACATGTACAGGTATAAGATGCATTACCTGGAAACCCATTATCCAGAAAGTTACGAATTACAGAAAAGCTGTCTCCCATAGACTCCATTTTATCCAAATAATCCAGATATTTAAAAATGATTTCCCTTTTCTCTCTAATAATAAAGCAGTATCTTGTACAAAATAAGATATAATTAATCTTTATTGCAAGCAAAACCAGCCTATTGGATTTATTTAATGTTTACATAGTTTTCTAGCAGTTTTAAAGGAGAACTAAACCCTAAAAATGTTTTATATACTGAACTTATTGCACCAGCCTACAGTTTCAGCTTCTCAATAGCAGCAATGATCCAGGACTTCAAACTTGTTACAGGGGGTCACCATCTTTGAAAGTTTCTGCTATCAAGAAGCTGAAACTTTAGGCTGAAGCAACAAGTTCAGTATATAGAATATGGCTTTTTTAGCCATATTCATTTTTAGGGGTTAGTTCTCCTTTAACAAAGCCAGTAAAAGATAGTTAAGTGCATCATAAGGACACCTAGATTTAAATCTTTGTTTATAGCAATACCTGATCTTCCAGCTTTTTTTATGAAGATTATTTGGAACAGGTCTGTTTTATGAAGATTATTTGGAACAGGTCTTCCAACTCAGCTGTACTCTCATATGGTTGAAAACCCTACTTTTACCCTGGAGGCTATGTGATTAACAATGGTATAGCTGAAATTACAATATTTCCTTGGTTCAATTGATTGCAATGGAGTTGCAAATTGCACTGAACAGATGATTTAAATAAATGTAAAGGGACTTACTCAGAAACAGCTGAAATCCAAACCTCAAATCTATAAATGTTTGGTGAAGTGTGGCAAGTGTCATAAATTATTTTCTGACTGATTACAGCTCCTACATTTGCTCCTGGTACAAGAACATGATGGCAAAGGCTTAGTAAATAATTATTTCCTTGCAAGCATTTATTGAGTAAACACAAATGTGGCTAGTCCTTGGTACTGTAGAATTGGGAACACATGTGCATATATTTCAGTTCAGGTCTACAGAGTAACTCAAGCATAGTACTTTCTACTCTTTTCTTGTGTCCTTTGTGTGTTTTAACTTAAAATAAATATAAATGTGCTTTTGTATATATTCTTTACTTTAAACTATGTAGAGATAAAAAGCATTGTATAGTAATGTAAGACATATTTCTGCATATGCATAGAGCATAAAGCGGTGTCTCTTCAAGCACCTGCTATTTCTAGAACATTCTTCATTCATTGATTCATTTGGTGTTGTTTTGGTGGAATCCTATGACAAAAATTGCCAGGATCTGTTGAAAATGTATCCATTCAATTAATATTCTTTTTACAGATTTTTCAACAATTGTTAACTACATATCATGTACATGCCAGACCTCTCATTTCAAAAAACCCTAAAAAATATTCACTTTGAGAAATGCCTTTCATCACCTTTCAGTTATGCATAATTTTTCACTTAACGCAACAATTCTAGAGCTTCAATAAGAGTCTGCAGAAATCTTTAATTTCCCTGGACGTTCTCCATATCAGCACTCACTGGGATATCCCTTTCCCCATGCCCTATCATAAGGATCCTCCCCAAAGCTTTAAAAGCCACCCCACCCCCTCTGTGTCTTTTTTTCCCTTCTGCTTTCCTTGATTGGAAGCAGTATTTTTTTGCTTTTTAACCTTGGGAAAGCATTAGGTGAAATGGCAACTAGGGGCTGGGTTTTTTTCCCCTGCACATTACTTCATATCTTCGGTGCTGTTCTGCTGGAAGGTAGGACAATGCTGTTATGGTATGCTTGATTCCATGTGCCTTCCTGATTGTCTCAACAGCATCCAGCTGCAAGTGCTTGTCCCCTCATCCATGTGCCTGCCAAAAAGCGTTCTGTGACAATGGTGTATGGCCCTGCACCCTTTGTATTTTTGTGGATGGGCGCAGGAGGTGGAAATAAGCATTGGCCTGAGTCTGATAATCTCCATTTTGTTTGGTTTCCTTGCGTGTGGAGATATTTTTTAAATGGAGTTCTGAGCCAACTGCCTCACTCACAAAGTCTTTCCTAAAGTTGTGTATTAAGAGGTTTTCAAGAGGAGAAGAAAAAAAATAGGCCTGGCACCCAACCCCATAGTTTTTAAACTTTGGGCTTGTGTGGTGCACTACAGAGAGGTAAGTTGCCTGATTGTTATGTATCTGGGCTGCTTCAGCTGAATGTAATAAGGTATTCAGCTAGGGGTCTGGTTCTCCTCTATCTCTACCTGAACGTACAGGGTATGGCAGCAGTCAGGTGTTATAGTTACTTGCAGACAGTGGGGATTGCATTAAACTTTTCAGCTTCTCTGCATTGTTATGTTATAGCAGTTTTTTTTTGCAGATTTTTGTAATAATCTCTGAAAACCAGCTAATGGGTTGCATACCTGAGTAGCTTCCATGGAATATAATTGTAGGGATGTGAAAATTTAGACACCCTCGCATAGTATTGACAGGCACATCCCTAGTAATATGGACGCCTAAATGGGTCCTAATGGGGACATTGTGCTTATGTAACCCCTGTAGTTCTCACAGTGTACGCTAGATGGCACTGTGTCATAGTATAAAGGTCTTGGGAACCATCCTGTCTGGGTCCATTACTTTAGCCCAACCAAGCAGGCTGGAAGGGAATGGGTAGTGTGATCCTAGGAGCAGTGGCCCTAGTAAAGTGACAGCATACTCTTTTATAGATCACTCTAGGAGTGATAGAGAGGCTATATAGTTGAGCAGCTCAAGGCTCCAATGAGGATATTAGAGGGATTAAGATCCCAGGGTATTACTGACCCAGAGTAGGGACAAAGTGTTGAGACAGGGAATGATAGGAATTCCCCTAGATGCAACTTAGAGATCCTGAAAACTGGGCAATACCTCCTCTCCAGTTGCCTACCTCTCTGCTGATGTGTTCCTGGCCTGTAGGGATAAAGGCTATACTGGTACTGTGAGTATATGCTGCCTTTGTACTATATGTTCTCTATGCTCCATTGTGGATCTGTGCTATGTTAAATAAATACTGTTCTTGGTTAAGCATAAAAGAACCTCTGGCGCCCAGTTCTTGTGCATTGGCACACAGTTACACTACACCCTGCCTCCACCCCGCTGTGAGGGCTTACCCTTGTGTAAAGAGAGTCTCATTTGTGGTTTCACACCACATGGAAAGTAGCTAAAACTGAACACAGTAGTGTCAGTTTACTATAGCGCTACATAATCATGTGATCAGCTACACCCCTGATCTTACCAAAGAATTGCTCCAGTCCTGTGTTATGGCTGTTTGCTGCTATATTGGGTAATGTGCTGAATCCATTCACTTGCAATATAAGGTGTTACAGCAGCTAGTGCAGAGTTATGTGGTAAACTCTGAAAACTGGCTAATGGGATACATATCCGAGTAGCCTCAGCTGAATGGAATCATGTGATCAGCTACACTCTTTCCAGAGAGTTGCTCCAGTCCTGTATTATCTGCTTACTGGTACATTGGGTAATGCACTGAATCCTTTTTTCCTACTATTGAAAGTGTTATTATAGTTATATTAGTTAGCCAATAAAGGTATAATAACCTTTATACCACTTTTGTTATTTTTATATTTCAAAAGGAATGTCCTGTAACATTTTTACTGGCTAACACGGTACAGCAACTTTACTTGCAGTTAGAACAAAGTTTATAGCAATCTCTGAGAACTGCCTAATATAATGCATACCGGAGTGTATAATCCTGTATATCATTTCATATGAGTATACATTCTACCTGGACTTTCAGAGAATGGCACTAGTACTGGGTCATGGCTATTAGAGGCAGATTTTATTTGCTGCATTAGGCCTGGAATTGTTCATGTACCTGGCCAGTAGTAACCTGGCTGTGTGTTTTTATTATGCAACATAGAGTTGTAGTAGTGAAGTTTCTGGCAATCTGCTGAAGGCAATCATGTGATCAGCTACAGGTGTGGCGAGACCTTGGCTTACAGGGTATAGCACCAGGAGCTTGGAGGTATGCCTGTTGTTACTTGTTTTATTGGATGTTATCGTCCTTTAGGAGTCTTCCTCCACTTTTCTGGTGCCCAAGGTGAGTTATATGGTTGTTGGTTTTAGAAAGCCATCTGCAATATGAGTATTTCAGAGTCCTGTATTCTGATTACTTAAAAGGTGTGTAATGTATTGAACTTTGCACAATGCTGTTCTTGTTCTTTGGCCATGCTCTGGGGGCCCAGAGCTGAGGGGTGGTGTGGTAGTAGCAAGTAAACACTAATTATTTTGGCAAGCAGAATTCATGATTAGTAATCATCTGCCAGTCTTAACTAGTGATGGGCAAATCTGTCCAAATTCATGAATCGCATTGAAGTCAATGGGCGTCAATATAATTTTGACGTATTACAATTTTAATGCACACGACTATTCTGACGCTCGCCAATAATTTACGTGGATTTTTTGCCGGTGAATTTTTGCTGCAGTTCCGCAAATTGATTAGCTGGCGGCGAAACACAGAAATTTGACGCGAAGTCTGCCTTGCCTAATTTATTCGCCCATCACTAGTAAGTAATGACAATACTATGATGTATGGTTTACAATACTGCACACTCATTGGTGAATTGATTATTTAATGAGGTTCTGCAGTGATTTGGGAACCATATATTATGTATGCCTAGGAAGCAAATATTTGGGGCCCAATATATTAATTTTCAGCAAGCGGTGTCCAGTAATAATTGGGTTGTAAGCATAGGAAAAGCTTCAGCTGATTGTAGTTTGCTTTACTGGGCAATGTGCACATAAGCTGCAGCCCAAAATGTTTACTGCTATTTTCAGAAATTCTAAATCTGTGATATAAGCATGCTGCAGCTGTACCAAATATGCCGCAGTTGAACTGTAGTGTCACTGGGCCTGTAGTATTTATTTGGACCTGGTATAACTGAGGTTATAATAGGCTGACAACTATTATTCCTCTGAATTGCAAAGATTCTGAGTAGCATTATGATGATCTGAATATGGTTTTCTGTGCGCTGGAGAGAGTCACTACTCTAGCAGTATACAGGCTTGGTTAACAGCATATGACTTGCATGCCCTACAGGGCTCTCTGTATTAATCTATGGGGTAGACCAGTCAGAATTTAAGTTATTTTGAGACGATTGAGGGGCTGGTTCTATGACAGTCCCTTCAGAGTGTTCGACTAATCTTGGCATGGCAAAGGTCTACCACAGTACTTCAGTAAGATGCCATAATGCTTGCTGGTATCCTCTGTTTTGTAGACCTAAAGGCTGGCAGGTTGCAACTGGTCTTATGACATCTTCTGTATTACAGTAACTCAAGCAGAATAATAAGATGGCTTGTAAATCACATCTTAATTAGGTTGCTGGGTAGCTTCTCTGCCTTGAGAATTGATGTATGGATGAGTACTTGTTATTTAAGCTATTCTGTATTGTTGTTGGCAGTAGTAAGGTGCTTGTTACCTCAAGCAACTGGTAGATAGCTTTAAACTAGCTAAGCTATTGTCATTTCTGCTATGTTCAGGGATGCTAACCCTTGCTATTGTATTAGATGTAGGGTTTTCAGTTATATGTTAGAGCAGTTGCTATTATATACTGTACATATTCCCTCAAGCGAACATAAATGCATAAATTGCTCTTAGAGGTCCTGGTACATTACTATTTTGGTTGTAAGTTTAACCCTGATACATTGGAAAGGGAGGTGTCACTTACAGGGGAGTCAAATCCACAGTAGTTCAGCATGACCTATGATTTTTAGATTATGAGCTGCTATCATATTCCTTGGAGGAAAGTTTTAATATTGTCATGCCTAGAGCACAGTTAACTGGTCCAAGTTATTGCTTAGGCATTAGTCAATTACTTGACCTGAATTATACAGAGTGTCTCTAGCTGGGACCAAGCTTGGAACAGGGTGTTTTCGGCTTCCATCAGATTTAGTCAGGACAAGGGATTAACATTGGATATGTTGAGCAGGTGTGATCTTGGTCCTAGTTGGGATGTATTGCTTTGTTCATGCCAGGTACTTATGTTGGTTGGGAACATGCCTTCCTGTTCTCGGGTCATTTGTTTTTTTTCTAATTTTGGTTCTGTACATTACCGCAATGAATTTTAAATGAAACACACAGATGCAATTAAACTGCAGACTTTCAGCTTTAATTCAGTGGGTTGAACAAAAAGAGTGCATAAAAATTTGGTTTTTTAACTTCATTAGAGGGGCTCAAAAGTAATTGGACAAGTTAAAAAACTGAAAATAAAATGTTCATTTCTAATACTTGGCTGAAAACCCTTTGCTGGTAATGAAAGCCTGAAGTATTGAACTCATGGACATCACCAGATTCTGGGTTTCCTCCTTTTTAATGCTCTGTCAGGCCTTTACTGCAGCGGCTTTACCAGGCCCCTAAAACCAGGCGGGCCCTAGGCAAGTGCCTAGGCCGCCTTGTGGGTAATCCGGCACTGCCTGCATGGAGGCAAAAACCTAGATCTGCTAAGGTCTAACAGGTATCTTCCAATTGTGATGCCTTTCTCTCTTAGGGGGTGTTCATTACATCTGTTCTTGGTATGCCTCTTCATAGTAAAATTCTGGAAGTTGGTTCTATGATCTCTCGGGCAAGGTCCTCCTCTCGATATAGGGATCTGAGATGGTCAGGTTGGGGTTACTGTCCGTGTGAGTTCCTTGGTGTAGGACTGGGTCCTAGCTCTCTTCCCCTATCTTGGTATTGAGATCAGATAATCCTATATGAAGTCTCCTGTGGATAAGCGCCTAGTTCCCTCCCAACAAGAGGCATACCTTGGGGGTTAGTAGTTTAGGTGGTGTTGTTTTGTCTTGGATATAGATGAGAACTTGGCACCAGAAGGCTTGAATTTGGGGGTATGACCAGATGAGGCGTAGGTAAGGTGCTTCTGCACTTGGGGCACTGTGGTGAGTCACGTTTGTTCATGCGGAACAGCTTACTTGGGGTTAAGTGGAATCTGTGTAGGATTTTTAATTGGATCAGTCTATCTCTGGTTGAGACTAGATAGTCAGTCAATATGCCCTGTTAGTTGCCTCTTCCAAGTCATCATCCTTTAACTCTGGGATGTCTTTGCTCCAGGCTACACCTGCTGCATTGAATGGAGGTTTAATGGTAGCTAGGATAATTGAGTATAGCTTGGTGGCAAGTTTCCTGGTTGTAGTGGCTTCAAGGGTTGATTCTAACTTAGAAATTGTAAGGTCCATGGTGTTCCCTTGAAATTGGATATTAGTGGCCTGTCTCAACGGAAAGTAGTATTACCAGGGGAGAGCCTCCTGGGTTTCGACATGTTTTATTTCAATCCTTGGGAGTACCACTCCATCCTTAAGCAAGTCCCCTAGTGTGCATAGACCCCATTGTGGCCAAATTTTGTACTCCGCTATGTATTGCGGGTGTGGGAGGAAAGAATTTCCCCATAGGGGTAGATGTGGCAAAAGAAGAGGTAGTGCAAGGTTACAAACTAAGTGCTGCCATCCATGCTTTGTAGTGGGTGATTATAACTGGATGGGTTTTGTGTAAATTGGGAGGTTTGTGGAATGTAATGTATGAGAGTGACTCCGTTGAGCTTGCTAGAGTGGCCTGTAGTGGGAAATTCAGATTATATTGGTCTGGATTAAGCCACCAGTGCATATAGTAATCTGGGCTGTGGGAAGACCAATCCCCCTTCACTGACTGGAACCTGTATTTTGGCCCTATCAAACCTGGGGGCTTGTTTGCCCAGAGAAAGGCTGTTTGGGCAGTTTCAATGGAGGTAAAGAAGGAACGAGGGATAGGGGAATTGTGGAAGATATAGAGGAACATGGGGAGAAAAATTATTTTTAGGAGATTGATACTGCCCCAGATGGAAATGGGCAGGTTAGCCCACATGTTCTGTTTGTCATAAATCGGATTGGGTCAAGATTGAAAGTTATGAAAGTGTCTAGATTTTTATGTACCATTCCAAGGTACTTGAATGATTCCACACAAACCAGAGGGGTGGGAGGGAATGAGCTGGGATAAATGTTGGTGTCAATAGAGAATATGCTTGATTTCTCACAACTGATTTTTAGCCCTGAAAATCGTGTGGTCCTGAGGACGTTGCCCGAGTTATCCAGGTATAACAGTATGTTGTCCAAGTAAAGAAACATACGTTCTTCCATTCCCCCAAGGTGAAGTCCCGTTATTTTGTTTGCTTGGTGGATAAGAATTTCCAAAGGTTCCACAGGGCAAAGAGGAATGGCGATAAAGGACATCCCTTTCGGTTGCCCCTATTGAGTTGAGTGCAACTGACAGGTGGCCATTAGACCTGACTCTCGCTACCGGTTGTTAATATAGTAGCCTCATCCATCTAATGAATTGGTCCCCCAAGCCAAATCTCCTCAAGATTTCCCAAAGGTATGGCCTTTCTATAGAGTCAAATGCTTTAGCCGCATCATGTTACACTACTACTCATGAGCCATGGTTGCTATGAGTTGCATGCAAGTTTGTAAATAGCCTTCGGATATTGACATTAGTGGACCTGTTGCGCATAAATCCAGTTTGGTCTGGCTCAACTATTTCCTCTATGGCTGCTTTAGCCTGGTGGCCAGGACCTTTGCAAACACCTTTGGCAACTTTGTAAAGAAGGGAGATTGGTTTCTTTTTCTTTCTTTTTCTTTCTTTCTTTCTTTCTTTCTTTCTTTCTTTCTTTCTTTCTTTCTTTCTTTCTTTCTTTCTTTCTTTCTTTCTTTCTTTCTTTCTTTCTTTCTTTCTTTCTTTCTTTCCATCATTGAAAGAAGAAGGTGGTCTTCCTCAGTAGTATGTATTATAGTCTTGTGTAACCAGGGGGAAAGAATTTCACTGGAGATTTTGTACCAGTCTGACGGGAGGCCATTGGGACCATGTGTTTTGTTATATTGAAGGGAAGCTCTTACATCTTGCACCTCCACTAGGGTAATATGGGCATTAAGGATGGTATTTGCATGTGGTGACAGTTGAGGGAATTGTATAGCATCTAGGTAATTCGTTAATTGTTCTATTGAGTAATTGACTTTGGTGGCGTACAGAGTTTGGTAGTAAGTTGCAAAGGCATCAGCTATATGAGAGGGGTTTGTTACTATGGTACCTGAGGGGGAGGCAATTTTGGGGATAGTGTTGGATGGGGTTGGGATTTAGTGAGATATGCCAAGATTGGGGCTTTACCTGCTTCCCACGCAGTCCCCAGGGTTGCGGTCCCAGGATTGAGGGATCGAGGGCTGCCTCATTTGCTTCCTTAATGCTAGGTTCTGATAACCAAATTGGGCTAAGACGCCTGAGCTGTTCTCTGGGTCCTGGGATAAGGTCCGATATGACCCAGCATGTTCCCCCCCAGTGGGAACAATAGCCTTACTAGTTTGGCTGTGATAGGTCAAAATGTCCCGTTGAAGTTCAGTCTATCGGTATTGTGTACACTCCTGCCGTTGGGTGTCCCTTTGGAAGCATAGCACCCATGTCTCTCTGGTTCCAGGAGTACAGGGAAAAGTAGGCTATTATAGGGACTCCATATTCATTAGCTCTAATGTCTCATTGGAGTGCAATCTTTAGGCAGTATGTGAAGGGTACTTCTATGTGTCTCTGGGCATTATTTATAAGTGGGCTTTATCGCCATCTCTCTGTTGCCAGGAGACATTGTCTCAGGCATATGTCTTAGTCTGTAGTGTCAGGCTATTTCAAGTCAGGGGAGTGTAAATAAAAGTGGTCTCACCTGCTGCAGCGTCGGCCATCATCACCATCTTAGTTGGGATGTCTGAGGCTGGCTCTGTGGGACAAGGTACCCCAAGCATCCAGCCATTCACTTGCCTCTTGAGCTTAGGTGAAGAACATGGTCCTATCCCCAGCTTGGATCCTCAGCTTGGCTGGGTAGAGCATGCTGTAATTTAGGTTAGCTTCCCGCAGTCGACACTTGACGGCCGTGAAGGTGCCCCATTGCACATGGAGTTCTGTCGAATAGTCTGGGAAGATGGACACTTTTTTCCCTTCTACCACTGGGTCATTCCCTTTTACTCTTTCTGGAAGTCCCACAATGCGCACATTGTTGTGTTGCTGTTGGTTTTCACAGTCATCCAGCTTGTCAGTGCAGGTCTTGAGCTTGGTTTTGAGGCGCAATATTGCTGAGGGGAATGGGGTGCAGGTGTCCTCCAGGCTCGAAATTCTGTTTTCAGTCTCACTGACCTTCTCATGTATATTTTGCAGGTTAGCCCAGAGTAGCGAGAGGTCAGTTTTGACTTCTTCTAATTTGGTGAAAAGTGACCTTCTGCAGTCCGTTATTGCATCCAGTAGCAATTGTGTTTCTGGCTACGGGGCAGGGAGCTTGCGGCTGCTTTCTGACTGTCTTTCTGGTGGTAGCCAGTTTGGGAGGCTTGCCTAGCAAATTGCTCAAGTTTAGATGCCGCGTCAGTCTTTGGTTTTTGTGTTTTGTTGCCTCCCATCGTGTGAAGGGTAGTGTTGCTATAGTAGGTACTGGGTTTGTCACTAGATTAGGATCCCCAAAGATAGTTTGCAGTCTGTGGTACAAGGAGCTCTTACAGGGGACCACTACATTTGGTCAGTACCCCATGTCTGTTCCTTCCCTTCGGGACAGTGTTGGGTATACTGGGAAGTGGTTCTGACTGGGCACCCTTTCTGGCTGTCTCCTTCTTATGTACTAGTTTTGGCACAGTTTGAGCACAGATCAGGTGTGGGAGGTAGTTTTGAGTTTTACCGCCCCTCTGTTTCCATGTTACCTTTCTGGCTAATGGATCAGGAGTCTCCCTAGGTTGCCCTGTGAATCCGGCCCCAAGTTCAGACTGTAGTGCAGTGTGGGGCTGCAGGGGGCTGTTGGCTGTGTGTCTGTACAGCTGAGGGACAGGGCATCTGGGGGCTGCAGGTCACTCACTCTCTGTTCATGCTTCCGGGGTTCCGGTCGGCCGCCGCGGAGGTAGGCCTCATTCAGTTCTTCGGCTGTGTCCGTGCCAGAGACCTGATTTTTGTCTCTCTAAGCAGTGGATGTTCAGGCTGCTGGGTTGTGAGAGGATGGCCAAAGGGGGCTTGTGGTGTAAGGATGGGGCTAGATTGTTACATAGCCTGGGAGCCCTATGGATGTGCCTCCTTACTGTTGCCCAGTCGGCCACGTCCCCAGGTGTTCATTTTTATCTATTTATTCTATATTTATATCCTTACTGAACTATATTAAAGGGGTCATGTACAACTGAAGTTGCAGTCCCACACTTTAACCCACAGTGAGTTGAGCATTAAACCCCATTCATTAAAGATACTTGTATCAAAATACACTTCTTGCATGTATAGTCGTACTTTGTGTCACTCAGTCTTTCTTGTCTGAATCAACCACCGATGCTCCTATTGATGCAGAGGAACCCTGGAGCTACCACCATCTTCTGACCAGGCAGTCAGTGGCGTAACTACCGGGGGAGCAGGGGGTGCGATCGCACCAGGGTCCACTCCCCCTCGGGGCCTACCAGAGACCACGCCACTGCAAATGCAGTAAGGAAACAGTTTGTCTGAAGGGGGGGCCTCATGCACCTCCTTCACCTGGGCCCAGAAGTAGTTGCGTCACGTTACTGCAGGCGGTAGCTCCAGGTTTCCTTTATGGCCCAGCACTCTTGCATCTAAAGAATTGGGAGCAGATGTCATGTGCACACTGTGCATCTAAAGTGACAAAAGTCCTCCTGATTTGCAACAAAATTGTCTCGATTTTGGCGAATCAGGTGCAATTTCATCAGCTGCAAAGTCTCCTTGGAACCAAAATAAAATTTGAATTCTAGGGGAAAACACTGCATTGTGGGACATAGGGACTGTGCTTAAAATTGCACTTGCAGCCACAATAGCAGCCTTATTATTCCAATCCAAACCTTGAACTGAACAAATTGAAAACTGCAAGGGCTCTACATTTGTTCAGAGGCCTGCAATATAAGCCTAAACAAGTACAACATGCACAGAACTGATGCAAATAAAGTTTTTAACGCAAAAATATTTCAGATAGATTGAATAATTCACCAAATTCCACTAAGGTATGCGTTGATATCATATAAATAAATGCTAAAGCTGTATGCAATGCCTGGTGGAATTTATTCTCATTAGCTATACCCTAGATGGAGCATATACCAGCTGACTACGACCAATTATGCTTCCATAAAATAAAAAATATAGGCCTCTGTGGATCCCTTATGTTTTAATGGCCCTACGTCCTGCTCAGCTTCATTAAACCTTTGGCTGCCAACTCAGGTAGAATTAGGTAGCGGCAGAAGGGAAAAAAAACACCATCTGCATTAATTTTTAAAATATAATTACAAATGTAGACATATGTAAGAATTTATACCAAATACTCCAGTGCAGATTTTCTTACCTTCTTTTGTGTGTGGTCCCAGCATTTATGTTACTGTGCAATATGCTGGTACAACCTTTTACAAGTATATAATAATGTCTCTGATTATGGCTTCAAATGTAATGAGTATTAACTTATCACATCTTTACAAGTGTGTAGGAGTATTCATTCCAACATCCCTTTCAATTATAATAAATGTTAACTTTTGGGTATACATAATTAGGGATGGGCGAATTTGACCCATTTCGTTTCAGCGAAAATTCGCCACTAGCCAAATGTCGCCGACGCCCATTAAAGTCTATGGGCATCAAAAAAATTTTGATGTTGGTTCAGGAATAATATTTTATATGGTACAGTGAATTATTTGTAGTGTAAACTGTGCAATTGAGAAATAAAAACTTTTTTTAGGCTCTGATATAAGGAGATAGATACTGATCTTTTTTATCTGTAGAAAAAAGGCTTCCATCACCACATCCATATAAAAGGTAAAAAATATATAATTCTTTATCTTGAGGCCAGTCTTTGACTTGTCATTTGATATCCATTGGATACAGTAATGTTTACAGACTCCTGAAACCGTAATTACAATTTCGGAAGTAACGTTTCAAATGTGTTAGCCTTGATTGCTAAATATAATTAAAATTCCCCTATTATTAAGACATGCCACAAGAATGCAGCTTTGTGTTCTTGAAACAGGAGCTCTTTCTCTTCATATACATGTGGAGGTCTGTAACATACTCATACAATTAACTTGACTGTTGCCTTGCAGTCTGTAAAAGGTTCTAGCCAAATCGCTTCAGTGGTACCGAATCATTTTTTGTTTTTGGTACTGATCGATTAAGGCATTTCATTTAGCACCTGCTGTGTGCAACCACCTCAATCCTTATGAGACGGAATGTTTTCTTGGAAATGGTAGCGAAGGGAGTAAGTAGATTTAGTGAAACGCAACTTAGCTTGAGAACATTGAGATAACCATTTCCTTTTGAAATCTGTTTTGCTTTATATCTCTTTGTTTTTAATGTACTGTATTGTAATACTTATATAAAATAATGGTGTGGGCAATCTCTTTTGGCAAAGTTACTGTTTTTTTTACTACTATGTGTATCTAAGTAGTATAAATATCATATAAACTGTACCTGCGGAAACTGTAACAATTTCTAAGTGTATACAATCTAATTAAACACAGTTGGTCACATATTCCTGACAAAATTACATGTCGTTATGTTGCAGTTTATTATTCTCAACATCTCATGCATTATCCAAATGACTGTTTGGAATATTTCTCCATATTGCATGCTTCAACATTCCCCAAGCTTTTACATCAAGGGAGACCTCTTTGCATTTAAACAGGAAGTGGTTTAAGTCATACCCCAGAGGACACACAACAAGCCTGTCAAGCTGTAAAAATATGGCTAATCCTCCTTTTCTAAAATAGCAATTAGCTGTTAATTAATTGCCAAGTTAATTAAAGTTTTTGCATGGCGTAATTGACCAGAGGACCAGGTGAATAACTCCATACCATAGCTTACACAAGTGATTGATTACCCTCCAGTCTGACAGAAAAAATGCATGAACACAGAAGCTCTCTGTTCTGCTTGGTTCGGGGACACACACAACCTTCACCACTTGGGCTGCAAACCGCTTTTTCTCTCCTCATATACAGTATTTACTTTATAAAATGTAAATGAGTGTGTGCTCTGACAGTAAATTGCACTCTGTGAAGTCCCTTTAGATATGGCATTGAGATGTGCGGCAGCAATACGTTGGGTGTGTTAATTTCTTTCTTTTTCTTTGCTGTTGATGTGGAAGGGTTTGTTTTTATGAACTGCCTTTTTTCTTCATAAGAAGGAAGTTATGTGAATTGAAAGCCAGTTCTTCTGTGGTGGCGCCTGAGGATGCTGTTCTGGCTAAACCCAAAAGGGAAATAAAAAGTGATGCCTACTCTCAGTCATTGAAATGATCCTGCTGGGAATGTTAATAAGTTCTTGGATGTGTTACTGATTGATCTACTTATTAAGGTGCGAATTGGCATGTGACTAGGAAGTCCCTTGCCAATTCATATGTTTACTTGCTAAACTAAAATTGTCACATTTACTATGGGGAATGCATGAGCCAAGCTGTCTATGCTAAAATATACACAGAGACAATTGGTTCACAAATAACATGCATATGAATTGTTGATTTTCCTTTTATATAGAAATATGTTATTGCTAGGGACTCAAAACCAGAGAATGGCATGTAGTGTATTGATTTCATTGAAAAGAAATTTCAGGTTTGGCTACTGATGACATATTCGTGAGACCACGATTATCTCGAAATGATCGTTTAAATGTATGATTTGTCCATCAACTAAAAAGACCATTTTAAGAGATATTGCCAGGAAAACTGAGGGTAGCGGACTGATTGACCCTGCAAACATCAATAGACTGCACTAGAACCGATAACATTTTTTAAACCTGGCCGATCAATTTTCTGACAGATGTTGGACGAAAAATCGTAAGATGCACGATCATTAGATTCCCACTAACTTCACGATAATTTGATGGATTGGTCGGACTGCACTGAAACCGATCGCTCACCAGCGAAAAATCTTTGCATCTATGGGGACCTTAAATAACTAAATAGGAACAGATTATGAATAATTGCAAGTTCACTGTTATGCATCTCAGTTCAATACAGAGACAATGTATCAAGTAACTAATAAGAACAATAAAACACCACCATACATTCGAAAGAACAATAGTATCTTCAATAAACTGCACAGGATAGAAAATTATTTACTATTTCATGAAAAGAGTCGAAGACAAATAATAAGGCAAAGATCCTACACTTGATGATGATAATAAGGAGAGTGTTGGAGTTTGTAAGCATGACCTCCAATGTATAAGGTCACATTCCAGCTGGCTACAGGCAATTCAGGGAGATTAGTATATATAGTAATATATATATATATATAGCAATATCTATACTAACTATAGATTTTAGTATCACAATAACCTTTGATATTATGCTTGTCCAAGAAATCATTAAAGCCATTCTTAAAGGCATTAACTGAATCAGCCATCACAACATCACCCGGCAGTGCATTCCACAACCTCACTGTGAAGAACAACCTACGCTGTTTCAAATGAAAGTACTTTTTCTCTATTCTGAAGGGGTGGCCTCTGGTGTGGTGATCCTCTTTATGGGTAAAATGGTCCCCTACTATTTGTCTATAATGTCCTCTAATGTACAACCCCAACATTGACCATCTACCCTCATAGTTGAAATCTTCCATTCCTCTAACCAGTTTAGTTGCACACTTTTCAGCTCATTTATATCCCTCTTTAAGGAGAACTAAAGCTAAACTAAAGAAGTAGGCTAGAAATGTTGTGCATTATGTTTTGGGTTTCTGTACCAGCCCAAGGCAACCACAGTCGTTAAGCAAGGAAGATCTGTCCCCCAAAGATGCCCCAGTAGCTCCCCATCTTCTTTTCTGCCGATTTCAGTGCACATGCTCTGTGCTGCGGTCAGTTACTGAGCTTAGGGACCAACTCAAAATGTACAATACGCATAGCATTAAAATGTCACAATATACGGCTGATAAGTAAGTAATACAGCAATTGCTACATAGCAGAACAGAAACCAGTGCAACTAGTATCAGAATTTAATAATCAGCCCTGTAGCATCAGCTTTTATTACAGTCCAACATAATTTTTTGCTTGATAATATGCAACAAACTTTACGCGTAGCTTCTTAACAGTTGCTCCCACTGACATGTGAGTGTCACAGACACTTTCCAAGATGGTGAACCCCCTGTGACAAGTTTGAAGTCCTGGATCAATGCTGCTATTGAGAAGCTGAAACTTTACTCTGGTGCAATAAGTTCAGTATATAAAATATGGCAATTTTAGCCGTATTAATTTTTCAGGTTTAGTTCTCCTTTAAGTAACTGCAAAGGTGAGCATAATAGAAATATGGAAAGAAGTCATGGTTACAACTTTCATGTCTTAAAGGAGAAGGAAACCTAGTCGGCGCAAAAACCCTCCCCCCCTCCCCTGTGTTGCTTCCCCTCCCTCCTCCCCCCTGGCCTACCTGTCCCGCTGGGCAAATGTCCCTAACTTGTTACTTACCCTTCTGCGCAGGTCCAGTCTACGGAGTTCACCGACGCCATCTTCTTCCAAGCAGTCTTCTTCCTGCTTTGACCGGCGCATGCGCAGTAGGAGCATTTCGCCGGTATGGATCTACTGCGCATGCGCCAAAAGTCACGAAGTGAAATCGGAAAACTTTGTGACTTTTGGCACATGCGCAGTAGATCCATACCTGCGAAATGCTCCTACTGTGCATGCGACAAAACGCCGGTCAAAGCAGGAAGAAGATCGCGTGGAAGAAGATGGTGCCTGTGAACTTTGTGGACAGAACCTGCGCAGAAGGGTAAGTAACAAGTTAGGGGCATTTGCCCAGCGGGACAGGTAGGCCAGGCGGGAGGAGTGGGCAACAAATGGGAGGGAGGGACCAATCAGGGCAGAGGAACACTTGACACCAAAAAAGAAGTAGCAAGGTGCACAAGAGACATGCTCATGGACACCATAGTCAACGCCTATTTAGGACTGCCCAAAGTACCACACAGGATTCACCGGAGGGTAAGGTGTTTAAAGGGGCCAACACACACTGCTGGTAGTTGTAGGGAGTTGGCCCACACTCAAGGGTGCCCAGGTACGAGTGGGTCAGTGGCTCAACACAAGCAGCCTAGTCCTGTTCACATACACCATAATTAGCACTGCTACAGCACACCAAGGGGTGTGTAGACATCTAGTCACTCCAGCCTTTATACATTACATTTTTGGCTAACTAATTATATTAGAAACATTTTTTATTTTGCACAGCCCATACATGAAAGCAAGTGCCGTTCTTTTTTCTAGTTTTGCTTGGACAATACAAAATTGTATAAATAGATGAATTCCTAATAGCAAACGTAGTATAGCGCAGGTAGCTAAAAGCAGCACCAACTTTTTAACTGAGGGCAGAAAATGTAATATAAAAAAACTTAAAGGGAAACACACATATACACCACACAAAAGCCTAGTCAATTCTTATTATGAACAATAACACACAATCAGTGGTGTAACTATATATTACAGGGCCCCACAGCAAATTAATTCTAGGGCCACTACCATATCCAGAGGTTGCCCTTTTTTAACAATATATGTTGAAATTGCTCATTATTTTGGGCCATATGGGGCCCCCAATACCTCCTGGGCCCCCCTGCAGCCGCAGGGTCTGCTTCCTCTATAGTTACGCCCCTGCACACAATATATGAATTCCTAATAGCAATTCCAGTAACGTTACTGATCCCATACAAAAATCAGCTGGAAACCTGTGTACTGTCTACTCTCTGTGTGAAAGGAGTTGCTGCTACCTAAAGAGTGATTCCCCACAATATATATAGCAATAGTCTATATAGTCTATTAAATAATTTCAAATATTATTAATAGACTGTAGTCTATTAATACTGTATATCAGTAGATGACAACATATTCTCTCTCATTCCGAGGTAATAGCTGCTTTACAAAAACTTCGTTATATTCCGACACCCTGACTCCCACCACCAACCCCCCAACTAGCTGCTAGAGAGAGAGGACTGCGGCTTGGGGTTTGTAAACTAAATGCTTTTTCCTTCTAATTTTGCTCTAATTAAATGTTTCAAGCTCCGCTAATTTGGCTTTCCAATATTACATAGCTAAATTGAGTTGGAAAAAGACAAAGTCCAACAAGTTCAACCCCTCCAAATGAAAACCCAGCATCCATACACACACCCCTCCATACTTTAACATAAATTATATATACCCATACCTATACTAACTATAGAGTTTAGTATTACAATAGGCTTTGATATTATGTCTATCCAAAAATCATCCAAGCCATTCTTAAAGGCATTAACTGAATCAGCCATCACAACATCGACCGACAGTCCATTCCACAACCTCACTGTCCTCACTATGAAGAACTCCCTACCTTTTCTTCTAGTCTAAAGGGGTGGCCTCTGGTACGGTGATCCACTTTATGGGTAAAAAGGTCCCCAGCTATTTGTCTATAATGTCCTCTAATGTACTTGTAAAGTGTAATCATGTCCCCTCGCAAGTGCCTTTTTTCCAGAGAAAACAACCCCAACCTTGACAGTCCGCCCTACTAACTATAGGGTTTATTATAACAATAGCCTTGATATTATGTCTGTCCAAAAAATCATCCAAGCCATCCTTAAAGGCAATAACAGAATCAGCCATCACAACATCACACGGCAGTGCATTCCACAACCTCACTGTCTTGACTGAAGACTTTGAAGAACCACCTACGTTGCTTCAAATTAAATTTCTTTTCTTCTAGTCTGAAGGGGTGGCCTCTGGTACGGTGATCCATTTTATGGCTAAAAAGGTCCCCTGCTATTCGTCTATAATGTCCTCTAATGTACATGTCACCAGAGAAAACAACCCCAACCTTGACAGTCTCTCCTCATAATTTGTCTTCCATCCCTCTAACCAGTTTAGTTGCACGTCTCAGCACTCTCTCCAGCTCATTTATATCCCTCTTAAGGACTGGAGTCCAAAACTGCACTGCATACTCCAGATGAGGCCTTACCAGGGACCAGGGACCTTTTTATGCAAGACAGAATTATTTATTTGCTTTATTATTGCCATTTTTAGAATTTATTCTATGATCTTGATAAACTGCTTTCCCATTCTGTTCCTATGTGCCATATAGAGATTACTGCTATTTGGGGCAGGCATGGAGCAAGGAATATATATTTTTAAAAAACTTTTATCCATAATGATATATTAATCCTTAATAAAGCAGCCTTTTTTTATTAATAAAACCGCCAACCCCAACCCAGCTGTTTAACTTCTGAAGACGCTCCCCACCCCTAGCGTGTAACTTGGAGCCTTCCATTCCAACACTAACATATTACTGATGGCTAATGGCTGTGCTGGCACAGGTACATATGGGGACTTTAACACCTTAGGCCAGGGGTGTCCAAACTACGGCCCGCGGGCCAAATGCTGCTACTGAGTTGGTTTTAACTCGTCATCTAGGACCTAGTTTAGAGGTGGAGTTGCAGCTAGCCTTATAGGTCCTTCCTAGTACGACCTAGACTGAGTGACGTCTAGGCTAGGAGTTGGGAGTGCTACTGAGTTGGTTTTAACTTGTCATCTAGGACCTAGTCTAGGGGTGGAGCTACTGAGTTGATCAATCAAGGCAGTTCCAGTCTATATACAAAACAAAATTCAGGAAAGAAAAATTTTGCCACAGCGCACTGAAAATGGCAACACCTAAGAAACGCAAGATAGCAAGTGAGTCTAGAAAATTTCAGACACGGTGGGAAAATGAATACTTCTTTATGGTACTCAAGGGGAAGTGTGTGTGTGTTTGATTTGTAATGAGAGTGTCGCAGTGATGAAGGAGTACAATGTAAAACGACACTACGAAACCAAGCATCAGACCTACATGTCCTACACTGGTGTGGAACGAGAACAGAAGGTTAAGCATATGACAACTATCTTGCTAGCTCGACAACAGTATTTTTCTTCTGCCCGAAAAACTCAAGAAAATGCCACAATAGCCAGCTATGAGGTGGCTCAACTTATTGCCCAGCATGGGAAGGCATTTTCAGATGGTGAATTCATAAAACAGTGCCTCACTAAAGTCGTAGGAATAATATGCCCAGAAAAAAGTTAAAAATTCGACAACGTTAGCCTATCAAGAAACACAGTTGTGCGGTGAATCGAAGATTTGTCAGCCAACATAAAACATCAACTGTCAGACAAAACATGTGCTTATGATTTCTACTTCATTGCATGTGATGAGAGCACAGACGCCACAGACACTGCACAGTTATTAATTTTTTTGCGGGGAGTTGACAATAACTTTTGCGTTACAGAGGAGCTGCTTGATCTCAGCAGTCTAAATACCACAACAACGGGTAAAGACATTTTTGAAGCGGTGTCAGCTGCAATTGACAAAATAGGACTTAAATGGGACAAGTTGTGTGGAGTTACAATGGATGGAGCTCCCTCAATGACAGGTAAGCGCAAAGGAATGGCCTCTATGGTGTGCGCCATGGTGCATGAGAGCGGAGGTGAAGCAGTTAAAATGCACTGTATCATCCGCCAAGAAGCACTCTGTGCCAAGACTGTACAGCTTAACGATGTGATGAACACTGTTGTAAAAACGGTAAACATAATTAGAGTACGAGCACTCTACCACAGAGAATTTCAAACTTTCTTAACTGACGTTGATGCTGAATATGGGGACCTGCTCTACCATTCAGAAGTGCGCTGGCTAAGTCGCAGCTCCGTGCTTCGGCGGTTTTATTCTCTGAGATCATTGATCGACCAGTTTGTGAAAGAAAAGGACCGACGTCTTCACGAGCTAAGTGACCCTCTATGGTTGGTAGGGATGTAGCGAACGTCGGAAAAAAAGTTCGCGAACATATTCGCGAACTTGCGTAAAAAATGCGAACGGTTCGCGAACGCCGCGAACCCCATAGACTTCAATGGGAAGGCAAATTTTAAAAGCTAAAAAAGACATTTCTGGCCAGAAAAATGATTTTAAAGTTGTTTAAAGGGTGCAACGACCTGGACAGTGGCATGCCAGAGGGGGATCAAGGGCAAAAATGTATCTGAAAAATACATTGTTGACACAGCGCTGCGTTTTGTGCTGTAAAGGGCAGAAATCACACTACATTTCTAAACCTGTGTAATAAACTGCTTTAAAACGTCCGGCGTCTACATGCCAATCAAGTCGTGTAAAGGTTACAGCCTGTTCACACGCAAAGACGAAACGCGGCGCTTACTGCAACGCAAAAAAACGCAAAGAGCTTTAATGAATGATACCGTCAAGTGAGCAAATAATAGTTGTTAATTACTAGTTGAGCTTGTCACCTCCAGGATGTTCGTCCTGTTGGTGGCAATATTTCTGTAGTGGTGTGTTTAGCAGTCACCGTGCTTGTGCGCACGTGCACGGTCAGGCAGAGGTAATTCAATGTACAGTGAAGTGAACCAAAAAACACTGATTCTGCAGTGTGAGCCCAGTTTTGGTCTACTTTATTGATCACCTGCGGTGACCATAAAAGATGCGATTTTGCCACTGTTGCAGAACCCTGAAAAATTAGGCATGTGTACTTTCCTGAAAAATTATGTTTTTTTTGTCGCAGCCACTGAAGCACAGAGGCCAGAAAAAATATGCCATATGAATGCTAAAAATATTAAAAAAAATTGTCGCAGCCACTGAAGCACAGAGGCCAGAAAAAATATGCCATATGAATGCTAAAAATATAATTTTTTTCTGTCGCAGCCACTGAAGCACAGAGGTCAGAAAAAATATGCCATATGAATGCTAAAAATATAATTTTTTTTTGTCGCAGCCACTGAAGCACAGAGGCCAGAAAAAATATGCCATATGAATGCTAAAAATATAATTTTTTTTGTCGCAGCCACTGAAGCACAGAGGCCAGAAAAAATATGCCATATAAATGCTGAAAATATGAATTTTTTTGGGTCGCAGCCACTGAAGCACAGAGGCCAGAAAAAATATGCCATATAAATGCTAAAAATTGTCATTTTTTTTGTCGCAGCCACTGAAGCACAGAGGCCAGAAAAAATATGCCATATAAATGCTGAAAATATGAATTTTTTTTTGTCGCAGCCACTGAAGCACAGAGGCCAGAAAAAATATGCCATATGAATGCTAAAAATATTATTTTTTTTTGTCGCAGCCACTGAAGCACAGAGGCCAGAAAAAATATGCCATATAAATGCTGAAAATATGAATTTTTTTTGGTCGCAGCCACTGAAGCACAGAGGCCAGAAAAAATATGCCATATAAATGCTAAAAATAGTCATTTTTTTGTCGCAGCCACTGAAGCACAGAGGCCAGAAAAAATATGCCATATAAATGCTGAAAATATGAATTTTTTTTGGTCGCTGCCACTGAAGCACAGAGGCCAGAAAAAATATGCCATATAAATGCTAAAAATAGTCATTTTTTTTGTCGCAGCCACTGAAGCACAGAGGCCAGAAAAAATATGCCATATAAATGCTGAAAATATTAATTTTTTTTTGTCGCAGCCACTGAAGCACAGAGGCCAGAAAAAATATGCCATATAAATGCTGAAAATATAAAAAAATTTGTCGCAGCCACTGAAGCACAGAGGCCAGAAAAAATATGCCATATAAATGCTGAAAATATGAATTTTTTTGGTTGCAGCCACTGAAGCACAGAGGCCAGAAAAACTCAGGATTTACCTGGATTCAAATGAAACCAGTAGGGTTTGCACCCTAGTTTGTAACGGTGGCGGAGGGAGGAGGACGCTAAAGGACAGCTGTGTGTGGAGTCATGAGGCGTGCAGAGAAGGACAGCTGCATGGGGAGTCAGAACAAGTCTTCCGGCGTGCAGTAACCCTCCGAGATCCACGCCTCGTTCATTTTAATAAAGGTCAGGTAATCCACACTTTTGTGACCTAGGCGAGTTCTCTTCTCAGTTACAATCCCTCCTGCTGCACTGAAGGTTCTTTCTGAGAGGACACTTGAGGCGGGGCAAGACAAGAGGTTCATGGCAAATTGTGACAGCTCTGGCCACAGATCAAGCCTGCGCACCCAGTAGTCCAGGGGTTCATCGCTCCTCAGAGTGTCGATATCTGCAGTTAATGCCAGGTAGTCCGCTACCTGCCGGTCGAGGCGTTCTTTGAGGGTGGATCCAGAAGGGTTCTGGCGCTGCCTTGGACTGAAAAACATTTGCATGTCTGACGTTACAGAGTGGCCAAAGTGCTTTGTCCTTGCAGGTGCGCTCGTGGCAGGATTACTGGCACCTCTGCCCCTGGAATGTTGATGAGTTCCTGAAGTGACATCACCCTTAAAAGCATTGTACAACATGTTTTGCAGGCTGGTTTGTAAATGCAGCATCCTTTCGGACTTGTGGTACGTTGGTAACATTTCTGCCACTTTATGCTTGTACCGAGGGTCTAGTAGCGTTGCGACCCAGTACAGGTCCTTCTCCTTAAGCCTCTTGATACGGGGGTCCTTCAACAGGCATGACAGCATGAAAGACCCCATTCTCACAAGGTTGGATGCAGAGGTATCCATCTCCGCTTCCTCATTATCAAGGACTACATCATCCACGGTCTCCTCCCCCCAGCCACGTACAAGACTAGGGGTCCCCAAAAGGTCACCACAAGCCCCCTGGGAAGCCTGCTCCTGTTGATCCTCCTCCTCCACAAAGCCACCTTCCTCCTCTGACTCCACTTCTGACACCTCTCTCTGCGTTGCAGCAGGTGCCTGGGCTCGTTCTGGTGATTCCGACCAGAAATCGTGCGCTTCCTGCTCCTCGTCACGCTGGTCTACAGCCTCATCTGTCACTCGTCGCACGGCACGCTCCAGGAAGAAAGCAAAGGGTATTAGGTCGCTGATGGTGCCTTCGGTGCGACTGACCATGTTTGTAACCTCTTCAAAAGGGCGCATGAGCCTGCAGGCATCGCGCATAAGCACCCAGTAACGTGGGAAAAAAATCCCCAGCTCTGCAGATCCAGCCCTACCACCCAGTTCAAACAGGTATTCATTGACGGCTCTTTGTTGTTGCAGCAGACGTTCCAACATGAGGAGCGTTGAATTCCAGCGAGTCTGGCTGTCGCAAATTAAACGCCTGACTGGCATGTTGTACCGCTGCTGAATGTCAGCAAGGCGTGCCATGGCTGTGTAGGAACGTCTGAAATGGGCCGACACCTTCCTGGACTGCCTGAGAACGTCCTGGAATCCTGGGTACTTCGAGACAAAACGTTGGACTATTAAATTCAGAACATGTGCCATGCAGGGCACATGTGTTAAATTGCCCAGTCTCAGTGCTGCCAACAGATTGCTTCCGTTGTCACACACCACTTTTCCGATCTTCAGTTGGTGTGGGGTCAGCCACCGATCGGCCTGTGACTGCAGAGATGACAGGAGTACAGATCCGGTATGGTTTCTGCTTTCCAGGCACGTCATCCCCAAGACAGCATGACAACGGCGTACCTGGCATGTCGAATAGCCTAGGGGGAGCTGGGGGTGCACAGGTATGGAGGAGGAGGACCCAGCAGCAGAGGAGGAAGAAGAGGAAGAAGACGAGGTAGAGAGCGAAGGAGGAGTAGAGGTGGTGGCAGAACCGCGTGCAATCCGTGGCGGTGACACCAACTCCACTGTTGTTGTTGAGCCACACATTCCCTGCTTCTCAGCCATTACCAAGTTCACCCAGTGGGCAGTGTAGGTGACATACCTGCCCTGACCATGCTTGGAGGACCATGCGTCAGTAGTCATATGGACCTTTGGTCCAACACTAAATGACAGAGATGCGGTGACTTGGCTCTGCACATGGTGGTACAGGTGTGGTATTCCCTTTTTTGAAAAAAAATTGCGGCTGGGTACCTTCCACTGCGGTGTCCCAATTGCTACAAATTTGCGGAAGGCCTCAGAGTCCACCAGCTGGTATGGTAAAAGCTGGCGGGCTAAGAGTGCAGACAAGCCAGCTGTCAGACGCCGGGCAAGGGGGTGACTCGCAGACATTGGCTTCTTACGCTCAAACATGGCCCTCACAGAAACTTGGCTGGGGGCAGATGACTGGGAATGGGAACTGGTGGTCAAGGTGGAAGGCGGAGTGGAGGGTGGTTCAGACGGGTCAAGGACAGCAGAGGTAGAGCAGTAAGATGCTGGACCAGAAGGAGGGTGGCTTTTAGTTTGTCTGTTGCCTTTGAGGTGTTGCTCCCAAAGTGCTTTGTGCTTGCCGTTCATGTGCCTTCGCATAGAAGTTGTACCTATGTGGCTGTTGGGCTTCCCAAGACTCAGTTTCTGACTGCACTCATTGCAAATTACAACGCTTTTGTCAGAGGCACACACATTAAAAAAATCCCACACTGCTGACCTTTTTGAAGCTGGCAATCTGGCGGTAACAGTAGAAGTTGGCGGCGTTGGCGGCAATGGCGGGTGCGTTGGCCGGCTGACCACAGGTGCCGATACATGTTGTTGCCCTACTGTTCCCTGCGAGCTGTCCTCCCTGCTTCTTCTAAGTCTTATTCTCCTCCTGCCTCTCTGACTCTCCGTCTCTCCATCTGAACTATCCTCCTCTTGCTCTCTTCTACTGGGCACCCACAAAACATCAATCTCCGCATCATCATTCTCCTCAGATGCATCAATTTCTTCTAACAGCTCACAGAAGGAAGCAGCAGCGGGGACCTCCTCATCACTCATTATGTCCATCTCTGTTGTGTTCTCTGCCAGAATTAAATCTGGTGTAACGTCCTCATCTCCTTCATCTTCTTCTGCCAATAATGGTTGCGCATCACTCAGTTCAAGAAACTCATGTGAAAATAACTCCTCTGACTCCAGTGAAGAAGGGGCGCCGGTGGTGGAGGAAGTGTTACGTGGGGTGCCCATAGCAGTGGAGGATGAGGATGTTGTGGTAAAGTTAGAAACGGTAGAGGATGGGATGTGCTGTGTAAGCCAGTCAACTACCTCTTCAGCATTTTGGGAGTTCAGGGTCATTGCCTTTTTAAAAATGGGCAATTTCCTAGGGCCACAGGATAGCATAGCAGCACGGCCCCTAGTGCCTCTGCGTGGCGGCCTGCCTTTGCCTGGCATTATTTTTAAAACAACAACAAAAACTCAGGTGGTGTTTCTGGAGACGGTATTATTATTGATATTTAGACAGAATGTGAAAAAGCTCACACAGCTAGATGGCAGTTGTTTGAAGAACACACTGGGCAAACAAATTGAAACAATGCCTGCAAGGTCAACGTATACACTACTACAGCAGTGGATACGGAATATATTATTGCTGCTTGAAAAACGTCACTCGGGTGGTGGTTCTGGAGACGGTATTATTATTGATATTTAGACAGAATGTGAAAAAGCTCACACAGCTAGATGGCAGTTGTTTGAAGAACACACTGGGCAAACAAATTGAAACAATGCCTGCAAGGTCAACGTATACACTACTACAGCAGTGGATACGGAATATATTATTGCTGCTTGAAAAACGTCACTCAGGTGGTGGTTCTGGAGACGGTATTATTATTGATATTTAGACAGAATGTGAAAAAGCTCACACAGCTAGATGGCAGTTGTTTGAAGAACACACTGGGCAAACAATGCCTACAAGGTCAACGTATACACTACTACAGCAGTGGATACGGAATATATTATTGCTGCTTGAAAAACGTCACTCGGGTGGTGGTTCTGGAGACGGTATTATTATTGATATTTAGACAGAATGTGAAAAAGCTCACACAGCTAGATGGCAGTTGTTTGAATAACACACTGGGCAAACAAATTGAAACAATGCCTGCAAGGTCAACGTATACACTACTACAGCAGTGGATACGGAATATATTATTGCTGCTTGAAAAACGTCACTCAGGTGGTGGTTCTGGAGACGGTATTATTATTGATATTAGACAGAATGTGAAAAAGCTCACACAGCTAGATGGCAGTTGTTTGAAGAACACACTGGGCAAACAAATTGAAACAATGCCTGCAAGGTCAACGTATACACTACTACAGCAGTGGATACGGAATATATTATTGCTGCTTGAAAAACGTCACTCGGGTGGTGGTTCTGGAGATGGTATTATTATTGATATTTAGACAGAATGTGAAAAAGCTCACACAGCTAGATGGCAGTTGTTTGAAGAACACACTGGGCAAATAATGCCTGCAAGTGCACTACTATTGGTGCACTACTATGAAGAACAGCAAACAGCACTGGACACGTTAAAGAACAGTAAGATAAGTAAAATAAAAAAATATATATATGTATATTAAAAAAAAAAATTACTCGGGTTGGTGCTGCTGAACTACTAGGAGCAGCACAGTAGCACACCAGTCCCACTCCCCAACACAGCTAGACTAATAGCACTGGGCTCTTATAGTAGCAAAGTAAAAAAACAAAAAAGAAAATAAAAGCAGTCCTTACAAGGACTATTGGGTTATTACAGCAGTCAGCAGATGAGATCAGAAGAGATCAGTGCCCACAGCAGCTACATACAGAGCACTGCAGTAGAAGGTAGATTACTAGCCAGCAAAGCTACCTAACCTAAAATGTCCCTCAAATCCCTGCAGAGTTCTGTCCCTCCAATACAGAGCAGTATCAAGTAGATTACTAGGCAGCAAACTTACTATCAACTGTCCCTCAGATCACTAACAGCTCTCTCCCTACACTAGCTCTTCCAAGCACACACAGGCAGAATGAAAAAACGCTGCAGGGCTTCAGTTTATATATGGAAGGGGAGTGGTCCAGGGGGTGTGGGGGTGGTCCAGGAGGGAGAGCTTCCTGATTGGCTGCCATGTATCTGCTGGTCTGGGGTGAGAGGTCAAAAAAAAAGCGCCAGCTAAGGCGAACCCAAAATGGCGAACGTCGCGCGACGTTCGCGAACATTCGGCGAGCGCGAACAGTCGATGTTCGCGCGAACAAGTTCGCCGGCGAACAGTCCGCGACATCCCTAATGGTTGGCAGACCTGGCGTTTTTAGTTGATCTCACTGAACAGACTCAACAAAAACCTACAAGGCAAAGACCAACTCGTACCGCAGCTTCACGCACAAATGAAAGCATTCTGTGTGAGCTCCGACTGTTTGAGGCACAGTTTGGCATCTTCAATGATGCACACTTCCCCGCACTGTCCGAAATCAGATCTGCGTTTCCAAAGGCCAATCTCTCTGATAAAAAGGAGAAATATGTGTCTGTGTTCACATCTCTCATGACAGAATTTTCTCAGTGCTTCCAAGATTTTTCTACCATTGAGAACGATATCAAGCTGTTCTCAACTCCGTTCATGATAAATGCAGAAGAAGTGGAAGAGAGTGTGCAATTAAAACTTATAGAAATGCAGTGTGATGATTCTCTGAAGAATCAACATCAGCTTTTCTCCTTACCTGACTTCTACCGGAGTTTGGAAGAAGCCAAGTTTCCTCTGATGAGACGTCACGCAAAAAGAATGACGAGTTTGTTCGGCTACATACATACATACATATGTGAACAAACATTTTCTCTGATGACACTGAACAAAAGCAGATTGAGAACCAAAATGACCAATGACCATCTTTGTGAGGTCCCTTGCATCTCAACTACAAAACTGACTCCGGACCTACCAGCAATCCTGCAGACCAAAGGGCAACTTCATTGTTCACACTGAGCGCAACCGTGTCCCCCTGAGTTCAAAATATTATTACACGTTCCATGGGTTATTAAGCCCTATTACTTAATAAATGTAATCGTTGATAGCATTTTTAAACAAATATAGTTGATCTGTTAACAATCCAAACTTATTTGCATAACAAGCTTGAAATATACTCTTTACTACTTGTTTACTTCTTAATAAACCAGGTGAGGCAATACTTCACCTCGAGTGAGTGGCCTGGCTGTTTGTGTATTTTACTGCATATGGCCCTCGGTGAAAAAAGTTTGGACATCCCTGCCTTAGGCACAGGTACAAATGGGTGGGGCTTGGGCTGCCTTCAGGCAATATTGGTGGTTAATGGCTGTGCTGGCACAGGTACAGATGGGGGCTTGAACCCATATGGGCAGTATCAATGTATTTTGGCTGCTGGTACAGATGGGGGCTTGAACCTTGGGAATTATGGATGGATATTGGCTGCTGGCTCAGATACAGATGGGGGCTTGATCCTTGGTCAATATTGATGGATGCTGGCACAGGTACAGATGGGTGCTTGAACCTTTGGGAAATATTCATGGATATTGGCTACTGGCACATGTACCTATGACTAAGGGATAACTCCCGAAACGCGTAAGGTTTTTTCCAGCAGGACCTCCAATAAAACCCACCTTACAGAAGTGCCGTCTGTTCTTTGGATTTTTGGTGTATATACAGTGGGGACACTGTCTGACAGAGCACCTGTGTTGTGAGGGGAGAGCGGTGAGTTGTTTGCGGTCCCCCTTTTTTTCCTTTTTTTTCCTTTTTTCTATCGAACACATGTACAGATGGAGGCTTAAACCTCATAGGAGTTGTGTGAAAATGTTGTGGACATTCTAGTATTGGTGTTATCCTACTGCTTTGGTTTTTCTGACATTTTTTAGCGTACCTTATTTTTGTTTGTTAACATTACATATTTGTATTTAAATGAAAAGTTTCATTCATTAATGTGTTGTAAGCTTTCTTTATTAAAAAAACCATAATGGTAATGTGGGAAATGGTAATGCAGGACAGGTGTGTGTGTGGGGGGGAGGGGCGCTGATTGAAGCCCTTGCCTAGGGTGAAAAACTACCTTGGCCTGGCCCTGGTTTGGGGAGTTGCATAGTCAAAATAATTTACTTTGTTGGAGGAATGTTTCTATGGGTGGCACCTCAAACAACTAGCATCTAGGGCTCTTTGTAAACCTATTTTTCTCTAATCATTTCAGCACAGCTGATTTGTGTTGATCCGTATTATCTAATATTTTGCAGTTTGGCACTGCATAGCCACCAGACCAGAAGTGACAGTAATCTAAAATGACAATTGCAGCCAGACACAAATGTGTTTGTCAGGTTGGCCTTTAGCCCAATGGTGGAGGCTCGGTTAGCATTTCTCAACTAAACCCACAATACAGTACTCTGTACTATGTACAGGAAAATTGTATTGGTAATCTTAATACCCAGTATTAAACAATGATGTTTTGTTGTACAGTTTCACAAAGTGTATGGATTGCAACCACTACACCAAGAGTTTTGAATCTACAAATGGAAAGCAATTTTTTGGTAATATTGTACCATTTATTGAGATCTATATGGATCATTGTTGTCGATCAGAGAATGCCATAAAAAAACAATTAGCCTATAATGACACAATTGGAAACATAAATTCTTTCTGAATTCTCATGTATCAACCAGTCTTGGACACATTTACTAGCTAATCCTTTAGTAAGTAAATGCTGTTACCTTATCATAAAAAGTCTTCTTTTGCAGATCTCCATTCCTCCACTCACAATAATGAGTCAATTGTCACCAGTGCTAGGCTAAGCCAGCCAAACTCCCTAGGCAACCCATCCTCCCCTCTCACCCTGCCCCTGCCCACCCATGTGTAGTGATGTCACCGGGGGGGATAAGTGACTATTGCCCATTGGGTGGACAAGGACCCGGACTAGTGGTAGGCAGACAGAAGCGGTACGTGCCTAGCACCCCCCACTGTCTACCCCTGATGGGGACTTTGGTGTCACATTTTTTAAAATGTTCCTGCTGGCACAAGACACTAGTATCTTAGAGGACTCGGCATCCTAGAGGACTGACTGAATTTAATGATGAAGTCTAATGTTGCTTGTTTTTCCTTACAAAAGTAAACAAGATCTCAAGCAGCAAACTTGTTAGACCTCTAAAAACCATGCTGTGATCCATATAACCCATTAGGTGTTCTCTTCCCTTTGCCTTCAAAATTCTTAAAAGACTTGATATTTTTAAAACCTTACCTGACCCTTTGCAATCCGCCTTCTCACTGAAGGGGCCAAATAACTTCTTCTTCTTTTTTTTTATTAGAAGAAAACACTTATACTTGCTCATCCATTTTGAGTTTTAACCTTACCCTCCCCCACTCTGTGCTAGTGCCTCATGGCTATATTTTAGGTTATTTGCTATTTTCATTTGATACTACATTTATTTCATCCTACATGAATGCAAATTATACACTAAATGGCAGTGTGTTGGGAGTTTCCTCAAATAAGAAGGATCTAGGGTTTTTGTAGATAACAAAACAAGTTGTCTAATTCTGGGCAGTGTCATTCTGTGGCTACTGAAGCAAATAAAGTTCTGTCTTGCATAAAGGGCATTAACTCAAGGGATGAAAACATAATTATGCCTCTTTATAGGTCCCTGGTAAGGCCTCATATGGAGTATGCAGTGCAGTTTTGGACTCCTGTTCTTAAGAGGGAAATAATGAGCTGGAGAGAGTGCAGAGATGTGCAACTAAACTGGTTAGAGGGATGGAAGACTTAAATTATGAGGAGAGACTGTCAAGGTTAGGGTTGTTTTCTCTGGTGACATGTACATTAGAGGACATTATAGACGAATAGCAGGGGACCTTTTTAGCCATAAAATGGATCACCTTACCAGAGGCCACCCCTTCAGACTAGAAGAAAAGAAATTTCATTTGAAGCAACGTAGGTGGTTCTTCAAAGTCAAGACAGTGAGATTGTGGAATGCACTGTCGTGTGATGTTGTGATGGCTGATTCAGTTAATGCCTTTAAGAATGGCTTGGATGATTTTTTGGACAGACATAATATCAAAGGCTATTGTTATAATAAACTCTATAGTTAGTATAGGTATATATAATTTGTGTGAAAGTATGGAGGGGTGTGTGTATGGATGCTGGGTTTTCATTTGGAGGTTTTGAACTTGATGGAATTTGTCTTTTTTCAACCCGATACATCTGGGTTAACTCACTATGTCTCTCACACCATATACAGCCAGAACAGTAGTTAGGCAGGTTATATATTGACATAAAAGGTTGAACTTGATGGACGTGTGTCTTTTTTAACCTTACTTACTATGTTATATGCAATAATGTTACTATGTATTATCAATCTTATGCAGCATACTTGCATCTAAATAATTTGTAGCAGGTGCCATTTTAATAGCAGTGCTGCCTTATGACTGTAATGATGCTGGAAAAAGACTGCATTGTTGTGAAAAAATGCTCTCAAAATCATTTGTAAATGTGAATCTGTTGGTGCAGCTTAAAGTGCACAGATTCGGTTTAGTTTTCCTTTTGAAAATTGAATTGCAGAATATAAGGGTGCAGCTTACAGCATTGAAGATGACTGCAAATTACCACTTTATTTCTTGTTCTTTAACACTTTCAATCATCTCCAACTGGAAAGAGATAGAAAACTCCCATGGCCATTTTGCAGCCACCTTCATCAGACACAATGCCAGTCCAAATGGTGTTCTACTCCCATGTCAGCAATTCCCTTAGTGACCATCAGTAGCAATGTACTTTCCTTGGCACTCATTTTTGGTAAAGAAAAAAAACAGCTGAAGTATATTGTTTGCTTTTCCCCCAATTCCAAATTTAGGCTAGAAACTGCATTGAACTTGTGCATCAGCAGTACAACATTATCCCAACGATGCATATACAAACATATCACTTAGCAGCAAGACAGTCTGTGATGACTAATTAAACAAAGTTAAGAAAATGTAGAAACTGAGAGTTAAAGATTATGAGACAGTATCACCACTATGTTTAATATGAGGAAGGGACTGAGAAAAATGTATGTTAGTGACTTGCTCTGTAGGTTTACTGGAAACTCCTCTGGTTTTCCCCAATTCTGGAAACGCCATTCACATAGTAGAGCCCTATTTATAATGTTATCATACATTTGCTTTCCCAACACAGATGGTCCTCATTAAAAAACAAAATTAGTCGTTCAACCTCTTGTGGAAAACTTCAGAGCCAAAATGAGCTGTGTACGAATGAATTAATTAGCAAAGGATAGTTCCTATTCGGCTAATTATACCGAAACACATACAAAATGACTTAAATTAGCATCGATCACACATACACAAACAAGCTGGTTTAGTGCACTGGAAGGGGAAAAAAAAAGAAGACGATTCATAAGTGGTCTCGGTTGCACTCTTCACAGAGATAATGTCATGTCAGAAGGTTACACCCTGGTGGCATGCTCTAATTCTGACACTTCCCATCTGACCTGGTATTTATATCTTATTTATATCAGGATGCCAGCTGGAACATATTACAAAATGCCTCAGGATTTCTTAACACTTTGTGGAAATACAATACTGGTGATAATAGTCAAGTGAGTTAGCACTCTACTTCATTTATTATATCACATATTACTATTACATATACACTACATATTAACAGGAGCGATCCTAGCACCTTTGACGCCTGAGGGGCTTGCTGCGAGTTTTGTTTCTCAACTCACCACATTTGTGAAAAGCCCCTGCATATTACTATTACATACACACTAATTTAGCATGTGTATGCACAACACACTGCTCAAGGTAGGCATTAATTACAGGGCTTTCTTAACTTTGCATGTACTTTATCAAAGCAGGCTGAATAGTTGCAAGCCACAAGTTGCAAGTAGCTTTGTAAATGAGCCCTTATAATTGCAGTATGTTCTTCTAGTGGTATCCAGAATTACACCATGACTGGGCCTGTTAATTAAACAATATACAAGGTAAAAGTATATTTTCTTCCAAAGATAAAAATAATAATTTGAGACATCAAATACAGTATGTAACACCTATACAGGGTACACATGCACATTTACATATTATTTGTGTCAGGAGTTCAACCAAATGCTCAAACCAAAGCCTACCTATTATCTAGTAATTTAGTTGGTTTACAGGGAAACCCCCATAAAAGATTGCCTCCAATTTGCTGCAGAAGGATCCAAAATATTAATGAGACCAGTATCATCATCATCTTCATAGTACAAATAGTAGCCTTTTAGTTTCTCATTTGCTAAAAGGCATACTACTCTTTTTTTTTTTTTTTTTTTTTTTTTTTTATCTGGCAGTAAAGGGCCGACTATTTCAGTGCAAACTATGCTACCTGAAAATAAAAACTCTTTGAGTCTACAGTGCAAGTAAAACATTTTAATGTTATACAATCTTTGAGCAAGTGCAGTTGCTTAGCGTTGGTAACACAATTTGTTAAATGAGATATAAATTCTAAATAAATACAGTAAGTCAAGTGGCTAAAACTCAGGCAAATCGGACATTTTATTTCTGGCTAGGTACACTACTCCAGCCCCTAAAGGCATTATAGGTCTTGTCTTGCCTTTGATGTGTGATTGTCAGCCATGTTTCTTCACAATGGCTCTCGTTACCAGCTTCAACATCACACAATAGGTCATATTCAATTCCATGAGAAATAGTAGTTATCTCGCCGTTTATAATGTGAAAACTCATGAACGAGATTAAATTTATGGAGAGAAAACTTTTCTCCTAATTTAGTTATGTTTTTTTCCCCATAGACTTGAGTTTTCACATGATAAACAGTGACATACGTTTTTTCTGAATTTGTCATCTCAAATTGAATCTCATCTGTGACTTTTCATGTGATAAATCATTTTCTCACTGAATTGAATTTGGCTGAATATTGGGAGCAGTCCCAGGATCAGTGCTTTTCTGTGCTGGGCTTATAGCTGCCTGTCTGTTACTACTTTTCCAGAAGGTGGAGTTTAAATAACCATGCCTCCTTACAGATGCTGTTTCTCAGGAATATGGATTCTGGAAATGTCAGAGGGGCTGCTGGAAGACGCAATAGATGGGCATCTTCTCAGCATTACACTAGCTGTGGTGGCTGTCCAAGCCTATATTTTAGTCTCTAAATCTTCACTTGCCATTAGGGCATGGCAGAATTGTACCATGAAACAGTACACAGGCTACAAAGAACACAATTAGAATGATTTTCTCCGTACATTATTAAGTTTATTGATTCTGCAAAACAATGTTTTCAATTATTTTACTTGTGTTAAATAAGTCACACTTTATTTTAGTACCTGCTAATTATTTCTAGAGGCTACTTAATACCAAGACAATATTGGCTGAATTCTTTTTATTGAGAGCTGCATAACTGGATGCCTTCAGGTCATGCACTGTTTATAGGTATGAGTTTATGGAACCTTTTCCATTGTCAGACCCAAGAGGAAGACTTTTGGGATAAAGTCTCCATGGGTGGTAATACATCCAATTGCAAAATATCAACTGTAACTAGCTTCTTCATCAAATGGGCCATTCTTCATCAACCATTTGTAAAATTGTGTTATATTAATTAAAACAAGAGCATAAAGTTTTAATTGTATTCATTTTATCTTGACATGAGTTTTTTCCTATAGATTGACCCAAGTATTCATCAAGCCTAGCTGTTGTAATGATGCAATGTGGGACAACAGTGCATACTGCAGCTAAAAGTATCTAAAGAAGATGTACCAAGGGATAAGATTGGCCTACATAAGAGATTACATATATGCAAATTCGCCCTGCACATAAATACATAACCAAGATTCAATTCTACGGATGGTTCCCTCTACAGAAAAACTGGAAAGGGAACATATTTTCTTTCATATCAGTGCACAGTTTAAGTTCAATGCTAATAAATGTGGTACGCTTAAAAGAATCAGTTATGAGTCCTGTTAGAGAGTTCCAAAATGTCATTTGAAAGCATTCTTATTGGAAGTATATTAATGGTAAAGTTTAATATTTAGTAGCCATAACGCATGGTGCTTCAATCTACTGTAAGATCTTAGCAGAAGATGCAAGCAACTTTTCTGAATGACATAAATACATTTGCTTCCACTTAAGTGTAACCACATTTGCAGCTGCATTTGCAAATGAGCCATTGTGCATATGCAACCTGTTTGTGCCAGTATCTAAATTATTTTAAATATTAAATGTGTAGGTTAAAGAACTGCAGTAAGTCAGCATTCACCATCTCAATAACTAAAACTAAAATAGCTAAAGTCTAAAGACATTCAGCTATTTTAGTTTTAGATACAAAACTATATTTTGTATTTTGTTTAACACAGATTTGTTTAAAAATGGTAGTTTTCCCACAATTCCAGTGTCATTGTGGTTGTGGGGAGAGCTGCATCCGGCAGATTTGCTCCCAGTACTCCCAGTACGCCAAAACTAATACAATTGCATTTGTATTTTGCTGCAAGTTGTGGTTAAAATGTTTGTAGTGAGTTTTCTTCTGGATCTCTGCATTAGTGTGTGGTTTTTTGGACCAATGTCCATTATAATAACATTATTATATTATCAATTATGTAATTTCAAATTCAGGTTTGTAGTAAAAAGTTGAGAATACTTATGGAATCAAAACATCTGTATTTAAGTCTTACTATTTGTTTAGTAATTTAGTAAAGCATGGATTAGTAATTGTAGATTGCAATTAGCAATCCCTAATTAAATGGACATATCTATCTAACGCTAGTATCCTACTCATGGATTCCTCTGTCACAGGGACAGACATACATTGACAATCTTGATGCTGCAGATACATAACAGTCATCATCTCTCTAAGCGCTTAACACATTGATGAGATATGTTGGAAAATGTAGATCTGCAATACTTGAAATACCAAAGATTGCCCATCACTTTTCTATTTATCTATCTACCCCCTACTTATCCATTGATCAATCACTCTACTGCTGATGATGATCAATCAATTACCCATTTGATCGATGATTCTGAGTCTGTGGCTCTATTAATCAGCAACTCTGAGTGTTGATTTATTGATTTCCTATGGATATTGATCTGTCTTAATCCATGATGGTATTCTGTTTATTTGGCTTGTTCTCTGACTAGCTCTCATTGTTTATATAATCCCATATTTCTCTCTTTCTGTGAATCTTTATAAAAAATAAATAAATATATTATTTAAAAGTATTTTTTCCTAAACCTTTTATATTTTTTTTTCTAAAGTAGCTTATTGCTGTATTAAAAGTTCACTAGTGTGCTTTGGTATTATCATGTCAATAATAAAGATAGTACCCCTCTATGAGAACACTGAAGTGGCGTGACTTCCTACCCAACCATGAATGATTCTTCCCAGGCCTGTTATTGGTTGCTGTTCTTTCTCTTCAAAATTGTCCATTGTATTTGGTTTTAATGAGCAGAGCAGAACATATACACATGTAATGTAACTTTATAAACACAAATTTGTTTTGTCAGTAAAAGACCGGGTTGCTTGCCAGCATTTAAGCGTTTCTTGCCAGAACTGGCAGTGCAACTGAAGCATGAGACAAAAACAAAAAGCCTGCTATTGTTTTTCATTTTTTTCTTAATTTGTTTTTATTATTTCAAAGCTGTATCTAGCTCATTTGATAACCCATGGATGCTGATGATTACACATTTCAGTATGTAGAAAACTGTAAGCATGTTGTACAAGACAATTAGAATGTGGTCATTCTGAAGTTTAACTAAATTAATATTTTATGGGTATTTAAAAAAATCTTCCTTATGTTTCTCTGCCGACCTCCTGGGTTGTTCTTGTGAGATTGTAATTAACAACTAAATATATAAAATATAAGGCACAATAAAATACCTGACACATCAATTAATCTTTATGCCTCCCTAGGGCAAAACTATAGAACACTTTATTTCATTGTTTATGTTTGCCTTACCTGCGACTAGCGTTTGCATAACATTGTGTACTATTTTAATCAACTTTGTATCCAAAAACATTAGAGAGAAGGTACATAACTCCTAGAATGTTCTATGAGACAGCAAATGTGGAGATTCACAGGAGCTGTGTGATTTTGGCTGAAAAGTCACTACAGGTGTTGGTAATAACCTGTGCCTTAGCATAGAGAGTTAAGGAGAAAAGACCAAATAAATCTGTAAGTGAAAATGTGCTTTATTGTTATGAGTTCCACTATTATTGGATGTGGTACTTTCCAAAGGTTTTCCAAATAGAGGTTTCCAGAGGTTTCAGAAGAATGACCTTTAGTTTAATTGCGCATGTATTATTGGAGTGTTTTTGATTCATGGAGAACCCTGCAGTAAGTATAACACAGGTTCAGACCTGTGTTATAGTGGCATTTTTTTTTTTTTACTTGGTTGGACTTGGTGCTTTTTGCATGGACGCTGGCTAAAAGATCATGCACAAAGAGTATTTGACAGCAATAGATTGAACTACTTATGTGCCACAAAGATCTGTACTGGATCCACTTTTAGTTAATCTGCTCATTAATGACTTGAGGGAGGCACTACACATACTGTATATGTTTGTTGATGACAATACTGGGAAGGGCAATTATATATATTAAGATTGTGTAATGCTTGCAATGGGATCTGGATCAAGTCAAAACAGCTAAGTGGCACATGTTTATAAATATAAGCATATACACTTGATTGATATTTTAAAATATGCACTTTAACTATAGACTCAACAGCAGGGAGCTAATGACAAATTGTCTTGTATTTAAATGGAAATATATTCATAGGGTTAAATTTACTAAAGGGCAAATTTTCGCCATGGAAGGCTTCGCCATACTTCACACAACTTCGTCAGACATTCGCATTGAGTACTCGTATTTATTAAAATGCAAAGTTTCGTCTTGGCAAATTAATGCTGGTGTACTTTCGCCAGTGAAACTTTTGTCAGCGCAAAGTTTCTAAGCAAATTTTCTCTAGCATTAATTTCTTCTTTTCAAAATTTCGCTAACATGCTTATGTCAATTTAAATATGGCGGGTAAACAGTGGCATAAATACCGGAGGAGCAGACGGATGCAACTGGGCCAGATGAGGTCGCACGCGCTGCAGACGGATGCAGCCACAAAGAAAACGCGGACGAGGGTGGGGGGTCCCGGCTGCACGGCCCGCACAAGGGCCCGCCCCCACCTAGTTCCATTACTGCGGGTGAATACAGGTCATATATATTTATTTATTAGTGGTTGTTGGTGAAATTGCTGTAAGTGGCCACTTATTATTAAAAATGACCAAGGAAGCAAAATAAAGACAAAATAGATCTTCTATTGTCCTAGACATTAGCCCATCCTAAAACAAATGTGGCAAATGTTTAAAAAAAATTGTATTTAACATATTTACAACTTGTAAACATAATCCCACATAAAAAAAGACAAAATGCTGGAGGTTTTTTCATAACTTTCATACAAATCGACCCATGCATTCTTCAGATTTAAAGGGGATGTGCACCTTTAAATTAACTTTCAGTATGATGTAGAGAGTGATATTGTGAGACTATTTGCAATTGGTTTTCATTTTTTATTATTTGTGGTTTTTTTAGCTATTTGGCTTTTTGTTCTTCAGTTTGCAGTTTTGGAAATATGGTTACTATGGTCAGAATTACCCTAGCAACAATGTATTGATTTGAATAAGAGACTGTAATATAAATAGGGGAGGCCTGAATAGAAAGATGAGTAATAAAAAGTAGCAATAGAAATAAATGTGTAGCCGTATAGAGTATTTGTTTTTAGAGTCAGTGACTCCCATTTGAAAGCTGGAAAGAATCAGAAGAAAAAAGCAAATAATTCAAACAGTATCAAAAATAAAAAATGAAGTCCAATTGAAAAGTTGCTTGGGATTAGCCATTTTATAACATACTACAAGTTACCTGAAAGATGAACCACCCCTTTACGTAGAATCCTTTAATGTATAACTAGGAAGCCCAATAACATGCATTATCATATAGTCATATAGTTATTAATTTCCAACCTCAAGAGTATTTGTAAACATATTAGAGATAAATCTTCTGGATATACTATATATTTCACCACTACCCAATTTTAATGAAAATTTGCAAAAGGCAACACTTGAAAGTGTTATCAATAATTGTCATGTTATCACCACTTTTTTAATCTATCTTTCAGTTTTCTATCCAAGAATAAATAGTAAGTCCTGGCCAATACTCTTTGATTTATGCAGTATCCCTATGTATTATATTGTATCAAATGCAATTCGACTATCTTTTGGTATCATACAGACGTCAAGGAATTCTTCAAGATGAAGTAAAGTGATTTGGCTCCTTTAGTATCTATGGTGAACACCATTAAGCCCTCAAACCTTTTTAATCCTACCAGTTCTAGTCTGTTTTGAAGTTCCATCTCAGTCACCTATATTGAAATTAATCAAATTGGGAGTATTGCAAATGAAAAAATCTTTGTTTTTTTTAAGTGTTTGAGTGTAAAACAGAAGAAATTGTTTTTTTAAAACGTTTGCTTTCTCCCTGCTTCTGCCAATTAATTTACTTTCCTGCTATTCCAAATGTACTATACCCTCTTGCTTTACATTTTGCTCTTTTTATATATTTAACAAATAATTTCAGATTTGTATAACTCTTCTTTTTCTTCTGCATTGGTCTTTTCATTTTTAATTTTGTGCTTGTCAAATTATTTTTTGCATTGGTTGTTCCCAAACAAATTTTTGGTTTACCCAGCTAACCTGACTTTTCCACCCTATTTAGCAATACATTTTTCGGGAAAACGCACTGAAATTTTAAGAAAATCCAAAACACACAAATTTTTCGAATTTAACACTGAAAACTGTGACTTTTTTGGATTTGATGCCTGAAAACCACAAAATATCCAGATTATTGAACGAAACCCAGTGCAGCTCAGGATATCAACAGGACATCTGCCATTGACTTCTACAAGAACTCGGCAGGTTCCATTGATTTGAATCCAGCCTGTGTTTGGTCACACACAGCGGAGCTGAAGCTGAGGTCAGTGTTTGGGCTGACCTCAGCCTTTGTGTGACCGCACACCAGCTGATCGGATTCAAATCAATAGAGCAGGGGCACTGAGCAGATCTGCTTCACTTAGCCTTAAAAAATACACAGGCTAACAACAGCTGGAGCCAATAGCTTGTGTGCCCATAGCCTAACAATGCTTGCACGTCTAAATGTTTGAATCTTTTACTGTTAGTGAGTATGTGAATATGATTAGTTATTAGCTCTGTTTATACATCAAGCATTTTGAAGTTAGTACTATAGATTAAAATTATATTACAGCATAGAAGTAAGAATGTAATATAAAAAGAAGAATATAAACAATCAAAAGTAACAATAGCAATAAAAATGTAGTCTTAAAGAGCACCAGGTTTTTTCTTTTTGGTTACTAGGGACAGAGAGACCTGACAACAAGTTGCAAACTACAGGATTGAAAGAGGCAGAACTGAAATGACAATCTGTAACCTATAAAATACTGTTTAAACAATTTAAAATTAATTTTATTCAAAATGTGTGGTGTAATAAGGAAGATATAGTCCTAGTTATACATGTAAGTTTCAATTATTATTGATGCAAAAAATTCATAAATCTCTGTTAGACCACCGATCTTATGCATGCACCACAACTTCTAAATTGTGGACACCAAAAGAGGAGACAAAAACAAGTTGGTAGGCTAGGACTTAAACCATGAAATCAACAGTAAATGGGCTCAAGAGGAGAGGACATGGAAAGAAGTTCAGCCACTGTAAGAAGGAAGTGCCAGGATTATGGCTCTTTCTACTGTGCCTCTGAGTACCCTCTGTGTGGTGGAGTGGGTACAAGCAGTAAAAAAATGGTTGTTTGTGATTCCTTGTGGATTCACATGAAATGCAAAAATAAAGCCACCACACAGGAACACATTATTAAATCCCTGTGTCTCCTAAAATAGCCCCTTGATTTGGGAATTGCCAGCAGCTGAACCCAAATTGTCTGCATGGGGCCAAAAAGAAAGGTAGAGGCAGAGAGAAAGTTATCATTAATGGAAAGGCTGAGTTTACCACCAACTGATTTTATTTACTTACCTGAAACCCTGCTCCTATCAGCAGAAAACTGCACTGGCCTGGGGTTCTTCTAGCAAGCACCACAGATCGATCGATTCCTGCTTGAAAAGCCAAACTTTAACAAATAAGTCAGCTATTCTGTTCTACGGCGCATGCGTCTGCCCCAGGAAATTTGAAGAAAGAAGAAGGAAACCAATCTATCTGTGGTGCTCGATGGAAGAACCCCTGGACTGGTGCAGATTTCTGCTGATAGGAGCACCGGCCCAGGGTTTCAGGTAAGTAAATAAAATCACTTGGGGGTAAACTCAGACTTTCTTTTGGCACCCCCAAGTAAACTTAATCTTTCCTTCTCCTTTAACATCAAAGGAACAGGAGCAGTAATACCAAATAATTAATAAAGTAAATTTATTGTACTGTTGCCCTGCACTCATAAAACAGATGTTTGCTTCATAAATACTACTATAGTTTATATAAATAATCTGCTGTGTATCCAAGGAAGTAGTTATCCAGTCTAAAAAAAGGAGAAAAGACACAGATTACATACCAGATCATCTGTTTAATAGAATACAATAGGTTTGGATTTTTGTGTAAGAACTAAACCCATTTGTATTCTGCTTATCAATTATTGAACGTGTGTCTGCTCAGTTTCTATTCCTTTAATTTCAGACTTGAGCTAACACAGCTTCCTGTGGCTCAACCAGGAGGAAAACTTACCAGCAAATAAAAGTTCCCTGGCCCTAGACCAGGCAGGTCTTGGTAGGGAGATACATTTTGTTTTGCTCATTACCTGAATTGAGAAAGATCCTGTTACTTCATGAGTGTGTATATGATTGTAATAGTAAAAATGACAGTATATTGTTTTTTTTTGTTTAAACATATAATAAAATTACACTTGGTAAATGAATGCAACCCTCCAAAATGTATGCAAATGGAACCTAGCTGTAATATTGAGGGGAGGGAGAGGGATGTTTAACCCCTACTATTAGCGTAGACTGGAACTGAGAGTAGGGGTAAAATATACACCCAAAGCATAATGATTGCTTCCAACTGCATTATTTCAGAATTTAAAACTGAGCTGCGCCAGACAACTGTCTCTGTAAATGAGCATACAGATACACTATAAATACATATTCCTATAATGCTTTACAATTTCATTTTAATGACAGTATAGAATACCAACATAAACCTAAATTGGTTCTAACAATGATCAATTACACAGCAACATTTTCATTTGTATTTGGTATTTTGCTCTCATGTAAACAAAAAAAAAACACATTTACTGGAAATGTTTCATAGACTGAATGGATGTTACTATGTGGATTTTGCAATCAATGATGTTCTAGTTGTTTTGTTAGCATGAGATCTTAACAAAGAATAAATCTATTCATTAGCCGAGAGATGATATATGTTCAGATGGCAACTGTGCTAGAAAGCATTTACCCTCAAGGCAGGTTTCACCCCAATTAGGATAAGCTTTAATCTTTACTGAAGGGGTTAGAAATGTCTATTTAAACTAAGAAGGAATGCCCAAATATCAATAAAATAACCCAAGCTGCTGATAATAGGCATGTGTAGAAAGTTTCCATGGGGACATTCTCTTCAAAGCAATAAATGTCAGTCTGCTGTATCAATGCATGATGTATACACCATTTTACATCCAAAGACTCTTCTGAAATATTTGTCTAGTAAGCTCCACATTTTAGACCTAGTTTGCTAGAGTAATTGACTTCCAGCTTTCTCAGGCAACCTACAGTACTGTACAAATACAGCCCTTGTATCCCATAGCAAAATCCATACATCACATATAAACCATAGGCTTTGTGCTAGCACTATTGGCTGCACCCAAAGTACTTATTGTATATCACTCATTCGTATTGGTTCTTTGTGATTCTTTCTTTCCTAATGCTATTAAGTTTGAAAATCATTCTCATTAAGTTAATTTGCCCTGTGTATTTATGTACCTGTGATGCTACAAGCACCTGAGGAAGGATCATTTGATCTGAAACATGTAGTGCACTTTACTGAATAAAGAATCACTATTTTGGCTATCATGGTTCTCCAGAGTAATGTATTGTAATTTGTAATGACGAGGGAAACCTGACACCTCTGGCCAACTATAGGACTGCCATGTAATTTTGACCTGGACAGGGAAGCATCTTACCTTCCCAACTGAAAAAAACAGGACCAGCTCTCAGCCTGGTGCTTACCCTCGTGGTAACTGCCTGATGCAAAACCTACATATCTATTACCTGTATTGGATGTCAGTGCCAAATAAGTTGTTAAATATCACAATTAGAAGTGGTGTTAATATTAATTTGTTACTGTATAAACTTTTGAAAACTGAAATATTTGACATTTTGAACTCCGTAAGCCTAATAAATGCCTTTAACACATACAATTTGACCTTTGAAACAACTGCCCAATCACGTCAATCTTGGTTGTTCATGTTGTTCCTAATGAGAAATGTATTAAACAGCATATGATTCTGAGTATGTTACATAGTTATACAGTATATTTCCACTGTATTGAAAAACAGATCAGCTTATAATTTTAACTTCTACATTATATGTCAAGGAAAACTTATGTCATGACTGTCTAGCAGACACCTTTAAAACATTTTAACATCAAAAGCCATGAGAATAGAATTAGTCTCCACTGAGCTAGAAGAGTGTAGGCCACTGAAAAATTGGTAGAACTAATACAAACGGACAATATATGACACAGCAGTGACTTTTCCTTGATAAATGAGCTGCTTCTTAGAAAAACATTGCACACAATTGTGAAGACTTCTTATGGCATATGTTACACATGGAAGTTGCTAATTGCAGTTGCGGTACCAGTGATCTCAGGGTAAAGATTTTGTGGGTGGCTTCTCACAGCCAAGACATTTGTCATAAAAACGACTCTAAAGCAGGCAAATTTGAATAAAAAAAGCAGGAGCAATATGAAGTAAACATAGAGTCCAGTTGAGCTGCTCTGGCCCAACAATTATGGGTGTGGATAAACCAAAATCATTATGCCTGGTGGGACATTTTCAGGAAGGAGAATTGGACAGGGTGAGCATGTGAGTTGATACCTAATCTATATCCATGCACAATTCCAACTTTATTTTGACTGCAGAAAATGCTTCCTATAACCACCTGAAAAAGTAGAGCTGAAAAAGTAGAGCTACAAAGACACATCTTTATCTTTATCTATCTAATGCAGTTTAACAAACCTGAACAAAATAGAATTCTGATCATCTGCTAGTAAATAGTCTCTAATTTCTGCTACCAGGCTAGATTTGAAAACATCAGTGCTAAAAACATCCTGACTAAGACCAAGAGAAACATTAGACACCAGCTGTTCTTCTACACCAATATGTCAGATAATGTGCCCCCCCAGACATGAGAATAGTACAAAGTGCTATGAGATCAGTTGAGAGGAGCAGGTGACCATTTTGCCAATATTAATTAATTTATTTTTTATAACAGAGAAAATGTAGCCACAGATTTAAAAATCATACAGTAACAACACTTTAAACATCAAAATAAGTGCAAGATCTGCTTCCTGCAGAACATTACTTGACATGTATTTAACACTCTGGAGATCAAATGGAATTCCTTTCTGCCAAGTAAAACACTTTATTTAAGAAAGGAAAGGCTGTGTAGACTGTTGCTCGTATATGCAATTTAAGTAGAAATATAAAAATGATTAGGGTGCCAGTGTTTCTTAACCATGGACAAAATAATTAATTTAACATTCAAATCTTTGTATATCAATGAGGAAATACTGTAAATCAATTTGCAGTTTTATAACAGACAGACTCCTGTGAATGTATAATCTCACCAACAGTTAAAACATTTCACTGTACTGGATCACCGCAATGGAGGCTTCCCAGTTTTAATAGATCTAACATGGGTGAGACAGGTATCACCTGAGGATTATTACCCACTCTCTTTACTCAGTAGATCACAGAGCTGAACTTTCTAACTATTTCTGTGTGCCTCATACTCCTAACTGTGCTAGTCAGTCACTTACTAAGTCTCTTTCATAGGGTTTTTATTTTTCCGACCTTAAAGGGAAATAAACCCTTTATTAAAAAAAACCCTACCACCCTACCCTACATAGACCCCCTCCCTGCTCCCCCCAGCCTAGCTGTTACCCCTGGTAAATGCCCCTAACTCTTTACTTACCCCTCGGCGTAGATTCAGGGCATTGGAGTTCACGGGCGACATCTTCCTCTCTTCGGTATGTTTAATTGGCACAGAAAACATTTGCAATAAAGTTTGCGAATGTTAGTGACCAAGATTTTCATTGTTTGCATCATTTTTGACTGATATGAGACCTCAACAACTTCCTCAAAATGTTTGCGAACAAATGACTTTTGCAAACATGTGCAGTGTATGTAATAAAATTTCAACAAAATATTTAATGAAACTGGTAAAATTTGCTGCGTACATAAAAATTGTCACGTCAAAATTATTTTGACATTAAATGAATAGTTTTTTTGCGAAACGGGACAGATTCGCTCATCACTAGTAATGAGGGGCTGTATGGTTTGGGTTGCTATATTTGTCACAGCCTGGAGGAATGCTTGCCATGGCTTTGGGGCCTGTGCCATTGGGCAAGGGGTATGAAAAGAGAACTATTATGGTTAATCACTTGACCATCTGACTTGCAGAAGGTGGCTTACGTGGGGCTGTTTTTTTTCGGCAAAAATAGTATTGTTTCCCCAACTGAAGTATGGGCTCTATATGACTGTTTCTTAGTTTTTCGATGATAGGTGTCCTTTAACGTTATATAACTATAATTATTGGATAAGTGGAGACAGCAAATTCTAGTTCAGAGATGGTAATTTTGTCATTTGCGCTAATCTTATAATGCAGATTAGAAGTCATATATGATTTTGTTTTTGATTTAGTGTTTTAAGTTAAATTTGGTATTTAGTTAATTCCAGAAGTTATGGAATTAGGACATCCGGGAAATTTATTACTTTTAATGACTAGCTCCCTGATTGTAAAATGAAAATTATAACTACCTGCATTTTATCCTTCAATGAGTGTCATACCTTATGCTGTGTCATATGCACTAGAATGTATTTCCTCTACCTGAGAATTTTTCATTACTTACTTACTATAGTGTTAGTAGCCCCCATATTTATGCTCCTCTGATCCTTAAAAAGCCAGAAGAATGATCATTTTAAAGCTGTAAACGTACAAAAATTATATTGGTTGCTTAATCAAATAGATTGAATTGTTTATTTCTCATTGATATAAATGCAATAATAGTGTGCTTCGTTAACCCATAATGTTTCATCCTGCAAGCATTCAACCATGCTGTTTGTCAAATTGCAAACTGCCGACTAACTGGAATCAGCTCGATAGAGCAGGTCAGATCTGCCAGTGATTGACTTCATGAGTTGGTTGTTTGCAGCTGAGAAAAAGTTAGGTTGTAAAACTCTCAATCCTTAAATATATTAACTGTATTGGTATTTCTGGATACCAAAGAGCAGGATGACAGTATAGCTAGCTGGAGAGCTATAATAAAGCAACATTTTAAATAATGACTTAGAATTTGATCATTTTAATCTGTGCAGTTAATGACTTGCCATTAATTTGACTTTTAGTTCCTTCATTATTTACATAATTATTAATTTAACGTATCCCAAATTGGATGTTACAGTGGGTGTCACATAACATTCTGTTTTACATAGAGACCTGTATAAGCAAATAAGGGTTACCTTTAAAGAGGATATTTACCTTCCCCGCCTAATAATACATATAAACTAATGATGACATGTTTTTTTTTTTTGCTGCGTTCAGTTCGACAATAGTAAATATTTACCCACAAAAACATCATTTACTATCTGGCTTTACTCTGCAACTGAAAGAGGGGCATGGATTTGCATAAGGCATCTGGTGGACATAATGAAAGAAAATGTAATTCTAAGCTACTCTTCAATATGCATTAACATTGTTTTTAATGGTATTTATATATATATAATGCAATTGCAAGTTGTACCTGTCTGACAGTTTATATTACACAGTATTTGGAGTGCTCAACCCTTCAAATACAACCACGTTCAGGTTATCAGGTGCTTAATCTGTATGACCCTTTCCTGCCCAACAGGTCCAGCATACAATGTTGAAAAAAACCACTGGACCTCTTGATAAAGTGCCCAGTAGGGTCTGAAACATTGCCCTTGTATGTACATGGGCTAAAATAAACAACAATTCACTTATTTCACTACAATTTGCTCCCTTTACCTTTTGCCCAGAATACAAAGAACATTCAGTTTATGACTGAAGAAGGCCACATTTTTCATTAACAGACAGGAACATTGTAGCCTTATAATCAATGGTTAAAACCCATAACAGATCTAAAGGAATGCTTGCCAGAATAACCACCATGCATCTTCCTGGGCTATCTGATATGCCACCCAACCCCAACTGTTAGAATCTTGCAAGACTATCAACGCCATCATCCCCAGCAAACCTGTATCAACGTCGGTCAAAATCAACGCTTGCTTAGCTTCAGAAATTACTTACAATCCTGAACCAGCAAAAACCATAAGCAACCTTCTAAAAAACCCCAATCAGCAATCCAAAAGAACTTCAAGGGATGGGTGGGAGTGATGCTGATTTGAACAGTGATTGATTGCTGTGATATCTGCTATTCCTGCCTAATCTAGATGGTAACTTCTGCATCCTGTGACACTGTCCTCACTTCCTGTCCTTCCTAGTCCTGTTGCTTAGAATACATTTTCTTTCATTATGCAAAAAAGCTGTTATTATAGGGAGGTCCCTTTAATGCTAGTAAGGAAATATATTTCCAAGTACTGGTGGCTATTTCCTTTGTATCAAACATCAATCCTGTCTTGCTTTAAGGCATGGTGTGTAGATGGCTCGCAAAATAAAGAGCTGGATAAATTACAACTTTGAATTCTGCTTGGGAGACCTTTGCCTAATACAGGTATTAGAAAGCAAGAAATAAAAGTGGTGCCTTGCTAATTCAGCAGAATTAATCAATTACTAGAAAATAAAAAAAACTCTAGAAAGCAAGAAAAAAAAATAGAAATACAAAAAAAATATATAAATATGTAAATTATAACAGAACACTTAAAATGTGAGCAAAAAAATTAGATGGGATGATATGAGAGTAATTTTGTGACACTGCTATCCCTTTAATAAATCTTGCTGTGCTCTCTAAAACCTGTCCTTTATTAAATTTGCCCTTCGTCATTGTGATTCTGTTTCATGTAGCTGGCCATGGCCTGATATGAAAAAAAAGATAGTGCTACAAATATTCATAAATGTGTTTCACTCTTGCAATGTATTCTTTCAGAATCATAAATCCCAACAAGTTTACATAACAGTGGAACATTGTTCAGATCTGCATTTAATATTATAGTAGTTTGAAGCGGGGAAAAAATTACCCCAGGCAACAGCAGCGAAAACGAGAATGGATAAAATGTATTTTATTGCAAGATTTTGCTTCCTAGTCTATAAATCATACAACTTCCATAAAATTCATTGTCTGCAATACATAGAAAATCACAGTTTATCTGCTGGCTCTATTTACACACATGGATGAAATGTCTGGGACTTGCCCCTATTGCAGGCAGATAATCAGCAGTGAGAGACGAGAACCACATAAGTAGATTATAACAGGCAAACTGCCAGTCTGTATTGGCCACTGGAGCTCTGGTAAATAGTGGAGATCAAGGATTACCCACCTGTAAACCTCCAGCTGTTGTTGGACTTCAGTACCCAGAAACCCTTCCTACAGATTTTGGTTCTCTGGGGTTGCTGGGAAGTGTACTTCAGCAACAGTCTGAAGCATACTAGATCACTATCTCTGGTTCAGATTGTGATTGATTCATAGACTCAAGTGGTCAATGCAGCATAGAGAGCTGAAGTGCAAGTCAGAAATGATTGATTGAATGAGTGAAACCAGCCCCAAAGGAGAGGCACCAGAAATGACACTGAGCTGACAGTCACAGTTACTGATGAGCAAAACTGGTAAACAATGAGTACAAGTACAGAGGCCTATGACACATTTGCCTTTTTATTTAATACATTCATAGGCAGTTACTTTCATATTTTTGCAGCACCTTTGGAGGATTTTTTTTTTTTTTTTTGGAACATCTATGAAATTGGCACTAATGCATTCTGTTTCTTCTAGACGCCCACAAGTTATCCAGCATATTAGAGTCTTATTGAAATCTAAAAGAACAAGAAAAAAATATTGTTTCATGTATTTTTTTTGTTTTTTAATAAAAAACAAAAATCAGGTATAATGGCTCACAGACTGCATTTCTGAACTTTCCAGTTCATATATTCCCACACCCATCTGACAGAGAATGAATTAATAATATGCAGAACAACCTCTGTTACAATGGACCATTACAGCATTCCAGAAATGTATGCTTCCTCTTTGCTCAGAATACCTATAGTGAATATAAAAACGCCTTTTGCATTCTAAATGACTATACTCTTGTCAATATCTCAGGAAATTTGTACAGGATCCTAAGAACGAATACTTTGTAGGGAGAAAAAAAAGAGAATCTGAACTTGGAATCAATATTCTTTACATGGTATGTTTCATTGATTAAGAGCTTAATAAATTGATACACTGTAGTGATAGTTATTAATTATTTAGCAGTAGTAGACCAAGATGACAAATGAAATGCTACAAGGGAAAATATATTTCAGATCTTTAAATGCCTGATTTTGCTGACCAACTGTCCAAAACAATGGACTCAAAATTGCTCACAGAGGATCATATATAAAAATACTGATCTTGTTTTCTCTATCTGTTAATCCCAGCGCCACATCCCATTCCACAGGAGTGCAAAGCATTTTGCAGGGGAAAGTGTAAAGTAATATTACAGAAAGGATAAAAGTGTCACGTGTAAATGGAAAAAGCTGGAACGCATTTTATAGGCTGTAAGAAAAAAAAACGTTACAATTATCTTGTTCTACTGGGTCAAGTGCGGGAAAAGCAATAAAAATACAAAATAAAAAGACTATACATTTGGTATCTGGAAAAATGTAAAAAGCCAGTTGCTGGAATTTTCTAAATTCCAGCACACCCCACTTGAACCAGGGGCCTTAATTTAACCATCGTGCTTGCTCTTACATCAATGGTAGCAGAAATGCAGATTGATCATCCTGTACAGGATTAGATGTTCATAATCTGAGTCCTCTTGCACTGAATTAATATCTTCAAAGGGAGTCTCTTCATTGCATCTTCTTTTCCCTTCTAGTCTAGGTTGATATCGTGGTCATATGTGACCCAACAGCTACAAGACAATGATAGTCCAAAACAGGAGAAATCCAAGGCTGGGGTGAGGAACCCTGAGGTTTAGGCCCGAATTATTGCTGGTGAAGATAGGCTCTGGAGACTCATAGAGAGAATCATCTGAGGCAAAAATAACAAAAAAAGAACATATTTGTTTAGATCAAATGGAACATCCCTCTAGACAAATACATTGTGCTGGAGCGTGTATGTAGCCTAACAGTAGGCAAATTTTGTGCATTTTCCTTTTTTTATTGATAGCATATAATTTTACTAATAAATACAGTTCTCATGCTAATGCAATTCAAAGCCAATGGTTTGAAGTGGTTAGAGTGTGAATCTTCAAATGTATCCCCAGAACCAAAATCTAAAAATATGGTGCTGATTTATGAAATATCTAAATCCAGAAGGATTCACAGCAGTTCAAAATGTTTTCCTATTATAAAAACTTTCCTGACGATCAGGAACATTTTTTTAAAATAAAAAACACATTTTCATATCTATATTAGTTATTTAGAACATTTTCGACTGCTCTGAGCTTTCAAACACCATCCTGATTTATGGAAAAATGGTATGTATTACTGCAGCAGTGCTGAGTACACCTGTACTATCATCTATCTGAATCCTGTCTCCACAATACTTATATCACACAGGGAGAAAGAATTTGGAAAACTATGCTAATAAATCAGCTCTTTGTTCCACCAACTGTATTATAGGGTGCCCCAGGAGACCATAAGGAATTGAAGGACACAGGGCCATGACAGGGCTAGGAAGGGAGCTGAAAGGTGTTAATTTGCAAGGAGTTGTGAGAAATGTAGTGTAGAAAATGAATGGTTGGAGGCATTAGGAAGAGAATGAAAGAGATAGAACAGGAGGAGTCAGTTGACATTTTACCTTTGCAGCCCCAATCCTCCCTCTTTTCCTTAGTGGGGGGTGATGGTAGTGAGGATTGTGTTGAATTTATAGTCTGAACCATTGGCAAAAGTGGTTTAGTTCTGAGGCTAGCGGTTGCGGATATCAGCCACTGTTAAAAGTAGATGGGTTAAAGGAAAGGTGGCTAGCCTCATGGTTTACGATATTTTAGGGACTGGGAGATCCAGTTGGTATACTATAAAGTTTATAATGTTTGCAAAATACTGTATATAGCTATATGATGGTTAACTTGTGGTTAATAACTTAGGGCTGTGCCTTTTTAACCTGTAAAATGTGTCAGCCTGAGTGTTTTCAATTTTTGTGCCCACTTTTTAAAACTGTGTGCACACCGCGTGCAGTAATTTGAGAGAGAGAGAGAGAGAGAGGAAAAAGATAAAGGTTTAATTATTCTTTAAGACAATAATTCTCATTTTTTTTCCTCTATAAGAATAAAACAGTGCCCTTCATGAATCCATATTGGTTGGAAAACCATCCTACTCGGTTTATTAAATGTTTACAATTTTTTTTAGCAGAATTAAGGTATAGAGATCCAATAAGTTAAAGATTATCCAGAAAAGGGGAACAGGGCATTAACCATTTGGAAAAAAATGTGACTCTAAGTTGAATGTCAAGTATCACATTTAAACACAAATCAGTGTGCCGTTTCAATTTTGTCTTGATAATTTTTTAACCATATAAAGCAGTTTCTGTATTTTTATTGACACTATGGCACTTACTTGTTGGACGTACGTAAACTTTAAGCCTGAGGCAGGGTCTATCCACCATGTTTGGAGGAGTTGATGCTGAAAATAAAAAGATAGTCTCAATGTAAAATGAAAATGATTTCTGTTATGCTATTTTAATATTTTTTTTTTTTAAGTGTTTTATGTATTTTTCTCATATCATGTGTGTGAACACATAGGGGCACATTTACTAAGCTCGAGTGAAGGATTCGAATGAAAAAAACTTCGAATTTCAAAGTATTTTTTTGGGTACTTCGACCATCGAAAAGGCTACTACGACCTTCAACTTCGATTGGAACGATTCTAAGTATAAATCTTTCGACTATTCAATAGTCGAAGTACTGTCTCTTTAAAAAAAACTTTGACTACATACTTCGGCAGTTTAAACCTACAGAGGTACAATGTTAGCCTATGGGGACCTTCCCCAGCACTTTCCTAACCTTTTTTTGATCGAAGAAAAATCCTTCGATCGATTGCTTAAAATCGATCGATTCGAAGGATTTTATCGTTCGATCGAACGATTTTTACTTCGATATATATATAATGTGTGTGTGTGTGTATGTGTGTGTATACACAAACACACACACACACACACACACCTAGTGTGAAAAGATGCTGATGCGCAGCTTAGAACTTATTTATTAGTTCAGTCCTCACTAACTATATATATATATATATATATATATATATATACACACACACACACACACACACACACATTAAAGTTTATTTTTTGCAATTCCGCTGTGTAAACTCTTGACTGTAGCTGTTTATTTTTAAACACAAGACACTTATCAAACAGCGACAGCTCAATTAATATTCACTTTAAAACGGCTAGTAAAAGCTGGCAGAATAACAAAACTTTCAGTTTCTGCACATATTATGAAGTTGGAACAAATGTTTAGATTGCTGTATCTGCAGGAGATGAGTTGTCATTTGTCCAGGGCCAGATTTAAATAGCGGGAGCCCCTAGGCCCACTGTCGTTCGTCGTCCCTGTCCCCTCCCTTTTATTCACTCAAATTTTCATCTGGACCAGAGCAATGAGGATTGGAGCACGGGAAATTTAAAAAACTATAGTATCTCCTGCGCATCCCCAGTGTTTCTAAACCAATGTGGGTGTGGTTGGGCAACATGCCGCCCTGGGCCCGGGCATTGGTTGCCTCTCCACAAATCCGGCCCTGCATTTGTCCCCATGATGCAAGGGCCTAATTCTGATTTATGAAATATCTAAATCCAGAAGGATTCACAGCAGTTTTCCCATTATAAAAACTTTCCTGACGATCAGGAAAATTTTTTTAAAAAAACTAATACTAGCTTTGGTATGCTCCAGCAACAAGCATTTTTTCCAATGGCTGATTTACGTTTTGAAGACGGTGTTGCTGCTTGCTCTGATCTACACCCTAGATCAGGAGTGCCCATACTTTACTAATATGAGGTAACATACTTTTAGTGATGTTGTCCCATTATGATCTACATCCATAAAATATTGTTAGCATTATGTTCCATGGAAAATATTACTTAATTGATTTATGAGAAAATGTATATTGCTATATTTTACAAACAACTATGTCTCATGTAACATAGTAACATAGTTAGTTAGGTTGAAAAAAAGACGTTTCTCAAATTCAACCTTTTAACTACATTTTAACCTGCCTAACTGCTAGTTGATCCAGAGGAATGCAAAAAACCTCATTTGACATTGTAACAGTAACATTATAAAAATCTGAATGAAAAGAATGAAACAGGAGGGAGATTTAGACAAGCTTTTTGTTGACAATGTCTTAAAATCTACTGATCAACAGCTACTGGTAGATCCCAATCTACCTTTTGGCCACCCCTGCCCTAGATGGATAATTATTATCATCATCATAATTCATTTTTTTTTTTAAAAGGTTTTTATTTAACATTTTCTCAACACAACAATACATACATATAAACTTGCATTGCTATAACCATACAAAGTCAAGATTGCATATTCACAGTGTAGTAGTAAATCACAAGCAGCAGGAGTTTAAATTAGGACATACACCAGAAGCCAATGGGAGGAACATCAGGAGAAAAAAAGAGTGGACTTCTCTTTGTTTATTATAAGTCCACTGAACTTACCCATTGACTTGACCTGCCAAGTTTAGTGCGTTATGCAGGGAGTCATGGAGTCTGCTAGAAATAAAAGAACATCATCAGCATATAGGGCTATCTTCTCTTCCAACCTCCCATATTTAAGTCCTATCACCCTGGGGGACTGCTGGATCATCATGGCTAATGGCTCTATTGCTAGAGCAAATAGCAAAGGAGAAGAGGGGACAGCACCTTCCACAAGTATGGCCACTCAACAGTGCTTCGGTTGCATCTAGTGAAGCAATATTTCTAGTTCCAGCATTCACATGTTAAATTTGGAGATGGGAGTATATTCTTTTCAAATTGATTGCCGTACTTTTGTTGGGCATAAAGCCGGGTTGGTCTGGATGTATTACTGTGGTTATTACTTTATTCAATCTTTGGGACACGATTTTTGCCAATATTTTTACATGTGTATTGATTAGGGATACAGGTCGGTAAGAGTCACATAATTCTAGGTCTATACCTTCTTTGAGTATGAGTATTATAATAGCGGAGTAAACGGATTGTGGGAGATTTCTTTCATTCCTACCAGTGTAGCGTGCAGTTTGGGCATCAGATCTTCACTAAGAAGACTTGGCTTGGCTTAGTTTGGGGAACTTGATTTCCTGCAGGAATTGCTCTAGTTCTGCTTGTTTGTAGGAGATACCTATGATATAGAGGTCTTTATAGTGTGCGGCATAGATTTCAGCAATATCTTCCATAGTCAAATGCATACCTGCCCTGCACATCTTTGGATCTAGCAATTATTGTGGGGGGATTGTATTATTTAGCCAAGTAGGCAAGGGTCTTCCCATTTTTGTCCCCTTGCTCAAATGACCTCTGACTGGCATATAATAGTTTCTTGCGAGTGGAGGTGGTTTGTGCCAATTCCAGGTTTCTTTGAGGAAGGATTAGAGATTGATGGCTCACTACATCACCTTTTTCACAGATTTTTTGCAGATTTTTTCTGCATGTAGTACTTTTCCTGCTGCTTCAGTGCTTGTTTAGCGATTATGCGTGTTCTCGCAATCGGCGAGATTAAGGAGCCACGGGCAACCACCTTAGAGGCCTCCCATACTACATTACTATGAGCCATGTCTTTGGTTGTCTCCCAGTATGCCAAGTATTCAGTGCAAGAAGTTCCCTCTACCTCTACATTGTTTAGCCAGAGCGGGGAGAGTCTCCATTGGTGTCAGGTTGGGGCTTAGTGCATATTTTTAATAGCAACGGGGCATAATAATATAATTATCTGTGAGATTTTGACTGATTTGTGTGGTATGTGTAGTAATACGTCTTGCATGAGGCTCAAGTGTATATAGAATTTTTTAAACTCTGGTGAATTGGATCACCCTGAAAATTGAATCAAACTCAAATCAATTAAAGGACCAGTAACATCAAATTTTTTTTTTCAAAAATTCGTTAGTACATAACGAAAAAATAACACCAACACAAATTAAAATTTAAAATAGCAAAGCCTTTATTAAGAAATAACTTACAGAAACTCCACTTCCTGTCCTCTTCAGAAACAGCGAAAAGGCGACCATCCTTCCTGCAGCGCTCGATTTGTCCTCCCTGGCTAGCTCCAATATTCTACTGACAGCATGTGAAGTGACATCAAAATTGGATCGCGACTCGCTGCACTGCTGCACTGAGGCAGCTCCAGACTGGCCGTAAGTCTCCCCCTGTCCTTTCCCTCGCACTATGCTGTGGAGATACTGGGATCAACTGTTTGCAACCGGGAGGGCATGGGGACAGAGATCCGGAATCAGGACTGCTTCTCTCAACCGGAACCTGAGTTTTTCCTGAAGTCGCTCTGCCAGGTTCTCTTCTCAGTCAGCCGGGTGACACCTCAGCGCTCAGCTGCCTGTGGAGGGAGAACCGCTTGCTCCCAGGAAACTGCCTGCATCTTTGGCTGCCTGCACCAGTTGGTTAAATTCAAATCAACTTCAAATCAAATTCGATTTGAATTTTAAAAACTCGATTTGAGTTTTATTAACCAAAAAAAATGCGATTGTCAGGAAGGCTACCAACAACTCCAAATTGATCCATGGACATCTCCCATTGACTTAAACAGCAATTCAGCAGGTTTTAGGTGGTGAACAGTCAAATTCAATTACTTAAATGGCCAGTGTATGATAAATCTTGAAAATCAAATTACATTTTTTTGAAGAACTCAAATTGAATTTTAATACAATCAACACCTAACTTAATTACATCATTGTGGATTATGATAAACAGATTATGCTGATTGGAGCAACATTCCAGAGGATATACATTCTCGAAGAAAGATTTACAAGTTATTCTGAATTGAGAAAGCCAGTTGGATGACTGGTGAAATGTCTTCAAGGAAAAAACAAAGCAAGTCCAGTTGAGGATAGCAAGTCCAGCATGGATACTGCGTGTGCATGGAAGAGTTGCAGTAAAAATTTGATATCCCTACATTATTTATCAGGTTTATATTTTTATTGTTGTGGGAGAAGAGAGAATAACTCATTTTCCACCTTTCAGCTACAAAATATGTAAAGGTAGGCACAAAATGTTTTAATGAAAACTACTGCTGCTTAGGTGCCAAAGGGCAAAACTTATGTCAGGTGGAGCATTATTAATAGCTCCTATGATAGATCTGATCTCTGCAATGCAGGATATAGTCTTAATATATTTAATCACTTTTCATTCTGCAAAGTAGTTGGGTTTTAATACACGTTCAATTACTTTGTATTTTGAGACATATTTCATAACCTGTATAAGGGCAACTTTTATGTGTTCTGCAGCTGAGTGTACATGGGTGGAAGCCCAAACTCTAGAATGGAGACGTTACTAAAGTCATACAAGACTAAAAGCTATTTTAACTTTCGCCCCATGTCACCTGCAGTGTATTGATCTTATACAAGTTAGAACTGACAAAAGACCATTTCAGTTTCTCCATATACTGTATATGATTTAAAATCATCTTCATAATCTTCTGCAAGAGATGTTTTAAGGGTGATAGGCACATAGACATCAGTTCTCTTGGTATAAAAATGGACACTGTTCAACTATTCACTTAGTGAAACAGCATTTGTTCACATTTGCAATACTTTCATTTTTAGCACAGGTATGGGTTCTCTTATGTGGAAACCGAATATTCAGAAAGTTACAGGAAGCCCAGCTCTAGCAGTGTCCATTTTAAAGGGGAAGGAAACCTAGTTGGCGCAAAAATCCTCCCCCCCTCCCGTGTGTTGCCCACCCTCCCTCCTCCCCCCTGGCCTAACCGTCCCGCTAGGCAAATGCCCCTAACTTGTTACTTACCCTTCTGCGCAGGTCCAGTCCAGGGAGTTCACAGACGACATCGTCTTCCACGCGATCTTCTTCCTGCTTTGACCGGCGCATGCGCAGTAGGAGCATTTCGCCGGTACGATCTACTGCACATGCGACAAAAGTACTTTGTGACTTTTGGCGCATGCGCAGTAGAGCCGTACCGGCGAAATGCTCCTACTGCGCATGCGCCAAAATGCAGTTCAAAGCAGGAAGAAGAACGCGTGGAAGAAGATGTCGTTTGTGAACTCCCTGGACTGGACCTGCGCAGAAGGGTGAGTAACAAGTTAGGGGCATTTGCCCAGCGGGACTGGTAGGCCAGGGGGGAGGAGGGAGGGTGGGCAACACACGGGAGGGGGGAGGTTTTTTGCGCCAACTAGGTTTCCTTCCCCTTTAAGCAAAGATTGGAATTTTTATTAAATTGTTGTTTTTCCTCTGTAGTAATAAAACAGTATCTATAACCAATAGTAAGTTTAATAAATAATTCCAAATGGGTTTATTTAGTGGGTTATTAAAGTCCGAATGCCAAAAACTAAAAAAAAATCAAGATTTTTTTTACTATAAAATTGGAATTTTTAGTGGGGAAAAAACTTTTTTTTAAAAATGTATTATACCCTGAAGATGGGAAAAGTTTGAATACAAAAATCCAGCATCTCAGACCTGCCGAGGTTGCATATAAGTCAATGGGAGAGTTCCCTATCCTATTTGAAAGATGCTGTGGTCTGCACAGAAATTAGCCTGATAATCTTTCTATTTCAGTCTTTTCGAACAAAAATCTGAAAAAAATTGTGCTTTCCTGAAAAAGCCCGAAATATTCAAACGAGTCAGGTTTTTGACCGATTTTAACAAGTTTATACTCGATCTGATTAAATCGTGCTTTTTAAATAATAAATAAGGTCCAATCGTAGATTCTAGTTTAGTGGGACTTTTATTTATATATATATATATATATATATATATATATATATATATATATATATATATATATATATATATATATATATATAAAAAGCAGCAGCTAAGGGCCGCACACCCTGAAAAGAGGACGAGACCTGGGTGCCCATGCGTCAGAAATTCATGTAGGATATAAAGTGATGGCACTCACAGGATTTGATGAGACAACAACTGGAGATAAAAAAGAAAAAAGTTTATTGATCCAACGTTTCGGTCCCACACAAGGACCTTTTTCAAGGTTTCCTTTAAAAAGGTCCTTGTGTGGGACCGAAACGTTGGATCAATAAACTTTTTTCTTTTTTATCTCCAGTTGTTGTCCCATCAAATCCTGTGAGTGCCATCACTTTATATCATATATATATATATATATATATATATATATATATATATATATATATATATATATATATCCATGTTCATCTGGGTGGCACACTGTATCACATCGATTACCGGGTGCACGGTAAAAAATATTCATACACTGTTCAAATGACCAGCAACTCCAAGGGTTTCAGTGAAAAATTTTGTATTTAGATAAGTGCAGTTACAGGCTGTAACTGCACTATTATATATATATATATATATATATATATATATATATATCTATATATATATCTATATATATATATATATATATCTATATATATATATATCTATATATATATCTATATATATATCTATATATATATCTATCTATATATATATATATATATATATATATATATATATATATATATTTAGCCCTTAGTGTATGTTTTTAATGTTTGTTTAATGTTTTTTAGAATACTGTACTTAAGGTATAGATCCTAATTACAGAAAAACCATTCCGGATAATAGAGCCCATAACTATAAAAGCAAACTATTTGATTTTTTTTGCAAAATGTGATTAAAAAGTAGTGATCAAATTGGTGGTTCCTCCAAATCTCACAAGAATAAATATCCAATTGATATGTAGAAAATATTCCCCAGAAAGCAAATAGCATTGCATTCATGAAGTCCCTGCAATAATGAACATAATGGTCATAAGATGTTTGATGGTCTCTGGATGAGACTTATTTGTAAGAGTTGACAAAAGACATGGGGTGTGTAGCCTGTTGAGAAGTCTATACTACACTCAGGGTCAAACTGAACGGGGAAAAAATCTGGTTGGCCCCACCAAACCAGACCCACTACCTACAGTACCTTCCTCATAACCCTCTCCAGGCCCCAATCGGGGGCACACAGAGAGAAGGTACTCAATGCTCACATGGGGGTTGTGGCTGGGGCTAGCGGTGTGTGTGTGGAGGGGGGCCTGATGCGGAGGTCCAGTGTGCCTCTGACTCGGACTACACTACAAATTAACTAAAATCAGGGTGCTACCATGTTTTAAATATTCTAAATGTAATAGCGATGCCTAGGTATAACTATTTAATGTATTCTACCATGTTTCATGAGAATCTGGTCTTTGGAGAAACTAGGGCTGATAAACATAGGCACTAAAATGAACCAGTGCACTTACCCAATGCAGCCAATCTTATCTGTACTTTCATAGTCTAACTTGTAGTAGTCTATTCAAATTTAATTGCTAATTGTCTGCCAGCTATTGTGCAGTTCAACAAGTCACACATGCTATTCTGCAACAGCAGAGCTTACCCCATTTATGTATGGTGGTTAAATGGTGGCATTTGCCTCACGTCCATAGGAGAGAAAACAGAATTACAACTACATGATTTAGGACAGGGGTGTCCAAAAGGTAGATCGGGATCTACCAGTAGATGTTTAGCTGGTGATCAGTAGATCAACAAACAGCTCCTGTTTCCTTCTTTTCATTTAGATATTTATTACATTAAGATTACATAACAAATAAATGTTTAAATATAACAATTTAAATGTTCTCAAAAATCAACATTTAAGTAATATTTTTCTTGGAACAGAATGCTAACCATGCTTTTATGGATGGAGATCATAATGGGACAACACCACTTAAAGTAGACCTTGCATTAGTTAAGTATGGACACTCCTGATTTAGGTGCAGCTGTGGAATTTATATTGATGGATCTGTTTAACCTACTCATTCATTTACTTTTGATTACATACTTGTGTCTGTCCCGTCATTTTAAAATCAGCTATGGTTTATTCTCTGATTGAGAAAATGCATTACATGCCAAATTTAATTTAGCACTAACAGTTTCATTTAACTTGAAAGGACCCCAAAACCATTAACACACATAGTACCAATCATATTCACTTTGTTGCCTATTGTAGTCTTTCTACCCAAAATATATATAATTCATTTTGCAATTCTAGCTGAATTTGAATCGGCTGGAATCACTTAGCTTGCTGTAGATTGCCCTTGTGCCTCAGGCACCAAACATAGTTTGGAAGCTAAACAACTAACAGGGACTCACTGTGCTTGAAAAATGTTGTGTACCTCTCAGTGTATAATTAGAACTGTATAAAAATAAAGATGGAGATGATTATAATATCGGTCTGTTATTTTAACAGTCATGCTCAGATTGCTTACCTACAGTCCATCCCAAAATCACAGCTGTTGTCCAATGCTATAAACCTAAACAGGATTAAAGGCATACTAAATAGAATTTTGAAGAAAATTCACTGAACTGTATTGGTTGTTAAAGTTTTTTTGGATGTCTATTGGTTTTTATCATCATCAATCATTGCCCCAGTGGAGCATGGTCCATACCACATATACTCGCATACCATGTTCACTGTGGAGAAAACCTATGCATAGGAGTATATCCAAAACCTTATGCAGACAGTGTCTTAGTCAAAATCCAACCCAGAAACCTATCAGTAAATAGTAACAATCATGCTGCTGTTTCATTTGTGGGTTCTTCCAAGTAATATTTATTTTGTGAGTCGGAGACTTGATTACCCTGACCTAGCAGAATGATTCCAGCATAGCCAGCTATTATACTAAAACAGTATGACTTAAATGAACAGTAACACCCAGAAAATGAAAGTGTTTTAAAGTAATGAAAATATTATGTAATGTTGCTTTGCACTGGTAAAACGGATCTGTTTGCTTCAGAGACACTACTATAGTCCACAACTGGTACCTCTGAGCTTGGATGCTTCCTGCAAGTCATCTCACATCACTGTCAACAACACTTCCCCATCTTCTACTCTTGTTAAAGGAGTAGTCAACCCCTTTCACTGCTAAAATCCCTCCCCTTCCTCTGCATAGGCCCCTTCCCTTCTCCCCCCCCGGGCAAATGCCCCTAACTTATTAGTCACCCCTCTGTGCAGGTTCTCTCTTGCTGAATTCTCGGGCGCCATCTTCGCCCGAGTGATCTTCTTCCTGTACTGATCGGCGTTTGGTGGACCCGAATTTCACAAACTTTCCGATTTCTTTTTTCTGAAACTCTGTGACTTTCGGCGCATGCGCAGTAGATCCAACCGGCAAATACCTCCTACTGTGCATGCGCCGCCAAATACAGGAAGAAGAGCGATCGGACATGGATGGTACCCGTGAACTCAGCAAGAGAGGACCTGGACGGAGGGGTGACTAACAAGTTAGGAGCATTTGTCCGGGGGGTAGGCCGGTGGGGAAGAAGGGAGGAAGGGGGGCCTATGCAGAGGAGGGGGAGGGATTTTTGCGCCGAAGGGGTTGATTTCTCCTTTAAGTCATCTTTAGAATGTCAGTGACACTGCACATGCTCAGTATACTGTGAACTGCAGTTGAGAAGCATTAGGAATTGCGAGGTCATTAAATTAGCAGAAAATAAGAGCGCTTACACAAGGTCATTTTTTCATGCATTTTAATATGCATTGGAGGTTCAAGTTTGAGCATCCCTAAATACATGAGCTAATGGGTTCATTATGCAATCTATAGGACAGTGGTAGTCTTGGGCTTGTAAAAATGTTCCTTGTTTAATTTTCCTCTACATAGTCTGCAGCAGAAAAAAATGGTTGAGATAAAACAAAGTAATTTATGTATAGCGCCGCGTATAAGTTATGCTATGTAAGTGACACATACTGTACATACATATCTTAATATCCATAAGAAAAACATAATAAAATGTTTACATGAAATAACTTATACATGAAATAGATTTATTTAAATACCTTAAGAAGAGAGTGCATATTTATTGGCATGACAGTGAGAAAAATTTATGGGAAGAGCAATATATAGGTCTAATGACTGGAGTGAAATATTGGTAGTGTTCTATTTCTGTAAAGTAAGCTAAACAATAAGGGGCTTTACATACCCTTTGGGTGAATTCAGCAACAGTTTTATATTTTTACTTATTGTAGTGTCCTTGGAAATGTCATTGGTTGTAGGACTGAAAAACAAAGGTGCCAACCAGAAATGAAGACAAGTTTTCCTACATTTCTATATATAACAGTGTCATTAAAGCATACAGTAAGTATGAAATGAATATATGAAGAAATGGCTTCTTTAAATGGCCTGTCACTTGTGATTCTGCATTAATTTGAGCACTTAGGCAGCTTCAGTACCAACACCAGATTCAAATTCAAGTGTCTAATTTATACAAATTTCACCTTGTCATTGCTTTGTAATTAGTGACAATTACTGTAACGCATAAGCAAAATCATTTAGCTCTTATGTATGTAGCAGCAAAAGTTCAAAGCTCAGAATTGGGAATCTCATATGAATTATAATTTGCTATATCCTACTTGATAATGCTCTTATTAAATATACACGCAGAAATCAACAATTAGCTACTCCCTAAAGAGAATCAAGTCAAAACCAAGGCAAGGCAAGTGCCTATATTTCAGATATTGCTAAACTATAGCTCCAGTTGTCGCACACCTGAAACAATGACATCTACATATTGCTAAAACACCAGCAATAAATACTGTAGGTCTCATTTACCAATGGCAGACACAAACCCCAATGTTCATTTATAAGCAAAAAATTGTGTCCATCAGTGCAAATGTACACTGCATTTCCCACCCAATCACTAGTACTTTCTGATGGGTCAGAAGCCAAGCAAAAGGGGATGTGCAACTGAAGGGGATTTGAAGGAGGAGGTAGGTGCAGAAGGGACACAAACTATTCCTGGCTTGTAGGAAATACAAACTCAAAACATAGCTCTTAGCTTTTTTACTATAACCCAGATGTGATCACTAAAATTAAGGGGGTTATTTATTAAAGTCTGATTTTTTCTGGTTGGACTTTTAAAGGGGAAAAACACAATTTTTTTCGTAGAAAAAAACATGAATTTTTGGAGATTTATTGAACCCTGATGGTGTTTTAAAGTCTGAATAAAAAAGTACTCCAACTCAAACCTGCTTAGTTCATGTAGAAGTCAATGGCAGATGTCCCGTTGATATTTTGAATTTATCCTGAACTGTGCTGGGTTTCATCAATAATCTGTGCTGTATTCACAGGGTGAACGGTAGGTCTCTGTGCCCTGAAACAGCAATTCTGCTGCTGTTTTCCCTTTTTGCAAAAACTGCCCTGTTGCAAATTATGTCCACAGTATTAGTGTTGAATTATAGTAGTTAAACTTCAATTGTTGTATTCATGTCTCTCTTGCCAGAGATTGCAGCAATTGTTGGTGTAATCTAAGTCTAGACTGTCCAACGGGCAACCTCGTCGTGCGAATCGTGGATTCGTATGATTTTCGACCGTGTGTGGAGAGTCCCGACATTTTTTGTCCGGCGGAGAACGGTCGTTTGGCCGATCGGACAGGTTAGAAAATTTCTGTCGCCTGCCGATAATATCTCTGCATGTATTGCCGATCGTACGATTTTCAGAGGGAGACTGTCACTAGCTTTGTCAGACATAACTATTGTACGATTGCTGAGGTAGAACATCGGCTGATCTGTTCTTTTGTACTTTATTTGATCAGAATAGTAAGACTTTGATCTGAATGGTTAGTGGCGGGTCGGGAGATGGGAAAGTCCGATCGTACGTTGATTCGTACGATCGGATCTTTGCGTCTATGGCCAGCTTAAGGCACACATCCTACCTCAGGTGCACCAGTTGTAATGTCGCCATGTAGATGGTCACTTTCACAACTACCTAGTAGTGATGACTTCTTGGACAAGTATAATATCCAAGGCTATAATGATCTCAAGATCTATAGATAGTTTAGTTAGGTATCAGTATATACTGTATATAGATAATGTACAGTATGTGTGTATATAAAGAGGTCTGAATAAGTATGCGTATGAACATGTACTAGAGGTTTTTTTGGAGGGGCTGAAAGTGACCTCCTTGGAAATATTAGACTGCACCATTCAAAATATACTGTAATCTTCTTTAAAAGCCTTTATTGAATTATGGGTTTCTGACCTGGGCACCAGCAACGTTTCAGACCAACACCGGTCTTTTTTCAAGCATGGTCCTCCTTGAAAAGGCACCCCAATGGCAAGCCTGTCCAAGAAATTAGTATGGGAGAAAAAATGTCATCGTGCCTGCTACTGGAATATACCAATTACAAGAAAGCAAAAATGTTAAATCCTAGCAATCAAAGGGTGTGACATGAATGGATGACCGGACAAACTGGGATGTAAACTGCACTCTCAACATAACTCCTTGCTTTCTTTCATAGCCTATCCAGTGCTTTAATGCAAATCAGTGTCAGCTTAGGTATTTGCCTGTGCCTGATAATTGATCAGCCATGATGATCGCCAAACGAGTGCGAACTCGCGCAAGCGCCATGGTAGTGCGCATGCACGCTGCATCACACTTTTGCGCACGCGTGAATTTTTGATTTGCCGCGACAAAGAGGGGTCACGCGCCACTGGGAAGCAGATCTGGCCCGGCGGGGCCCACAAGAGCCTTGTGCCCACCGGGTTTTTTCCCCGGCGTCCCGCCGGCCCAATCCGTCCCTGGTATAAACTATTGTTTTTATGCTGATCTTACTGTCAGTATATAAACCAATGCTTTATTTTTTAATTCCTGGCTTGAAGGCAAGCTTTAGTTGCTTAAAAAAAACATGTGTATTGCCTCCTGTAAAATGCCAGTCCATATAGGGGCTACCAAATGGCCAACCACACCCCATATGTGGCATTCCCAGGAACTTTATTCATGCATTTATTCTCTTACTACAGGCCCTATCATCCTTGTTTCATGACTGGTTAAGTGCCCCCAATTAAGAAGGGCCTAATTTCAGACGTTCCACATGACCTTAATTCTAACAGGTTTAGTGTCAATCTGCTTCACCACCAACTTGCATGTAACCTTGTAATATCATTAAAAAGCAAAATAAATTGAGAACATTACTTTCCCTTTAAAAAATAACCATTTAATACAAGGAATAAAGCTAAGAATAAAACTGATTTTAATGGGGTTCACATTTAAATTAACTTTTAGTATGATGTGGTGAGTGATATTCTGAGACAATTTACAATTGGTTTTATTTTTTTATTATTTGTGGTTTTTGGGTTATTTAGCTTTTTATCCAGCGGCTATCCAGTTTACAATTTTTGAATAATGAATTGAGAGACTGGAATATGAATAGGAGAGGGCTTGAATAGAAAGATGAGTAATAAAAGTAGCAATAACAATACATTTGTATTTTTAATGGGTCAGTGACTCCCATTTGAATGCTGTAAAGAGTCAGAAGAAAAGGCAAATAGTTCAACTATAAAAAAGAAAAAATGAAGACCAGTTGAAAAGTTGATTAGAATTAGTCATGCTATAATATACTAAAAGTTAACTTCAAGGTGAACCACCCCTTTAAGGAGAGAGGGCTGATAAGTAGGAAATTTGCAAAACATGTAGAACTGCTTTTGTTGTACATATGCAAAGTCCAAATAAGTTGCTCATGGGTTGTATACACATAATAAAACGTGGACAAGCCAGGACTAACTAAACTTTTAATGAACATTGGTTGAATTTTCTGAACATAAGTGAAACATATTTGCTCCATCTTTTTACAGGAAAATATCATGCTAGTAGTACTAAGCCTCAGATTGTCCATTGTTAAAGTGGCATTGTCAAGTTTACATGATAATCTATTTTTCTTATGTGTTAGGAATAATGGCTTGTGCTTTAATCTTCTTTTTTATTTTTTTTCTGCTGATGATTCCTAAGGCTGAGAGGAAACCATAGCCTCTTACTCATAGGACCCACCCCCTTAGGCTCACAGAGGCCCTTCTTCGGCTTGTTCCATTTTAAGAATTGAAAGGGCTCTATAGCTGATTGCACAGAGTAAAGTCTCAGAATCCATCACATACAGTAACTATATTCCCTATATAGACAAATCTTTAGGGTAACAATTTTTCTTTAAAAATAAATCTATGAAATGCAAATGACTGTGACTGGTGTAAAGTATTAATCAGAGTATTTTTATAAGCAAACTCCAGGACAAGGGGCCCAGGCCCACCATCAGACCCTTCACCTGCTACAAAAAACATTATTTTTAATGAGTAAAGGGCACACATCATACCAAATGTTAATGCAAGTGACTAGCAAAATTATCTTTAGAAACAATTTAAGCACCTTTTCTGGATTCATAGGAAATATTTACTACAGCATCAAGTTATTCTAGATCAATACATTGATCAACATTCTTCCACTTCTGAGTTTGCATGCTTTGTAGTGAAATTAGTCACACAAACAAAAAGTGACTTCAGTATAAAATGTTTGCAGAAAACTAACTCCAGGAGACCTTGTTTTCGTGGTTGTGAAATTACAATGGGTAATTGTGTTAAGGTCTTTAAAAAGGGATAATTACAAGCAGAAATCCATTACATTAATGACTTTCCTATGGAGGAGAGTTAATTACTATAAGTTCCAGCAGTGTTCCGCCTGTGCTTCTCTAGTGACCTCAGTGGGAGCAGAAATGGATTGGTTTTTAGTTCAATGTGTCCATGCAAAAAAATGTTAATCCACCAAAAGATACAAAGAAATGCCATTCAGAATCTGATATCTGTTATGTATGTTATCAATACTAGTTGTCTTTGTTTGCATGTAAAATACCACCAACTAAAACTTAAGAAATAAAATATTTTCCACTGGAGGTTTATACTTACAGATATAATAATACTCATGGCCAGGACGAAACTCAAACCCCAGAGAGAAAGGTGTAAACAGCTGAAATTTCTCTGAAAACTTCAATGGTCCATTTGGGGACTCAGGCCGGTTGCACTCCCATCGCTTGAATCCCTTTTGACGGTGGTCACAGGAGGCATGTCCATCAAAATTGACCATATAAAGTATGTAACGCTCCATCCTGTCTGCTGGGAAAGGAACTTCATAGTGGGGGCAGTAAATGTCCAGATAATCATTGATACTCACATCCACAGTGTAGTCACCATGATGGAACCTGTGGTGAATCATAAACAAAGTTAAATAAAGCTGCAGTTTTATTCACTATGTAAGAAGTACAATATACAATATTAACTACTATCCACCTCTACATTACAATAATTGAATGACCTTTAATAATTCCAAAATGACCTACAAAGAGGCATTTGTTCCTCACAGGACAGTCTTTGAGCTAAAAATGGGAAAGATTTCCCACAAGAGAAAATGATTTGATTAGGGTATTTAAATTAGGGATATAAACACATGCAGGGGATATTTACGTAGTTAAGTAGTTGAGGTTAAAAAAAAAGTCCTTTAAGTACAACCTTCTTTCCAAGTGAGACTTGTCTATCTATTACTTTACTGTATACACACACACTCCAAAAGGTTTAATGCAAAGGTAAGTATATACCGTCATAAGGATTTCTAGGCCAAGTGACAAGATGGATTCTGACCAAGTATATTCTGTTAGAAAATAAAAACAATATATGAAGAAAAGGTATAGGATGTACTATCCTAAAGGGTACTTTACTTATTCACTGCCTGGGAGCAGAGGGACAGCGTATATTCTATACATTACCATTACCTGATGATACTTATGAAACTGCTCTTACTGCTATAAAGAACTTTTTCGTGCCAAGAGTAAATGTGGTTACTGAAAGATATAAATTCCGCCAACGTGGACAACGTAATGGCAAATCCACAGAACAATTTGTAGCAGCTTTGAGAGAGCTGGTTGTTACCTGTGAGTTTGGGAATCTAACAGATGAAATGCTAAGAGACCAAATAGTGGAAAAAACAAACTCACCTCGCATTAGAGAGAGACTGCTCCTAGAGCAGGATTTAACCCTTGCAAAGGCTATTACAGTTGCTAGCCAAATTGAAACAGCAGTGGCAGAGGCTAAAACTCTCAGTCAGGGAACTGCTGGGAATGTACAGATTGTGAATTCAATACTGTGGCCTAATAATGCACTGTCACAGGCAAAATACAGTGCTAAGGAAACGGGATTCACCTACACTACAAAACCATACAACAAATTCAAATAGAAAATACTGCTTTCGCTGTGGTTCAACACAACACACTGCAAATCAAGTTACATGTCCTGCAAAAGCTAAACGGTGCTGCAAATGCACAAAAGTAGGACATTTTGCTAAGATCTACAGTAGTTCTGCTAAAGATGTTCATGAAATCACTACTACAAATGTCACAGTATTAAGTGTGGAAAAAGTTGGTATATTTATTCCAGACAAGTTTATATGCACTGTCAGTGTCATTACTGCTTCTGCTGACAAGGGACACTCCATTAACCTGATGCTTGATACAGGTTCAGCTGTTTCTATACTACCAAAGGATATTTTCTTGAAATACTTTGCAAAAGATCCGCTTGTTGCACCTGCACTGAAATGGGTCAGTTACTTAAAGGATCCAATCCCTGTGCTTGGTTGCTTGCCAGTGACTGTACAATTTGAATCAAATACTGCAAAATGTGACTTTTACATTGTGAATACGGGTACTGCCATACTTGGAAGGGATCTCTTTGCTGCATTAAACCTACAATTAATTGATGGTCTCAATTGACAGCACCAGTGCCTGCCACACAGCCAGTGTCTAGAATTTCACCACAAAGCAACACTTCACTGGACTGTGCAAAGAACTTTGTACACAAAGTTAAGTTGAGACCAGATGTAAAACCAGTACCATTTCCTGATTCAGCATGGGAAAAACTTGCTATTGATTTTGTAGGTCCTTTTGCAGATGCTCCCATAGACTGTAGATTTGCTATAATCTTGATGGACTATTACAGTAAATGGACTGAAATTGCATTTGTTTCTCATATAACATCAGCTACAGTAATAACATTTCTGTCTACAGTCTTCAGCAGAGAAGGTAATCCAAAGGAGTTAATATCAGACAACTGACCACAGTTTGAATTCTTTCTGAGAGAGAGGAATATTGTGCATAGGAAATCTTCAGTGTTTTACCCACAAGCAAATGGAGAAATTGAGCGATTTAACAGAAGTCTGAAAGAAGCACTACAGATAGCAAATCTAACTACAGAGCAATGCGCCATGCAACAACCCAATCATCTCCAGCTGAATTATTACATGGCAGACAGATGCGCACTAAGTTACATGTTACAGACATCAAACTTCCACAAAATACTGTGCTTACAAAATCATCTACTGCTGACATTGTGAAAAGTCAACAAGCCAAATGTAAGGCTTATATGGACAGAAAACGTGGTGCAAGAGAAGTGCACTTTCAGCCTGGATCTTTAGCCAGAATTAAGAAACCAGGAATACTGAAACAAGGACAATCTAAATTTACTACACAACTTGAAGTGAGATGCCAGCGAGGAACATACACATATGAACTGTCTGATGGACGCATATGGAATGCAAGTCATCTTGCTCCTGTTAGATATGATTTTGGAGAAGCTCCATTTGATGAAGGACATTTTCCTACTCCTGATGTCAACTACAATAGGCCTGAAGAAAGTGAACCTATAAGGCGTACTGAGAGAATCAGAAAACTACCTGCATGGACCTGCATGGACCCAGGACCATGTTATGTGAATAATGTATATTATTGCCTTAAGATGTATTGTTGTTGTTTATAACATTTGTCCAAATGCTTTCCTACTATAGTGGGAATATGTGGTGTTTGTGCAGATGAAAGTGAAAGTTACTGTTGTATAATGGCTGCATGAGTCTACTAATAAAGCACTGTTATACTCTCCTCATCCTTGGCTACCCATACCATAACACAGATCTCTGTCCCTATGTATTGTACCTATCTCTTTAGGCCTATTCCTATCCTACTCCAAGGTGTGCCTAGGATAGCCATGTACCAGAAAATTGTCATACATTTCTCCTAATTGTTGGTCACGCTTACCAGATCTACTCACAAGTCTCTCAACCTAAGTGATCTGACTTATTTGAATTGAGTTTTTGGTATGCCTTAGAAAATAGCTGTTATATTGTGGTGCTGGTTTGGATTATAAATCCTGTAGTAAATCTATCCCTCTGCTTGATCACCTTTACATCCAAGAACTGCATTGATACAGAATGTATATGCATATGATCTCATATTCACTTTGTTACACAGTTTGGTTGTGCCAGTGTTTCTGTTGCCTCTTTGCTGGGAAATCCAGAGATGTGTATACCCTGACAATTCTGTAAGCCTCTTCTGATCTCATATTCCAGAGATAGGAAGTGGAGTAGAATATTTAGAAATCTGTACAACACGTTTAGATGTATTATGGCATTTTGGAATGAAGTTGCGGGGGGGGGGGGGGAATGTGCTTGTCATGTATTGAATGCCTTTTCTTTACATCCCAAACTGGGCGCTCCTTTAACTTAAAGTGTATTAAACTTGCCTGTCAACATTTGTTGTGCAGGTATAGGATCTCTTATTCAGAAACCCACTATCCCAAAAGCTCTGAATTACTGGTGCTTTGGATATCGCCAACATATTTTTCTTTAATGCCTTCCTCCCCACTATTGCTTTGTGTGCACTTGGGATATTGAACTTAAAAATTTAAGGGGCAGATTTATCAAGGGTGGAATTGAAAATTTTGAATTCAAATTTGATTCTAGTTTTTCAAGAAATTCAAATTAAATTTTCGAGATTTTTCTAAACTTTTCTGGCCCTTTGAGAACTCAAATTTGACTATTCATCACCTAAAACCTGCAGAATTGCTGTTTCAGTCAATGGGAGAACTCAAGGGATCAATTTGGAGTTGTTTGCAGCATTCCTGACATTCAAGTTTTTTTGGAGAAAAAAAACTCAAATCGAAATTTTAAAATTATAATCAAATCCGATTTGAGTTTTTGGGTTGATCCTATTTACCCAAGTTTAAAAATTAGATTTTTATAATATATTTCAATTGGTCGAATTTCGAGTTCATGAGAATTTATGGGAGTTTTAACAAAATGACATGAATTCGAAATTCAGCCTCTAAATCACACCAAATATGAGGAGAAAAAGTAATGTATCCCATAAACCTTAATTTTACCCCAAGAGCAGAGGGTTAAAGCAAAAGTAAATTTTTTTAAAAAAAAAAATCATATTAAATATAATATTAAATTATTCTAAGAGTTATTAAATCTTAATACATTTATTTATAAGACTACAGGCACAGATTTATGAATTGAGATATAAACATAACTGTTTTCCTTCGGGGTTGGTTGGCAAAAGCCTCAGTGACAGAAATCTCTCCAGTTAATCCCCTATTCTATGATGTTCAGAGTTAAACTCGGGGGAATCTTTGCCAACCTGGTATCACACAAATTTGTTCATTAGATCATATGCCCTGTATTTTGTCCTGTTCTCCAGGGCATCCCAGAAACCAGGCCGCATGTAGGCCTGAAACGTTGCTAACCAGATTCCGCCATGAAAATTTGAATAAAGGCATTTTTATTCTACAAGGTGCTGTACAGAAAAATTTCTATTACGCTGTTCCTAGTGGAGGATGGACCACTGATGGTATGTGCACCTGTTACTTAAGGTTGGGGGAAATAAATAAGCTGACTCTGAAGTGTTTGCATCCCAGAAACCACAGGCAATAAAAAGACTATTCCTCCACCTAGAAATAAAGGAAGCACCGTCAAAACGTTGAAATTTAACTGCACCAGAAATAAATGATGTATCCACAACATGTACACAGCAACATGGAACCATGCTTTGAATGAGTCATTGTACAATAGCTGGAGAATCCTGCTCTAAATCAAAAGAACAGACCATGGGTAGGAAATAAGTGACTGAAAGAGGGTTAGTGGCTGTTACGGCCGGCACCCAATACCAGAACAAGTGCCAAGTACCCTGGTCTCGGCTCGGCTTCTCCAGTAGTGTGACCACCTTTGGGCTTCGGGAGGAGCCC